>NC_090937.1:798294261-798599023 GCF_040938575.1 Ambystoma mexicanum | reverse complement strand
TGAAAATAAGGGAAGATATATTTGACCTGTTGGCCTACTCACTTGATCCTCGCAGATAAAGGAAGACGGGGCCATTGGAAACAAACTGATGGGGTGCTAATTCTGCAGTAATCTGTAGAACTAGTAGAAAAATAATGAAAATTCCAAAGTTATAATATAGGTAAGATCAGTCAGATACAGACTAGGTAAAACAGGGTTTCTTTACCCTTAAATGACATATGTGTATTTTTAACTACTCCTTATAGATGTATGCGGTACTGATGCATCTGAATGACTAGAACCATCGAGCAATTGCCTGGGACAATAGAAGCAGATCACTAAGACGCCTGTGTATAAAGGAAAAATAGTGCTCGCACGGAGCCAAAGTGGAAAACTGAGGTAAAAAGAGACATGTCTAGATAAAGGGTGATTATGATAATGGCAAAATTAGAATAGAAAAAAAACAGGAGATTTGGGAAAGGATTGATCTCAGACGGAAGCATGGTACTCAAAATGGCATGTAAAATTAGACATAGAGACAAGAGTGTGTCATGCGATAAGTCGATGTGAAACCTGACAATACTACCAAGTGGGGTGGTGTCATGAGATGACGATATGGAGGAGGTACTAAATAAATGGTCCCCTCCCGCTATGTTGTTACGCAAAGCGAGTTGTATCTAATCATAAGTACAACCAGGATAGGTCGATTACTAAAAGTCGATTGTCCTTTACTTGTTTTCCCACAGATTTCCACTCGGTGTCTGGGCTGGAAGAAAGGAACTAAGGGAGGGATATGAAGTGGATCCCCTAATGATTCTGAGAAGATATCATTGTATTGTACATTGCAATTGAATGTGGCTCTACCCCTGATGAATTTCCTAATAGTAATGACAATAGTTGAAGGAAAGAAACATGTTGGGAGTGTATGTGGATGTAGTATGAAAGTGTTTGAATGAGTGAATAAAAACTGATGGGTGTAAGTAAAAAAGGACTTGTGTGGACCGACTCAATTTGAGAAGGTTCTGACCATAGATCCAAACTGAAAATTCATTTAAGGATAAAAAAGAAAAAATACTGATGAACTAATAGACCACAATATATTTCTGGAGTACAGTACTAATTGGTTGAAATTCGTTTAACTTGTTTTATATTGAGGTATACATGTATGAGATATAACGGTATGCTTTTTTATATGATGCTTTTTACATGATGGTTTATATAAAAAATAATAATAAATTGATATTTTTTGATACTAAGAATGAGTATGTGGAAATGTAATGGTGTATAACACATATAGGAGACAGACACGTCTTGGAAGAATGGGAAAACAAGTGACCATGTGAATATAGTATATTGTATCAAATTGTAGAGGGCTGTTCACACGTGGTCTAGAGAAACATTTCCTCTTGTCTCTCTGGTGTTTGTAGTGTGCTTGTTCTGACCTCCATCTGGTTTGGGTGCAGATGGTACACAAGCCTGAATCAGTTTTCCTTGTGGCTTACCCTTATTGTTTTGTTTGGGGCCCTCTTTTGAATTGGAGGTATTTGAATTCTCCTTGTTATCCTTCTTTGACTGTTTTTCCTCATCCTTCTTCTCAGTTGCCCCAGAATCCTTTTGAGTAGCCATGTTGGCAACCCACAAGTCAGCAGCCTTAGCTAACTTCTTTGGATCTATCTCCTTAGAGTCAGCCAAGTGCTGTCTGAGCTCAGGAGAGCAGGCATCATAAATTGACTCCAACATAACATGATTTCTCATACTTTCATAAATGTTTACTCTGTAACCCTTAACCCAACCATCTAAGTTTTTCAAACATTCACATACCCAGGTAGCCCAAGGGATACAATCATGCTTTTTGAGGGTCCTAAACCTCTTAAGGTACGGGGTAGGGGTCTTCCCAAATCTAGCAATTAAAGCTAGCTTCACACACTCATAATCGATCCTCTCCACCTCCCCCAACTCCATCACAACATCAGATGTAACAGTGGGTAGCCTAGAGAAGAGCCAAGGAAGCAACTGATTCCCTGTAATGTCTTAAATCCCATGGTTATATTCAAACATTGCCAACCAATCCAACATATCAAGCTTAGCCTCATACAAACCAACAATTTCTTTAGGCATGCAGGGTCTCTTAGGACTGGAAGACCTAGAAGACTCTGGGAGAGAATCATTTTCCAAAGACAACTTTTTCATTTCTAAGGCATGATTCCACTCCGTTTCTCTGTGCTTAAGTTCTTGATGCTTTTGTTCTGATTGAGCATTTATATGTTTAAATTCCAATTCAAGCCTCACCTTTTCTAGAGCAATGAATTCAGGACTGAGTATAGGACCTGTAGGGGTCCCAGTGGACAAAGGTTGAGGTTGCTGAGAAGTCAGAGGAGCAGTGAGGCCTACATTGTGAGGCACATCTGCTTCATCTAACTCATCAATAACAGACACATTATCATCCTCATCATTTTCCACATTTGCTGAGGGGTTAGGTATTTCAGACCCACCCTCGAGACTTTGTTTCTCTAACAACCTTTCAATCAATTCTGACTTTTAGCCTTTAACAGAGAGATTCCTATCACTACACAGATTTTTCAGATAATCCACAGTGTAACTAAGGAGGGTCTCCTGACTGTAGCTTTCCATATCAGACATGATTAATTTTGCTTTTTATTGATGTTTAGCCCTGTGGTTAGTTGATCCAAGGTAATAGCAGCACTCTGTGTAATCACTATACTTGATCCTCACCGCTGTACACCAGTGTTAGGCAGAATTATATGCAGTACCCTTTGGGAACACCACACACAATTAAGACTACAAGTGACAGTACAAATTCACCTTTGGTACAAGCCTGTAAGACACAGTAAAGTGGTAGCGATGGCTGAGCAGCCAGACTTATCTCAAAAGTAAAGTGAGCAGTATCAATAGTTACACAAAGGACAGAAATTACTATGGTTACAACACACACTGATTCAAGGTTTCTGAGTAAAAGAATATACATTTATTTACCCATCAGTTGTAAAACAATTCACTAAGTAAAGCAGTAGAACAATCACACTCTTAATACACTACACACCACCCAATAGATTCTGGACAAGTTAAGCTCAAAATGAAGTCTGAGCAAAATGGCACTCCAGCAATTTAAAAGGGAAGGAAAGAAAAGTTATACAAAAGTTGAGCAGCACCAACAAGTAAGTAAGCAGGGCAATCTAGAAAAGGCAACTATGGTGAGGAAATCAAATCAAGAGGCCTGGGCCAAAGTCAATGGACCAAAGTCTTTGCAGAGGATCACACAGTTCATAGTAGTGTGTGGTTAAGTCTTTGCCAAGAGTCCAGAATGAAGTTGGTCGGGCGAAAAGTTACTTTAAAGAATAGAGAAGGACAAGACCTTGGATTGGCGAAAGATTTCAAAACTTTCACTGCAGGTGGACGGAACAAACAACCGGGTTTGAACAGTACCTTAAATGAAGAAGAAGGATGTAGCTGAGGCAGACGTTCCTCGCAGGTCCTGCAGGCTCACGGTTCCTGAAGCGACTGTCAGGCTGACATGAAGTAGGTAGACTGGAGGGTCCTGCACTGCCCAGCGAAGAAACCAGCAGCAGAGCAAAGCAATAAATACAATGTGCGCTCCTTAAAACCCAAGCAGGGTCCGGTCCTACTTGCTATCTGTATCACTTTAGCTCTGCACAGCAAATTTGACCAGAGAAGGGAGGCGTGGCTTGAAGTTTGTCAAACTGGTTGGTCCCACCAGCTGAAGGGGAGAAGATTCCTTGCAGATCTTCCCTGTCGTCGAAGTTTCAAGATTCGGACCTGCAGCAGGGCTTCACCAGGAGGTTCAGTCATGGTAGAGGTCCTCTTCTGTCAGCTTCTCTTCGGTTCTCTCAATCCAGTGGCGACTCTGCCTTCTCAGTCCCAGAGACCTGTATTTTATGCAGTTTTCCCCCATTCACACAGCCTGGCTGTCAATTACACAGCAGGGTGGCTGTCACGGCGGGACAGTCTCCACAACCAATCATACAGAGTGCAACATGGATCTCCAAGGAGACCCTGTGCAGGGAGTCTCAAATCCCTCCCTCATATCCTGTCCCCATCAGACATTCAGGCGCCTAAGGAGGGCTTCTGTGCAGGAGCCCCCCAAAGTACGGCAAACAAAGGAACAAAACCTGGTTTGGCGCGCAGAGTAAAACACAAGAAAGACCTTTACAAAAAGAAATGGGGAATAAACCCAGCCAGAACCAAATAAAAGTAAATGTGGTCCAGCGGATTTAAGTTTGAGGCTACTAACTTAGCCTAAAACAGTACCAAGGCTATTTAAATAGACTGCAGTAGGAACATTAAGGTAGATACAACTGCCACCAGCCAAATCTTAAAGAAAGCAGAACGAAATAATGTTCCATGAGAAACAGACAAGAAGGGGTTAACTATTAACCCTTTCCAGAACTCTATGTAAGATAGTTTGTATTGGGTCTGTGAATTTAAAAAGACTAATAAAGTCAATGGCAAATTTACATGTTCTGGGAGACAGTAGTAAGTCCCAGAAAATGGAGTTTAAAGTGGGAAGTCTGAAAAAGACAACCCTGTGTCACTGCACTAAAGGTGCTGTGTAGCACACAGTAAAAAGATGATGCCTATGTGAGGCTCCACAGTCTATGAACACAAAAATGTTAAACACACACACCAAAACACATGTAAGAGTGGTGAAAAAAAGGCTCACACTCTTACCAGGTGAAACAAATAAATCCTAACAATCCTAGAAATCCAGCAAAGCTGTTGAGGGACTCAGTAGGTAAGTGAAATTAGCCATTCTGGAGAATTCTCCCTAACACTGGGGATTCATCATGAACCTCTGCAAGCAAGATGCTTCATTGTTTATTCAGTCAGGCATTTCATATTTCATCCAACTTCTGGTGTCAGTACTGTGCACTGAAAGAGTAAAAGTGGGCATTGGGGTAATGTGTTTTTGGGATGAATTATTGTGATGTGGCACCTTGTTGGTGCAAGTACTGTATGGGAGAGGAGTGGGGGTAGAGTGCTGTGGATTTGGAGATGCAAATTAGTGTGGGTACTGCAATAAGGGCGAACTTGTGGGTGCTGTTTTATGTAGGGGGTTGGAGCGCAGAGTAGTGGGGGTACTGAGACGAGGGTGGACTTGTGGGTGCTGCCTTTATGTAGGGGGTTGAGTCACAGATTAGTGGGGGTACTGGACAAGGTATTGTTGGTCACAGGAGAGGCATGAATAGAGCATTATTGCAACAGGAAGCCACAGGAATACCTGCCTCTACCCCAGGCAAAGCAAGAAATATTCCCCTTAATTCCTGCTCATTACAGTGAGATCAGATTTGGAGTGGGTAGGGCCAAAATAACAACTTAAAAAGTAATTTGTGTGGTGCTGTTAAGATTGGCCCGGGATCACACAATAAGTCAGAATACTACTCAGTGATGGAGGACTCAGGTGCACGTCAAAGCCCAGATTTCTTCAAAAAACAAATCCAAGTGAGGAAACATACAAGCATTACATTCTCATAGCTCTCATAATTTCTTTGATTGCAAGCAAGATTTGTACAAATTCTGAATCGCTGACGATGCCACATTACACATTGTGTTACAAAACATACGGGAAAGTGAGTTTGGTTAACGGCTCAAACTATGTGTAAGATGTATAGGAGTTGGTAACTTAATTGGTCAATGCCTATCAGATTGCTCCATCTATACCCATCCCAATTAATTCAATTTTTTAATACATCATTGTAGGGACAGGTGTTTGGTTGGAATTATCCATCATAGGTGGTGTGACAAGGGGTCTTCTCATTGGTTGGCATCTATCTTGCCAATCTTGGACACCTCAACCAGGCGTCAAGTTATGAGCGATACATACGTGGGGGAAGAGACTTTCACGGACTGCCATACTTTCAATTAAAGTGGTTCAATTTGAGGTGCTTTTTGGTGATACCCTTAGGGCAGTTTAACTGACTCGACACCTGGAGCACGAATTGGGCTTTTTTCAGATGCGATTTGACCCCAATTACTAACTGGACTGCAATAAAGCAGACTATCGGGACCGCAATACTTTAGGAAATACGCGGATTTGAGAAAGGCAAAGTGTAATGCTGAAACACGTGTCATCCAAAAGGGCCTAGAATTATCACAAAAATAAAAAATCTACATGCAGACGGACTTCAATGCTTTCATTTATTCGTTGGGATTAGCATACATCATATATGTGAAGACAGGAAATACTGGTGCAAAGAAATGTGCAAGAAAAACCAAAAAAGTGTTATACTTTCAATTAAAGAATACTCCTTATCACCCCGAGACAATGAGGCCTTCCCTTATCCTTTGTACTTGGTCCTGTGTGCTGTCCGGTGTCTTTGTGTGTGCTGAAGGAGTCTGCACATGTCTTATCTATGTTTGGCTCATAATGAATAGCCAGTGTTTTCCTTTTCTGATCAAGTGTTAGGTTACTGTGCTTGCGACTGAATTTCCTTCTATTTATAGAGGTTTTTGAGGTTTTCGCTAAATTCTAGCATGCACATTGTGGCCACTTAAATTATTCATCTACCTTCTATGAAGTCTTTTTGGCTTGCTGATCTCATGCACCTGGACATCAGTGGTTGTGTGTGCTCTTATTAAAGTTGATTAACTTGGGAGTTTACAGCTTCTCTTCCTGAGAACCTTCATCTTGTGTCTGCATTCTGCTCATCTATTACTCCCTTCCTTGTTCCAGACTGTGGCTCTGGCTCTGAGCTACTGCATGGGGCTCTGTACAAGTTTCCACAATACATGTGGTTTTGTAAATTCTGCATTTTGAGTTCTGAGGCCTTGGTAATTCTGAGACATGCTGTGTTAGGAAAATGACTACACTTCTGTTTTCCTGTTGGTGACCTATAGCTGCATTTATTCATCCTGTATGTCTGCCATATGATGTTTTGCCTGACTATGTGTTCAGCATCTGAATCACCTATAATTCAACTGTCCTATGGTTTTAGTGAGTCCCTTTCTCGGTATACAGGAACCTTCTAGCCCTTTACACTATGTAGCAGTGCAAAGTAGTTTTAATCTTTGCTTGTGTTGCGCAACCTAAACTAAATCTTTATGGCAGACTGCATGCTCATTCACTTTGGTTAAGCATATCATTTCAGGGAGCTCAGTTTATCTCATATTGTCAACCACCTCTAGGTTCATGAGGTGGTGAGGCTGTCTCTGTTTGTACCATCTCTCATAGTATTGGGGTGGGCCAGAACGTAGTAATGACTTATTCACCTGCACCTTCTCTGTGCCATAGGCAGCTGATTGTAATTGCCCTATCAGCACCATCCTGATATCAACATTGATGTTCCTCACCCATGTGGAAGTCGATAAAACAATAGGTGTCTAGTGCCAGTTGAATATGATTTGTTTCAAGCACTTATGATTATGATGGTAATGGGATATGGAAAATATCATGACAGATGATGTATGGGTGGAAAGTGCCACGGCCCTTTTCCTTATTTTTTTAACACTGCAGTTTAAGCAGAAAGAAGAATGGCTACCTTAAAAAATAGGTATGTTATGTTATGTTATGTTATGTTAACAGATTTATAATGCGCACGTTCGCCCTGAGGCATCTTGGCTCGAAGGCGAAAAACACAGTCAGGTGAACTACAGCTCAGCACTAAAACAGTAGTGTCTTAAGAAGACAGCAGAAACAAAGGTTATCCTCAACATCTCTCAAAGCGGAGGGAGGTTGTTCTACAGTTTACCGGCTGCAACAGAGAAGGCACAGCTGCCTATTCTGGTCAGACGGAACCTAGGAACTACAACAAGAACGGGAGGCAGCAGACCATCATGCACTTTGAGGAATATAGGGCTGAAACTTGTCCTGCAGGTATTCAGCCCCTTGATGATAGTAGGCCTGGTCAAATAAGCACAATACCTTAAACTTAATCTCTCAGCCACTGGAGCCAGTGAAGGGCACAGAGCGCTGGGCTGATGCGGGAACCTTAGGGGGTTGATGTAGCCACTTGAGCAGCTAAGTTCTGTAAGAGCTACAGCCGATGAAGGAGACCCGAGGGTTGAGCCAGGTAGAGGGCATTGCAATAATCAATGCGACTCATAACGATGACCGAAACCACCCAGGGACGCAGCAAAGGAGGCAAGAGAGGCAACACCTTGCAGAGTATTTTAAGAAGAAGTTGCCAGCTTTGCAATTCCCCGCAAGCTGAGAGGCCATGGAGAGGGTAGCCGAAAAGGTAATCCCCAAGTTTTTAACCCATATCACCAAGACGATCAGTATATCCAATTCATAGGCCCTCATTCCGAGATCGGAGGTAAGTACTGGTATTTTCCGGCATGGCGTAAAGTACAACACCGCCCTGGCATCAGATCGCTAATTGCGGCCCATTCTGACCTCGCGGACACGCACTTTTCGCCATGCCGGAAAAGAACCGAGCGGCCTGCCGCTAAACGACCCGCAAACCCCCTACCGGCATGCTGCGACACGTAAATAACAACACCGCCTTGGAAGCAGTAGCGTCAGTACATAATGGAACCGCAAATTACGTCATCGCACAGGAACGGGAAGGAGAGCGGCGGCCATCTTTAAAAACACAATCCATTGCCATCCTCATCCGCCAGCACCCTTGGGAGCAAACTAAAGTTCGGAAAATGACCAGACGACTACCAACATGCCCAAAGATCCACAGAAGGCTGTGGACCTCATCTGCAAGAGGAGATTCAGCCCAGAGGAACTCCAGGCCATAGTGGACTTCCTGGCTGAGCATGCAGATGTCGTTTTCAGCAACGACATGCAGAGGGAGTCTATCCTCTGCAAAAAGAACATCTGGGCTGAACTCCAGCAACCGGAGTCAAGCCATGCAGACGGGAGGCGGTCCAAGTACCCCTATGCAACTAGAGCCGTGGGAGGAGACATGTGCGGCTCTGATTGGCACAGAATCGATCGAGGGCGTGGGGAACATGGAGTGCGGGGCAATGACTTCTGCCGAAGGAGGTGAGTGTCCACAGTGTACACTGCCAATGTCATTGCATGATTCAAACTGCCCCAAGGGCCATCGAAGGCACCTTCTCGTGTTGCCCTCCCCCATCCAACTCATTCCCCCATCCAACTAATGCAGAGGCAAGTCCCACGCAATCAAGGGCCAGTGCGAGTACATAATGCACATCAACCATAGTGCATTAACTTGCACATCCCATCATGCACACTGTGCAGCCGGCTCGGCATTGTGCCAGCCAAACTGCACATAACTAGGCCACAATGAGTCACTCCCAAACATGCGTACATGACATACTCATGCACATGTACCACTGGCGTAGCTACACCCAAAAGGCCACAAACCGCAATTGACTGAAATGTGAATGCAGCCATGTATGCAAATAGGACATCTTACAATCACTCATGTTGTCCCTCTCTTCTACCCCCACAGGCACTGACCATGACAGCGCCGAGCCACAATCAAGCGGGCCAAGCACCTCCATGGGTAGTGGCAGGGTCAGGCGAATCCCTGCACCAAAAAGAACAGCCCCCGGCTCCGGAAAGGCCACTGGATGCTGTCCCACCACAATCCATCCCAGCATTGGCGTCAGCCACAATGCCAACCACAACATCGGCACAGTCGAGCATCTCTGGGGAGGCTGCTGCTACCGGCCCTGATGAGTGTGTGGACAGCCTGTCACCCATCTGTGGGGCGTCCGAGGAGGAGGGCCAACACAAAGTCCACACCCCGGAGCCCTGATTGTACCCCTGGCCTCATGTAGTGACTGTGGAGATGCACCAACACCTGTCCGTAGTCCTCAAATAGACCCGCAGGTGTATGATGATGATGTCCCAAGTCCACCGGTACAGCCCTCGCCCGAGCATGCAGGGGCAAGTGGTTTCAGCGATGGTTTTCCATCATTCGGCACACGTCGAGTGAATCAGCTGGCAGACCTCATAACAGAATTCATGGAGGACAACCGCAAGGCCAGGGTTCAATGGCATGATGGAGTAAGGGAAATGCGGCAGCCACTCACCAACTGCACCAACCGGTTGTGTGACACTGTCACTGACAGCACAACCCGTCTGTGTCACATCCTTGGCCGCATAGCCAATGCCCTTGAGCAGGCCATTCTAATGCCCAGCCAGAGCAGGCAGACAAGCCTGCATCCAGTGAGGCCACACAAGGCAGCCCAGCAAGACGCACTCAGCGTTCCATGCGGCGCAGGGATATTCCTCCCCCGGGCCAGGGGAGCAAGAAACAATAGTCATTGCTGCCACATGTGGCCTTTACATCCTACATGGGACCACTGCTGTGGAGTTGGGGGGAGGTAAGTGGGGGGAGGGGTTTGTTGTGGTGTTGGGTTTTAGGGGGGTGATGGTTTATTGTGGAGTTGGGGGGAGGGAGGGCTGCAGATAATGTTCTCACTAACGCCTTTTTCACAATACACTGTTGGTGTTGCAAAGTTCAACCGTTGAGGACATTCATCATTGAGCATGTGTATAATGACGTCTGACAGTGCATTGTGTACAAGAATACACACATCCAGTGCCCTGTGTGCCCATGTTATGCCACCCTCTTCTGACTTGTGTTCTGGACATCTTGTCCACTCTTTTTTTGGAGCATTACATGTCCCTCAAGTGCACTGCCTCCATGATACTTTCTTGCCACTTCCTCCTCCACCATCACCACATCGTCATGTGGTAGTAGCAGTACCATGTCAGGGGAGAGAGACGCAATTGTAGGGATGCACATTTTGTTCAGCTACACATATGACATGGGGTTTTTGGACACCAGATAGCAGTGGATGGGTCACCCACCAGTCCTGCTTCGCCAACTCATATGTGCCTTATGCAAGCCAGGTGACTGCTTCATCTACACGCATGCACGGGTATGGCCAGTGTTTTAGTGCTCCCTGGGCCTGTTCTGTGGGTTACTGACAGGGGTCATGTACCATGGTGTCAAGGGACAGCCACCAACAGCTGCATGTCTAGCCAAATAAGGTGAGTGTTTGAACTGTCATGGTGGAGAACTGAACTTGGCTGACATGGCAGGGTTTCACTGATGGCCATATGCACATGTCCATGGATGCATTCCGCACAGTCATGGACACAATATGTGTCCAATACAATGGAATGCTGTGGGGGGTTGCGTCTTCAAGATGGTCCGTGAACGATGGCATGGACATCGCGTGGTACATGTTCCGTTGATGCATGCTGCTGTCCTGATGTTAGATCCATGTGGTGCTGTGTACTGTGTAGAATCATATTTGGGTATGATGGCTGTAGTCAGTGGCTCATGGTCATCATCCTGCTCTGATACATACTATGGTGAATCCCAACACTACTATGGGTGTGCCATGCCGGTGACGTGGTGTGGTATCCCTGCTGCCCTCAGTTCAATCCACTCCCAGGGATGGGTATCTGATGTGGTGCCATGCTGGGGCAGCCACATTGTGCATATGCAGTGTGTCTTCCTATATGCGCTTACGGTTGTGGTGGCCGCCAATGAGTGGTGCAAGTGTAATGGGATTTGCCCTTGTCAGATGGTGGAGATGTAGTGTATTGTGAGTGCCTTATTCCATCAATGTGGTAATCTGTTTTCATGTGCCGTTGCACTGGTTCTGTGGCAGGTTGGTTGCTGGGTTGAACATCGTACGATGGCTTCATCATTTCAATTATAGAGGACAACAAAGTAAGCAACCCCACTCATACAAGCAAACCCCTGTTAATCAGAGAAACTTCACGGAATATATCAACATTTTATTAGTATAAAAAGTATCTAAAAAATAAGAACCTATTTGTTAAAAGACAAGAACAAAGTGCACGTGACAATAATTCATTTTACCAGATTCATTTAGAGTTATTCACACACCGATGTCAATATGACTTCGGATAACACCACCTAAAAAGTTACAATCACATATACAGGTGAGACAATGATCCCTCGCCGGGTTTCAAAAACAATAAAGAAAACACATATAACTAGTACTGTTCATTCCTAGTCCTTTGCCTCGACATGTTTCAGTTCTGTAAATTTAGTAGAGAACTTTCTTCAGGAGGAACATGATTTTTACATGTCACTTCGACCTTGACATAACTTCTTAAGAACCATAAAAGAAGGTAATCTTGAAACTGCTTATCGCAGAGGGGTATGCTGATGGAGAGGAAAAAAACAGACAAGCAAGGAGCAAAATTAGCCCATTGTCAAAATTTTACCATCAAGTAAAATGATGGTGGAAGTCTGTCTGCCTCGAGGCACAAAAACTAATAATTTACCTCGAGGCAAAGTGGTTGAAGCCTCAAACACATACTGGAATTTCAAAGTATACCAGTCCCAACACGTCTCGAAATTCTTCAGGGAGTGTAATCTGTAAACATACAGAAATAGTGCATCAGACTTAAAGGAGAGCCATGGAAACACGCAAAGCCAACTGTAGGCGTCCGAGAGAAACTCATTGGCTTCGAAAACACTCAAGGAAGATGGAAGAGACTACTGACCCAACCAAACTACCAAACGCTAAAAAGGCAAAACTGAATGGCCTGACAGCACAATTCAATCACCCATGTACAAGTTGTATTGAGTCCAAACAGGAACCCAAAACATTCAGCAAAAAATCTCAGTTATAAACTTAACGTGAAGAAATGGCTACAGGGAGCTATTAATGGGCGTGACGTATCCACTCATCTAACGACCCAAAAATGTGTTCATATACACTGCTCGCGGCATATCTGCTTACCTTAAAGCCAAAGGTAGTGAAGACCTGTGATATTCAGGGGGATTCGTCCTTACGCAGATAGGGGCCGAGATAGACCCATAACCTCTTCCGGGTACTCTTATAGTTTGGACCTGAAAAGCTAGGAGGAAACGAAGGAGACCGTCAAAAGCCGGCATTGTTTCCACTTCTTTGCAACTAGCAACCCATCCGAAAAAACATGGTGATAGTACAAACATCCTAGAAACGGCATACTTACCGTGAGCAAAGCGGTAATCTAGGTTCACTCTCAAATGTAGGGGGAACCGGGTGCCGTGAATCGCTGTCATCCCATAAAACGACTCCTGTGCAAGCTCGCGGTTCCTTAGTTCCGCGGTAGATGCCGTGTAGGTAATCAGACGTGCCATCTTGCACGTACTGATAAAAACAGATCTGGGAGTAACTACAGAGCATAGTCCGTTTTCTATGTTTTTCATCTCGGACTGTCTGTCCGGCGATCTGGTCAGAAAAAAACACACAGCTGGGGGGAGCTCCCACCAGCAAAACACATGAATGGGGCGTCGCCATAGCAATCTCAACCACGCCTCCCCGGTGGTCCATCCACCGTGGCGGCCCAAATATGCATGGAGCGCAGCGGCCACTAGCCCAATGGTGACTCAAATATGGCCAATGTCATCACATTAGTGAAGAACAAGAAGGAGCCTCTCGAAGGAGAAGTACCGGGGAGGTGTTCAACCATCCTACTCCTGTGGTATCTAGATTACTAACATGATATTCATCCAGAATTATAAAAAGTCTGGCAATTTATTTGATCTTATGCCACTCGATAGACTCATTGAGGCATACACGGTCACTACGTGTTCTAAAGATGAGATTCTGTTCTTTCTGGATCAAGATATTCTTTTTCACACCTAGGTTGTCACCTGTGATAACAAGGAGAACCGTCCACGTAAAGCTTTCTACATCATGATTTTTCTCCATGAAATGCTTTACCAGGGGTGCTTGCATCACCCTATTTCTCAAACAGCTCTTGTGTTCTGTAATACGAATTTTAATCTTGCCGTTAGTTTTCCCAATGTAGTGTAGACCACACTGACATGTAATTAAATACACTACAAATTCAGTGTTACAATTAGAAAAGGATTTATGTGTCCAAGGGACGTTTAAGCCAATATCTGTTTCTTTGCTCTTTTTCGTCAACTTGCAAATGGCACAGTTACCACATGGGTAATGGCTCGACACCGGGGGGAGGCCCCATTGGGTTCTGATGTTGCTCGTAGTTGCCGTAGATCTTTTATATCGACTGGAGCTTACCATGTTGCCTATCGACATGGATTTGGTGTAGGCAAAAAGGGGTAATTCCGGATTAGATTTGGTTGTCCTTAACAGTTTCCAATGTTTGGAAACAATATTCCGACTGGCTAGACTATGCTGGGTGAAAGTATTCACACACACCATTTTGTCTTTCGTCTGGTTACGGGAGTGATCCTCTAAAAGCGCTTCTCTGTTGTTGTTAAAAGCGCGTTTCGCTGCCCTTTTTGTTAATTTCCTAGGGTAACCCCTGTTTCTAAGTTTCGCTTTAAGATGTTTAGCTTCCTCCTCATATGCTTCTCTGGTAGAGCTGTTCCGCTTAAGTCAGAGAAACTGACCATACGGCAGATTATCCCTCAGATGCTTAATGTGATGGGACTGGTAATGCAAAAAAGAATTTTGCTCGGTGCTTTTGTGCGGCTTAACAAGGATAATACCATTAACGTGGTAGAGTGTAAGGTCTAGGAAATTAATCCTTTCGTGTTCCACAGTTATGGTGAACTGCAAATGTCTGTTAAGGCTGTTCAACCATGTAAGAAATGCTTGTGCCGTTTCTAGGGAGCCTTGCCAGACCACCAGCACATCATCAATGTACCGTAACCACGTTTTGATATTCTGGGTGAACGGGTTCGGCACATACAAGAACTGTTTTTCGAAGAATTCTACATACAGGTTTGCCAAACTCTGGGCCATTGTTGCCCCCATGGTGGTACCCTCTATCTGCTGGAAAAAGTCTCCGTCAAATTGAAAAAGGTGTTTTGTCAGTGCAATGGTAATGCACCACATAATGAAAGAAGTGGGCACTGGGTCATGATCTGTGCGAGCAAGGAGAATCTCTTCAATTTTCTCAATGGTTTCTTGTTGGGGGATATTCGTATACAAAGATACTATATCCAAACCCAACAGTAACTGAGTTTGCGGGTCAAAACCCATGTTTTCGATTTTGTTAAACACGTCTTTCGTATATTTAAGATACAATCTCATTTTTTTAACGTGGCTCTTTAGGTAATGGTCCGCAAAAACTGACAGTGGTTCAAGTATAGAATTAATCCCTGCCACAATAGGTCTACCAGGAGGATCCACAAGAGTTTTATGGATCTTCGGGAGACAATAGAAATTAGGGGTTACGGGATCCTTGTTAATGAGAAAAGCGCTCTCTTGCGGGCTAATCCATTCTCGATCTTTTGCTTTATATGATTGTTTCATCATTTCAACCCAGTTGGTTCATGCAGGCACCCACCTCATGGCACCAATGCACTTGCATGACAAAGTCAGACGACTCAACAGGCAGCCAGGGATGTCATCCTGCATCTTGCACCATGTGGCACGGTAGCGTGGTGAACTGCTGGCCCTTTGAGTCATGTGTAGTTCTTTGATGTCGGGCCCACACATGTGTGCGGTTCTTGGTTGCGTTGCATTCCATCTGCACGTAGGGGGAGTGGTATTGTTTGCAGTTGCTGTCCGCCACCTGCATGCCATGCTGGTCCACATACGACACATGGGTGCTGTCAGGGGCACCAATGTCATTTGGCATGCCTCCATATGCATGAGGTCCAGCTTTACTGTTGTGTATCTCCTGGGTGGTCCATGTTGGGGATTGGTAGGCCCTTGTGTGTTTGGGGAGGTGAAACAGCACTTGTTTATGTGTCCGTGTAATGGACGGTTGTGACATGCCATTCATGGGCACCACTGTGTGCTGGTAGGTGCCTGTGGCAGGGGTGTGGGGCACAGGCAACACCGTCACTTGTGCCAGGTTAGCAGTGTATATTTGTATGTTGCTCGCTTATCTCGTTATGTCTCAGGCCAAATATGGTGGTGACAGTGTCACAGTCAAGGTGGTCAGGGGTGTCTATCTGCTAAGGGTTTTCCTTGAGTGGCCGGACATGCTGCGTGTGCATGGGGGCTGCTGGGGTGGTGACAGAGGCTGCACTGGTGCTGCATGCAGGGCCTGTCTCCCCCTCCTACTCCCCCTGTGTCTCCTCAAAGGGGGGCCTGGTGTTGTTGCTGAAGTTTTTGTGGTTGTGCCCTTGCTGGTTCTATTGGTGTCATCTTGGTGTGGGAGGGGGTGTGGTGTGTGGGTGTGTTCCTTTTCTGCTGTGGCAGACTCCATTGCCTCCACCTGTGCTGATTGTGTGCACCTGTGGCTCTGGGAACCACTGCTCAGGGTTCTTTACTCCTTCTCTGAGATGCCTGCATGTACTCCATGCCGGTAAGGTACTTTACGGGCTTGAGGAGGCCGTTATTTACGTGTGCTCCTTACTTGCGATCAGCTCCGGTTTACGCCATGCCGCTAATTTCGGCATGGTGGGGCACGCGCAAGACCCAAGACCGATAATTACGGCATTGTAGTTTACGGTGCCGTAATTAGCGGTCTGAGGGGTCAGAATAGCATGTAGCGGTAAACAATGCCGGTAAATCATTACCGGCATGGTTTTTAGCTTACCTCCATGCTCGGAATGACCCCCAAAGGCCAGAAAGAAGAAACGCAGAGTGTGGGATCAGGAGGAGAACCCACGATGTATACATTCCTACTACCACAACCCGAATGCTTGAATGCTATAAATGTAATGTTTCCCATACACAGGGACGATAGGTAAAGGAGCATGCATCCTGCCATTATTGATGTTTTAGCAAATAATAGGCCATTGTTTTTATTTTTTCATCTGGTGCAACAAGGTAGCTATATGACATATTCAGGCTTAACAAACTCCTTCAGCAAAAAGGCAGCTCAATATTTCTTAGGGCATTCATTTAATGAGCCACCGGGACAGTAATTGAGTGTGATATGAGAATTTGAATAATAATAGAAAGGAGAAAGAAGCTAAGCAGGTGATGCTCAATCGTTCATACATGAAGCATAAAATTGGTATTCACTTAACACACACAGGTGTGCTTATGATGATTATAATTTTGTTAATGTTAATTGTTTACCTTGGTCGCAAAGTTAGCTGGTTACATTACAATGCAACGTGATTTTACAGTCAAATAACATTAAGATAAGAAGTGATTAGAAAATGTATACTTTTCTGTGTGGGAGAACAACTTCAAAATACTAGCACTTCTGGCTGGCGTTATCTGCAATATTTGCAAGAGAATTGAAGGATGACAAAAACAATGTACTTCCCATGTTTCAGTTTTTGTCTTTTTATTTAAGAGCCTTTACGCAAGCACAATTTCCCAGGTCCTATAAATGGAATTTAACCAAGTGTGTCCTTGTACGTGGTGCCATTAAACTGGTGCTGTAGGCACCCATTGTGTGAATATTGCTTTGCCTAGGTCCCCTACTTTTGTTTTTACACCATATTATCAAGGATTGAGACGGGAACTCAATAGACATCACATTGGGTCGAGCTGTAATAGGGTTCAGATTACGTCTATCAAAGTAATACTTTCAAGAAACTGAGAAGCATCAAGCTGTTGATGCCTAGGTATTCAAAGTGAGATGCCCCGAGTGGCGCATATAGCTTCAGTAAGATGACAGATCCATTATCTCCAAAATTCCATCAATGTTATATATTGTTATCTGTTTGTTATGTATTGTTATATGCTGGCACATGTAGTAATCCCATAGATAATGACTGGAGAATGTTACAGTAGAATGTGGAGTGGGTTTGGAGGAATCTAGAATGTAGTAAGAGCGGGGGTTCAGTTGAAAATTGGTATTAAAAGTGTAAGGACTCAAATGACAGGCGCCGGCGTATTAATATTATAAACGATAGCAGGTACATAACAATGGCGACAAGGGGAAACGTAACCAGTGGAAGAAAGGAATAGGATCACTGAGGCAAGAAAGAAAGAAACAGAATATGAAAATAGCAGCAACAGTAATAAGGAGAGACACTGAACAAGCAATAACACTGTAAGGAAAAGACAGACACTGATGACTGAAGGATCGTGAAATAGCAAAAGGAAACAGTAAGGCACGCATATGTGAGGTGGCTGTCGTCGGAGTGGATTACTTAAATTAAATCATAAGGGACAATGCGTGTATGAAATTGTAAAAGGCACTGCATTATTTGAAAGGAAGCAGTAAACAAACTCACTTGAGTGCTGACCCGAACAGGGGGAGACATGCCTCCGTGCATATGAAATAGAAAGTGGCGTCAGAGGAAAGGACCTAAAGGTGTCAGAAAAACGTGCCACCATATTATAGACAAATATGTTTAAAGAAACTGTCATAGCAACCTGTTACGTGTGATGGGAACCAAAATGAAGCAATGAAGTAAATTGAAACTGAATCTCATGTATACGAGGAATATTAGAGAAAGGAAGTAACAAAGGTTGTCACTGGGCATAAAAGCAAATTGGTCACATGTAGGAAAGAGGCATATGAAAAGAAAACAAAAACAAAGCCAATAAGAAAATCGTAAGTGCAAAACAAAGTGGAAGTAGAGTAATTAAACAATAGTGGCAAATAAGAGAATACAACAGTAAACATGCAATTACAAGACCGAAGCTACAATGAAATCATAAAATTGCCTAAGAGAACAGTTTGAAGTAAAGTGGTACCCGACAAGGAAATAAGTAAACTTGAAAAATAAAAAACAAGGTGAGAAAAGAATACAGCCATTAATCGCAAAGACAATTATCAAACATGTCTTCTGAAAATGTAAGTGGGGACATGAGTTCACCCCAGGTCATCAACATACTGTGACTTTACACATTTTAATAATGATGAGGCAATCAGATTAAGAATTATTGAAGGTTGTTCATCATCTCAGTTTAGAAAGCACTTACTAAAAAAAAAAAAAACTCCATTAAAAGAGGTATTGGAATTGGCAAGAGTTTACGAGAGTCGACACACAAGTAGCGAATATAGAAAACACAAAAAGATTGGACACCGTTGCTGTCATGAGTCAAGGTCAAAATATACAATGCCAAAGAAGATATTCCAATGTGCCGGCTGGGTTAATACCTCGTCAAGAAGTGGGGAACAGCAATCGTAGAAACCCAATGGAAAAACCGTGCTACAGGTGTGGGTTTGAGTTCCCGCACAAAGGTCAGTGTCCTGCCTTAGGCCAAATGTGCCTGCATTGTGGTCAAGAAAACCATTTTCAGATAATGTGTAGAGAAAGAATACCATCAGTGCCTACATATAAATCGAATGTACAAACATTCCCAAGTCGAAGGTATGACATTCAAAGGAACTTCAAGGGAAGAGCATACCCCGAGAAGGAATTAGCAAGGTCAAATGGGAGTCCAAGAGCGAATACAATCCAGCAGCCTCAACAACCAGGATTGGTTAGGGCTCTGGATAATCTGCAAGTGGAAGAAGTATGACAAGTGGAGCAGCAACATATTCAAACCTCACAGTTATACCAAGATCAGGAAGGAATGTCGAATGGAGATTTGTATGAGAAACCACCACTAGACGAAGAAGGCATGAATATGTGTATGAATAAGCAATACCCGGAATATGACAGGTCCAGCAAGGAGTATGTAAGTCTAATATATGACACTTCAGATGGAAATGTGGCCATAAAAGTCAGAGTGAACCTAGGTGAACAGAACATACCATTTCTGGATGATACTGGGGCTACAGTAAATGTGATGAGCGAAAAGGCGTATGAGGGAATAGCTCAGTTATACCCATTGCAACCATCAAAGGCTAATGTTTTTCAATGGGGAGCAAAACAACCGCTAACCTCAAAAGGAAAGTTTAATTGTGACTTGGTTCATAAGTGTAACTGCATACCAGGTAAAATATATGTCATAAGCAATCCTGTTGAAGGGAGATGTCTACTAAATTTTAAGACCGCCACGAAACTAAGAATCATTGATGTCAATTATAATCAGTCGGAAATGATAAAAGGGGTACCGTCACAATGTCATAATGTACAAGCCATGATGGAAGCGACATTGGATTTGGAATAGCTGAAGGAGAAGCTTCCTAATTTATACATTGGTGTAGGAAAGCTAAAAGGGGATGCAATATATCTGCACATCAATCCCAAAGTTCATCCAGTTCCTCAACATCCAAGAAGGATATGGTTTCATCTCCAGGCGAAGGTGTCTCATGAACTGCAACAACTTATCAAAAATGACATAATCGAAAGAGTGGAAGGAGGTTCCACACCTTGGGTATCTCCGTTGGTGGTAGTTCCAAAGGCGGATGGGCTTCTTCGCTTATGTGTGGACATGAGAATTCCCAACATAGCAATACAGAGAGTAAGGCAACCGGGTCCCAGCATTGAAGACATGATTATTCGATTGAATCAGGCAGCCAGATTTACAAAGCTAGATTTGAATCAAGGATACCATCAATTGGAAATTGACCCGGAATCCAGGCCCATAACCACATTAATCACCCATGAAGGTTTATTTAGATATAAGTGGTTAAGCTTTGGCATCTCATGTGCTGCAGAGATATTTCAAGAGTCAATAAGGAAAGGTATTGCACCAGTGAGAAATGCATTCAACTGTAGTGACGATATACTAATTTATGGAGTTGTTCACAAACAACATGATGAAGCATTAGAACAGGTATGTGGGGTCTTGCAAAAGAGTGGCTTGACTTTAAATGGCTTGAAATGTGATGTAAACAAATGCAGTTTGCGATTTTTTGGGCACATATTCTCAGAACAAGGAAGAAAGGCAGACCCAGATAAGGTGAATGTCATACTTGGATTGGAGCCACCAAAGGATGTGACCAAATCAAGATCATTTCTGGGAATGACTGGGTATTGTGCTCGATTTTGCAACACTAACTGATCCTCTCAGGCAATTGTTGAAAAAGGAGGTGATATTTACATGTGATGAAAAATGCAAGGAGAGCTTTGAGTCAATCAAAAGAGAACTTGTCAGCAGCCGACAGTTGGCTTACTTTAATCCAGATTGGGAAACTGAGATCATAGTGGATGCTAGCCCTGTGGGGTTGGGAGCAATTCTAGCACAAGTGGAGCCAAGGAAGGAATGTGCACGGCACATTGTGACATATGCCAGTCGTGCCCTGAATAAGATTGAGCAAGCCTATTTGCAAGCGGAAAGGGTGAGTTTAGCTGCCGTGTGAGCTTGTGAGAAATGTCATCACTTTGTGGTTGGAAGACCGTTCACACTTGTTATGGATCATTAAGCTCTAATCTCAGTCTTTGGGAATCCAAGGAACAAGATGCCTCCGCGTATCAAGAGATGGAGAATATGAGTGCAGGAGTACGACTATGTTATTGTACATATACCAGGAAAAGAGGCTAATCCTGCGGACTATTTGTCTCAACATCCGAGAGAAGAACCGGATGTGAAGATGCAAACGGAGGCGGAGGATTACCTGTCATATTTGTCTTTTAATGCTCTACCACCAGTGGTGTTCAAGGAAATGTTTATGGAAAAAAGTAAAAATGATCCTACAATTCAGGCAGCAGTTCGCCTCACAAGGGTTGGCAAGTGGAGGTGGCTGGGCAGAGAGCAAAGTGCAGAAGGAGGGGTGGATGTGGATATGAAGGATCTTCAAAGGTTGGGGAGAATAAGTAAGGAATTGACAGCAACGGATGATGGAATTCTTTTGAGAGGAAATAGACTTGTAGCACCAAGAAATTTGAGGAAAGTTCTTGTGATGTTGGCACATGAAGGTCATCGTGGAGTGGTAAATACAAAGAAGATATTAAGAAATCAAGTCTGGTTTCCTTGCATGGATGTGATTATTGATGACATTCTAAAAAATTGTTTTGCGTGTCAAGTGTCTGCCTCAAATAGTAATGCAACGCCTCTTCAGATTGTGCCATTACTTGATGGTCCAAGGAACAGGGTGGCTCTTAGCTTTTATGGGCCCCTGGAAGAGGGAGGATATCTGTTGGTGGCCCTGGATGAATACTTCCAATTTCCGCTGGTTAAGTATGTGATGTTGACTGCATTCCATCATGTAGTTGTGGTTTTGGATTACTTATTTAGTGAGTGGGGTATTCCCAAGGTAGTAAAAACTGATAATTGCCACCATTTCAAGGACATCAATTTGGAAAATTCACGGCATATTTGGGTTTCAAGCATCAAAAATGTACACTGCTATGGCCGCAAGCAAATGGCATGGTCGAGAGGTTTATGCTCAACTTGAAGAGGGCTCGTCAGAAGGCAATTGTGGACAATATGTCATTGCCACAAGCTGTTTCACAGATGCTACGGACCAACTTGGAATGGGGGATTCTGTATTAGTGCTACAAAGGATGAAGAAATGCTTCATTCTTTAGGAGAATATTTCAAGAGGATCCTAATAGTGACTCTGAAAATGATGAAAGATCTGGGGCCTCATTATGAGGAAGGCGGTAGGGGATTAACGGGGCTGGTAGAGCTGCCAGCGCCATTAACCCCCTACCACCTCATTACGAGGTCCGCACGTACCAGACATTCTTAGTGGGTCCTGCGAGTGGTCCAGCATGCTAACAACAGGCCCGTCATTAACAGGCCCGTTGTTAGCATGCTCCCCATTCGCATTGAGCCCTATGGGGGCTCAAAGGGAATGGGGATGGACCGGGTCCAGGTTCCTTGAATGGGGAAATACCGGGCACTCCAAAGTCGAAATGGCCCGGTATTTCCCCATTCAGGGAACCAGGAATGAGGCATGGTTACCTCATTCCTCGTAATGAGGCCCCTGGTGTTGAAGTACTGGATAGTTCTGTCTTGGATGATGTCTCCATGGATTCGGAAGATGTTCCAGTTACTTGTGGATAGTCTCAAGTTGTGGCTGGGGGTACTGTTTCTGTCAGTTCAAGTTCTGGTGAGTTAGCTGGTTGTGAGAACTCTGATTCAAGAGACATGATCCTGAGAAGCCGTCCTTATCGGGTGGTTCGTAAACCAGATAGATTAATTGGACAAATGTAGTTGTGAATTCATCAATCTGTAAGTACACATTTATATGATATGTAAGCACCTGTAAGTGGCAAAGTTATTAACCTGTAAGTATGCAGTTAGATGATAAGCAAGGGGGGGGGTGTTATATATTGTTATCTGTTTGTTATGAATTGTTATATGCTGGCACATGTAGTAGTCCCATAGATAATGACTGGAGAATGTTACAGTAGAATGTGGAGTGGGTTTGGAGGAATCTAGAATGTAGTAAGAGCGGGGGTTCAGTTGAAGATTGGTATTAAAAGTATAAGGAATCAATGACAGGCTCTGGTGTATTAATATTATAAACGATAGGAGGTACATAACAATCAACATAATTCTTATTTGTCATATACATTTTAATGAACATGAAAACATTAGTCACAGGCAAGCACTTAAACATTAGGAGTCCTGCAAGGTGTAGTGATAGCAGTGGAATAGGAAGGGTGAGCTAAGGAGAAAAGTATAGTGTGTGCATTATGCTGGTGTCTTTTACAACCATGCAGTGGTGGCATTTCAATACTTAAGCAACACATGTTTATTCTATTAGCAAATAGATGCTTGGTGGAATCCAGCCTCAAAGGGCTGCATTGGCTGTAGAGAGTTGTCAGTAATAGTAGTCTTTTGGAACCTGCCCGTATTTTAAATGCCATTCTTTGAGCCTAATATATTTCAGTATCTTGTTCCAGCACTGTGGGCAATGATTGTTGCCCAATTTGTTGGCATATCTTCTTTTTCTGAAGTTATCTGGGAGAGACTGTACTCCAGTATTGTTTGTGGAGGATGTAGTGTGTTTTAAAGAATACCCTGTGTTGGAATGGAGCCCATGTACGACACATCAGGGCAGGGGTGAAATGGCCCTGCTTCTTAAATCCCTTACTCTGCCAAACTGCAGTCCTTTGAAAGATCTGTATCTGTTTAAGCATTTATTTTTTAGTCATTGTTCCATGAGTTCAGGCGAGGAGATGACATTGAAGGGATTACTTCCACTTTATCAAAGCACACAAGTTTTGGGTGAATGATATGTCAACATAGTAATGATTCATAGACTTCCGAATTCACACTTTCTTTACTGTTACAATTGAGCTACCCGTTGTACCTGTCCATGGAAATGGAAGGAGGACAGCACCTGTATGCAATATTTGTATTATCAACCAACACTCAATGCACCATTATCTGCAAACAAGACTCCTTGCCATGCTGAGTGGTCCATGGGTGGTTTCTTCTTTTCCATCATTGATCTGTATAGAGATAAACTATCATTTAATATTGCTGTGAGGACCGGGATGAAAACTGCACAACCCATGCACAAGATTCTTCTTAAAGTGCATGGTGACATATGATTATGTGCTAATGCTCAACTGCTCTTCTCTGGGCTTCATGATCATGGCATTGAAAGTGAGTGTTTTCAACACATGCAGCGAGGAGCCTGTGATGTGGGGTTCAACTCTCATCTCATCCAATACCTTTTTGAATTTGACTTCTTAAAATGTTATTTTGTCCACAAACAATGAAATGAAAAAAATGGAACAATACAGAAATAAATACAGGTAGATGATATGTGGTCAAAGCTTATCTATGCTTGGAGAAATTAGTCTCGACCACGATGGACAAGTTTTTATGTGCACATGCCAGTAAATTCGAAGCAGTCTTTCCATCTGCCACATTTGCCAGGAAAGGTCAAAAGAATCCATCCAGTGACGAATACTATTTTTTGTATTACCCAAATACCGATGATTAGCAGAATTGAAACCAAGGGGCCAGCAGATCCCTCTCCACAAACGGTATGAGCCACCTTTTTAAATTCTTTTCTTTACATTTTTTGGTTCCTAGGTTTTTCTATGAGCTGAGGGACTGGGTAGAGTGTTGGTTGCTAAAGGGGTAAATTTACCTCCAATGGCAATCAGCCATTGGAGCTAGGGTTGACTCTCATCTTCTCCAATTAACTATATGCTGGTTGGTTAAAATGATTGTTTTAAACTTGTATTGTGTTGCTTATGTACCAATGGGCAAGATCAGGTCCAAGATTAACCCACAAACAGTATAAACAGAAACTCTAGCAGACACCTTTGGAGTGGCAATGACCCTTTCATAGTACAGTGCAATGTGATATCACTTTATGTGCCAAGGTTTCTGGAAAGGCCCTCATATATTCAACAGAATCTTACATAAGTCGTCTCCTTTAGTATCTCTCTGTCTCCCCCTGATTTGAATTCTAGGTTGGGTCACTGTGGGGCAATGGAGCCCCCCTGATATGGATATTCAAATTTCAGGAGGAGTACTTGGAGACTCTGTGGCCTCTTGAAAGTTGTTCAGACCTGTTCACCTGGATTATAGAGGATGAAATATGTCAAAAGGATCGGATTAAGATGCAACGCATTGATGACCTCCTTTAAGGCGGAACTCTATACAACATGGTGGAACGCTATAAAGCAATTCAACTCCAGTCTTTAATGTGCCTTGTCTACCAGCCCTTCTCCATTTATGAAACCATGTCTTGAAGAGGACTGTACATTTATTTGTTATGCAATTCTATTTGTGCATTACCTACCTCCAGTAACTCATATACGTGTTTCACCTGCAATGTTGGAAAGCATCAGCTCACAGATGAGTTCCAAGCTGCAGGAGCTTTTTGGCACTGGGTGTTCTGTTCCACAAATTCAGCAATGGTCCTTCACGCTCAGGTTTTCCTCACACTACTTACACACCATAGAGAAAGATCACAAACTGAAAAGCAGAATAATGCAGGAGGATGTTGTACAGTATTGTACACTACATCAAGTGGGGGGTGCTGTGGTTGTTGAACTGTATACTGTAGGAGATGGGTGTACCAAACCATTCCATTTTATGATGGTAGATGGCCCATTATTAAACAAAATATTGCTCTTTTTCATAAATATGTTCTTTCTCCCACCTAAAATTGTTAGAGAGACTGACTGTCGTCACAGCTGCTTCTGCCCCAGGAAGTGTATCTGATCTTATCTTCATGTACAGTAGTGCACACATTTGACCCAATCCTAAGCATTGAGTAAATGATTACAGTCACAGTCCCATTACAGCACTTTCAAGATCCTTGTTGCTTGTGCTTTAATATAGATGTCTGTGTAAGATAAAAGAGGTGTTGCACCAAGGAAATGACAAGATGCCTGAGCGGCTGCTAACGTTAATCCTGTTGAGTGATCAAAAGATCAAGGTCAGCAACGGTGTAAGGCTCTTTGGGGTCTGGGATGGAAGAGGCCAGCACATCAGCTACTGGACTTTTCTGAATAGCCCTCTGCCTACATATCAGAGGAGTTCATGTGTGCAGGGTCACATTCAAGTATGGATAATCATGAATGGGACACAAGACCTAGCAACAATTCCATCCTCATCCACAATTGCTTTCCACAATTGCATCCTCATCCTCATGCTCAGCTGACCTAGTAGAGTCCCTGAGAGCTGGATCCTCTTTAGTTGGACAGAGAAGGGAATCAAGGTCGTAAGCCCCTAGCCCAAGCATCCATTTTGAATGGCAGCCTACTCCACCCTCCTTAAACCAATATTTTAATTATTATGAAAGTTAACAACCTTTCGTAATCAATAATGAGAAGTGACACAATAATTTCCTGTGAAGTACAAACAATGGGCATTCTCATGTGCAACATCCTACGATAAGTGTTGTCAGCAAATATAAAACAGTCCCAAGCATATTTTTCCCTTATTAAGTCTTGTAACATGTAAAATAATAAAGCCCCATTCCGTTTCCCAATGTGTTCGTGGGCCGGGTTCAGTGACTGAAATGCTGTTTATTTTCCTTTTCCCTAGCACCAGGACACTGTTAATTTATTTTATTATAATCATGCCTTATTCTAATTCTGCAGGCTAAGCTCTATGATCTGAAACATCAATGAAGACAAGCACCACTTGATGGTCTGGATGGAGGCAGCAGAAGATTTTGAGGATGTTCTATTTATAGACGAGACTTCTGTGAGGAATCCCAGGGTATTATCACTGCTACCATGGGGGTAGCCCCTTCCCAGGAGGCCAGGGAGGTGGTACTCAGCAGGTTGATCTCATGGAGAGAGAAGCCCTCCATGGGACCAGTGATGATAGCCTTGGGAGAACACAGTATTCACCCCCTCCATTTATGTCCCCTCTTTCCTGTCACTCCACTGAGAACCCCTGTTCTCCCCCACACCTCTATGTATATCTGTAGACTAGAGGGCTTCATTCATACAGATCATACTAGGATGAGGTAGAAGGAGGCTTACCCAGGTGGAGTGCATACAATCACTGACAATGAAGAAGAGCAGGAAAGGAGGTAAAATCCCACAGCAGAACCAACAAATGCAGTACAGTCTACTATAGGCAGCCACAGAAATAAAAAGTGAGGAATGACTGTTTACTTTATCAAGCCAGCCTTGGAGGAGCGAGGAACCACACTCTGTTTCTGTGAATGAGAAACCCTAGAAGAGAATGAGATGCTGTTAAGGATGGACGTGTGTCTTTAGTAGCTCCATGGAGCAGGAAGCTGGCCAGTGATAGTGAAAGAGGAAACCCCACTGGCAAAGTCAAAGGAAGGAGAAGGCACATAACCAAGGACATGAGAGAGGGCCTACTGCCGCAGAGCCGCTGAAGGTAGGATGGTGGACGCGGAAGCAGTCAGCTCCGCTCTACTCACAGGACAGACCGGAGACCGCAACAACATTTCCCAAAGGTAGGAATGTGGTCTGGCCAGATGGTGGGACATGAAGGGGTCCAAATAGATTAAAGAGATACTTACCAATATCCAGAGAGGCAGAAAGGGATAGCGAAAAACTGTAAAAACTGGAATGCACTTTACAAAATATACTATGTGGAACAATACCTGGCAGGAAAGTACACCAGGTCTGTTCAATTGGACATTGAGTGACGCAGGGACAGAGGGTCAGAAAAAGCAGTACACCAGGCTTTGGGACCCATATGAAGTTGGCGATGCCCCTGAACTGGGGACTTCCAGCCCTTTAAGATGAGTAGCAATACCCTTGAGATGGATGGGGATGCAGATTTTAATCAAACATCAATAATTCAGACGACACAAATAGCTTGGCAAAAAGTTTGTCTGTTTTAATGTAAGTAAGTAAAACAAGGAGTACAACGAACATCAGCAATCGTTCGATTCACAACTCTCAACTCATTTAATTTTATATATATAATATTTTTATAGTCCAAATGTGTCACTATTGATTTGTAGACCTGCGTCATTACCAACATCATCCTACGTGGCAAACTTCTGAATCCTATTTGGAAGCAGGATTGTCTCTAAGTGAACTACTAAGCATAGGTGTAATATCTGTATAGAGTAACAGAGAGAAATAATTGGATAGTCAGCAACAGGTGGGACAACTAAGCCCTCCCTTCAAAATGGCCACTATGAACGTCACTAAATGTACGACATCCTATTGGCTACACAAACTATAGGACCCCCAACTACGGGGCCCTCTACAATTGGTTGGCTTCTAACCCCCGTCAATAACTTTCCACCTAGGTGAGCAGCATGCAGACTGAACGACCAGGTGTGGATGAGCTTGTCTTGCTACCAGCTTCCCAGCAATTAAAAAGGACACTCCATCATCACCTCAACGGTTCAGTGTCAATTACTGTTTGAAGTTGGCTTTGAGTTTGTACTGTTCTCTGGGATTTTTTAAGGCGTATGGGTACTCTGTGGCTTCCGTGCTTAGGTCTGATCTCCTCATGCATCTGACTTTCTTCAATCACGTGACTGGACACCATGAATTGAGCCTTTTCTTGTATTTCATTCTATTTCCCAATAGTCCTCTGATGTCTGTTGTTTTCACTCAACCTTCTTGAACAGGAGCTTCTATTCTTTCACGTTAATTGTATCTAATGTCAGCCAATTTTAGTTCTGATAAGGCCTTGGCTCTTTGGCTCATCTAACTCCTTTAGCTGAAATATATTATGTTTAATTCAATTGCTTTTGTAACTGTGACACTGGATTTGTTCAGGACTGCTATATACATAGTGGAACCTTCATTCTTTATTAAATCCATATGTATCCATGAGGTATATATGTATATGTTGGCACTTGCCGGGATCTATTTACCATAAGCATTTGGCTAGCTTCATGATTGCTTGGCTGCTTGCGTTTCATGCATCTGTACACTTTTAAACTAACTAAGTATCTTCATCTTGCTTAAGGCATAAATCTCTTTATCTTGATCTCAAAATGACACTTATCCTTTGTACTTCTTCATTCTTCATAAATTGTCTGCCTCTCAGGTCTGATTGTATTCTATAAATGGAATCAATTCAGTTTTGTATGATGTCACCATTCATCCTGGTCATTCAGTTTCTTTATTTCATCAGGAATCACATTCAAATGGCCATCATATTGTCTTGGATGTAGGTATGGTTTCCTTAATGGATACTTTACTTCCCATATTCTCTTAGGTATAGGTATTCTTATGGGTACTGCACAGAGTCATTGCTCTTCTTCTTTCCTTCTGATTGGTGTAGTATATGTCACATACTTTGGTTCATACTTCTCAGGTAATGTAGGCGGGGCAGGTGGAGTGGGGATACTTGGCTCCTCCTCTACACCCCACCAGAACAGCACACCAGGGTCTGGGACCCATACGAAGTCTGGGGGGGCCTGCAAAAAGGAACACACGGGGTCATTGACCCACACAAGTCAGAATAAGCACATAATCAAGGGTCTGTGCCCACAGCAAATTGGGGAGATCCCTGGTAATATAAACTGGTCTGGGACTCACCCAAAGGAGAAACAGGCTGCATAACAAGTCAGGGAGATCCGGAGACAGCCCATAGGCGTCGGGGGCAGACATAAAAAAGAAAGAGAGGTGCAAGAAGATAAAAAAACAGGGGTAAGGACCAATTGCCAAAATAAGAGACATTTTCTAGATTTCTAAGATCTAGAGTCAAGTCTGGCTGGATAGCGAACCAGACTTGACACTACATTTGAGAGCTGGAGAAAGAACAGGGGAAAAGACTCCCCCTGATACTTGGGAACTGTATTCTTGTGAAATGAAGATCTGCAGTTCAAGTCTAGCAGGTTAGTTAGCCAGATTTGATACTACATTGGTGATCTGCAGAAAGAATAGTGGAAGAGTCCCTCCCCATAATATTTGGATACTGTGTTTTGTTGTAAGAAGACCTACAGTGAAGTCTACAGGACAGTAAATCAGAATTGATGTTGCATTGGTGAAAGAAGAGGGGAAGATCCTCCTCCCCTTGATACTTTGGAAATATCTTTTTATTTGTAATAAATAGAGTTGGGGAAATAAAGAAAGAAAGAAGAGGGGAGACAATTCCCTGTTAAACACTGTTGTGTTTTTGTATCCATGTAGTGGGGCATCCAACATCAAGAACATTTAAGTTAAAGAAGCACTTCTGTTTTTTTCATCAATAACTGTACATTCGAATCTGGATCAAGAACGACACCCATGTTGTCCATAGTTAGTCTAGATTGTAAGCGATGGAAATATGTTTGGACACAGGACAGTGGACATTTGACTTTACTGGATAACCTGACAGAGGTCTTAGTATTTTTATTGAGTTAGGGCAACCCCTCATAGAAATAGGGCAAGACAGGTTTTTCCTTTTCTTTTACTTTTATATAACTAAGAGTCTGTGCCAACAAACATGCCACCACTGTGTTAGGCTCATACGTCTGCACCCTTACACTACCCACAACCTTAAATGGGTCAAAATGATGTTCTTCATGAGGAAAGCACACCTTTCGAGCAAACCCATCTGAAAGCACCCTGTCTGGCCTGGTATCTCTTTATGAGGGCATTAATGAACACAGCCTCTGTTAAACAGGTCATGAGTATGCCTGGTTATGCTGTGCACAGCATTTTCTGGACGACACCTGCAAATTATGCATTGGGCAAGACAATAACTTCAAGAACTCCTCTGCAGCAGACTTTCGGGTGGAACAGGGATTCACTTTTTCTAAACCCTCCCGGAATCCCCAAAACTAAATCCTGTCAATTTGTTCTGGCATACCATAAGGTACACACCAAATCTGTGCACAATCTCAGCAACAAGGTAACATTCTTGCTGGCCATCTCACTGTTTTGGTGGCAGTTCATGGCTGCAAATATCTATGCAAATATGATAAACCACATTAGGAGCGTGCTCCCCGTTTTTAGTTTAGGTTATTAGGTGGTGCTTAAGTGCCTCCTATGAGCCAAAACTATTGCATTAGAGTGCTGAGAGGGAGACATGGCATATGAGGAGGGCCACAAAGCTTGTATGTGTTGTTTGGCTATTTGTCCACCCATCGACTGCCCATGGCCATGCTAATCCTATGGCCATTTCGACCCAGTTCCTTCCTCTCTCTGCCCAAAAGACCTCCTCATGGGAACTCTTTGAGTTCACTTTTTTAATCAATCCTTAGCATCACACTTTGCACTAAAGGTGCCTGCCAGTCTTTTTCATAGCAGTCTACTGAGAGTTAGCTACATAATTGGAGCAGTAAACATGTTACTGGTATAATAAAAATGTGTTAACCAGGTCTGCCTTCAGCCACTCGATTTATACGCACTTTGCATGCCCTTCACTTAAATCCTGTTAAAAACAATCATTGGCAAAGCCAACAGTTTTGCCTTGTCTATAAATATTAGACATTGTCCATGCACTGCAATTAGATGCCCTGGTACTCGCACCATATTGCTCCTGCTAACATCAATGGCTAGTTAATACCAGTAAGGCAGTGCTGGGCAAGTGCCTTTCCCATGCCTACTCAAAAGCCCAAACTGTTGGCATTGCCAATACATATTATGGATTGCAAAGGTGACTACAGTGCAGTGGAATTGAAACAAGGAAAGGGGAAGGAACAGTTGATGTTGGCAGGAGGGAAGAGTGATGCGTGTACTAGCAACCTTATATGAGACTGGGGGTGGGGGGGTCAATATGGTAAATGGAACTGTTGTTGGCTGCCAGTAGCCCAGCCACTGACTTTGGGACAAACAGTGGAGGTGTGTGTGCAATAAAGATGGGATGATTGACAGCTTCCAGTGGTCTAGCCACTGCAGTCAGAGCCCAAGTAGGGGATGTTTGGAGTGGGAGAGTAGAGGCAGGGGAGCCACAAGTTCGGCTGTTTCATCCTCAAGAATGTGTTTATTTTATTCTAACAAACTGGATTTGTCCCCCTAAAAGATTTCATGTACAAAGGTGAAAATGATATTCCTCAGAAAAACAGAGTGGTCCACATTGTTGTTTGACCTACTGGCATACATCTCTTTTTTATGTTGTTCAAACGTGACCAAATGTTTGAACAGTATGCCTACCATGTCACCCAGGAATTGCTTTAGATACTAGCAATGACCAGCTCATTATCTGATGAGATTGTTTTCGGCAGGTTATCTGCATACAGGGTACATGTACTCTTTTTCTTTTGAGCCACAAGATGGGGCCCTGGAGCACATGATATGTGCAGTATCAAATAGGAAACAGGGTAGAAGTTGATGGCGCCAAGTTGGGAGTGATGAAGCAAGCAGTGGGAGGGACCTGAATTGCTGTGGGTAAGGAGAAGGGAATGGTACTTAGAGATACCTGCGAGGGCATGTGTGGGGTGAAAATGAGGGTAGCTAGGCAGGTGTGGATGAAGATTAAGCCAAGACTGTGGAGAAGTCAAGCAGAGGGTTGGACCAACTGCAGATTTAGCAGGAGGTACAGGTAGTGCAGGGGTGGATGTAAATGGGGCAATCAATCTGGGCACTGTGACAAGGCTAGTACCCTCACATTGCCAGTAGGGTATCCAGATCCAGCACCAGCCCTAACCATGATGGGGACAAGGGCAACAGAGAGGAGCCAGATTCTTGTTCCCAACATTTGTGCCAGCATGCTTGCTTGTAGACCATGTATTACTCATACCAGGCCTGATTTCAAAAGTGCTTGCCAGTCATTCTCTTTTTCCTGCAGAAATGACGAAAGGCCAGAGAAAACAAACAAAAGTCCTGAGAGACACAGAGAAACTAAAACCACAAAACCACCAAGGAATGTTGGGAAAGACCCAGCCCTCTTCGGATGACCATAGCATAGTGAGGGAACCCCGAAACACGAACTTGAACATTCCTCAAATCCGTTCACCAGTATAATAGGTGATACTATTGGAAAACGTGGGTGTGGCTTAAAGACCCTTTTTTAAAAGAACATTAAGCCATGCCTAACCCTTCAGGGTGGAGATGGCTAGCTTGGATTGGTCAGTGAAAGGGTACCAATCACTGGAGGGGAGGGCAAAAAACAAAGGGCATCAGAAAGCAAGAACTGTAGTAGTTGGGGGAAGAGAGTAGTAGTGGGAGGAGGAGTTGCGGAGTAGTAGATGAGGAGAGTATTATGGCAGTAGGGGTGGAATTGTGTACAGGAGAAGATTAGAGGTGTGAATGAGTAGTTGAGTGGTGTGGGAGGAGATGTAATGACAAAGTATGGAGGCGAGAATTAAGAGGAGTGAAATATCAAAGGGACAGAAGAGTGGGATGAGATCATAAGAGTATTTGACAAGAGATGAGTGCAAATTAGTAAGTGCAAGGCACTATTCTAAATTCCAATTAAATTAGAACATGAACAAATGGTTAGAGTAGGGACCATTAGGAAATCCCTGAGGGAGTTTGGAGAGCTTCATTTAGGGAGAAACCCTTACCAAAGATAGCTTTTAGGAAGTAGTGGTTAGCATTCTGTAAAACTAACTGAAGTTATGGATGACAGGGTAACAGAGGAAATCCCAAGAAAAATTAGAAAGAGAGGACGGGCCATAGGGCCCACTATAATTAAAATAAAAAGACGTTCTTCTTCAAGTCTCAGAGTGATTCATATGCCATTTCTGACAGTGCTGCCAGGCACTGGGGGTCATGTTTGATTCCACTCTCTCCTTCGCCTCTCACATTACGGACAAAAAGTCCAACAATCAGCTACACCTCCTCAGAGGTACTCTACCTTTTCTCACTTTCCCCCAGCAGCTCACTGTCTCCAGAGCCCGGGTTCTCTCTAGGCTGGACTATTGCAACAGCCACTTCCTCAACCTCCCTTCTTCAGCCCTCCGCCCTCTGTAACTCCTCTAGAACAGAGCCGCAAGACTTTTCCTTGGCCTCAAGTCCAGGGACTTCATCTCTCCAGCGCTGAAATCCCTTCACTCCCCGTGGTTGCAAGGATCAACTTTAAGACCCTCTGCATTATCCACAAGGCTTTCTGGGGCCTGGGGCTTACCTACTGGAAAGACTGCCTACCTAAACACTGTCCCTCATGAGCCCTCTGCTCATCTACCTCCAACCTTCTGTGAGTGAGCCGGTTCTCCAAGCAGAGATTTGGTGGAAGATCCCTATACTCAGCAGGTGCCTCCCTCTAGTATAGCCTCCATGCCACCCTCTGTCTTGAGTCTGATCTTCTCAAGTTCCGGAAACTCCTCAAGACCTTTCTCTTCTCCTCTTCCTTCTCTCTCCCTCTACCCTGCAACCTAGCTCTGTGCTCTTTCCCTCCTATTGCTTACAGCTTGTCAACAGCCGTCTGGTGTACCTCAGAGACTCACAGTTCCCTGGCACCCCGCCAGTCCTCTTTTGCACTTAAGAATTAACCCTAGAGTGTGGATCTCTCTGGACTTACCCCAGTTTCCACCGACCGGGTGCATTTGGACACTCCCTCCCTGTGACTGTGTGCACTTACACGATCCTTACGTACCATGCCTGAAGATCATCTATCTGTTCTCCCTTGTCTTCACCCCTTAATTGCACTGATAAAACTTGCAGAATCGCTGTCAAACCTAATTGCTTCCCCCTAACTGTTAAATGTATTTTACACACCCACTCTGCCGGGCAGATCATTATCACTCAGACTTTCAAGAGCTCTGAGCGACTGGTGTTTTTTCACCTATTCCCACCCTCCTTGCGCGCTTTGAAACACTTGCCTGTTTATAGCCACCATATAAATAACAATACCATACCTTGGTGTCAGGTCTGGTAGAGTCCCTGCTTCGATGTCACCCTCCTGATGATCCTCATAATTTTCAAGATTCAATGTGAGAACAGGCACCCCAGGCATTAGCTTTACCAAATTGTCATTGAGTTGGTGGATACTATGGATGAGATGCTGCAAGGCCGGCCTGTGCTCTGAAAGCTCAGTTAACCCAGTGCGGTGTGTCGGGGGCAACAAAGACATGGCGTTCATCAACAAAGTGGTGCAGCATCCCCAGACAGCTCTTGGCTGACTACTTCTCGGCCTTTTGGAATGGCCATTCACAGTGGGGAGGGGTTTTCCACTCTATGATGCAGTCCAGTACAAAAGAGAAAGAGATGACAAAGACTATACTGTAAGAGAAAGAGATACAGACACATAGAGAGAAGAAAACGTGGAGAGAAGGAGACTTAAAGAGAGAGGGAGCAAGATGGAGGGACTGAGAGAGAGAAAAAGAGAGGGGGGAGTGAGAGAGAGATTTGGAAGAGAGGGAGTCAGCGAGAGAGAGACATAGATAAAGTGAGATATTACAAAGAGAGATCAAGAGAGAACGGAAAATGCAGAGAGAGCGAGGGATGCAGTCAGGTACACAAAGAGACAAACAGCAGATCCATAAAGATAGAGGGAGACATAAATAGAAGGTGTGAGAGAGAGGAACACATAGACAGGACAAAGACCAGAGTGATAGAGAGAAAGAAACAGTGAGAGAGAGAGAGATTGTGAGAGAAAGATGAAAAACATAACCACACAGGGGGTGGCATACTGATTGAGAAAGAGAGAGAGAGAGAGAGAGAGAGAGAGAGAGAGAGAGAGAGAGAGAGAGAGAGCGAGACCACAACATACAGAGATTATAAAGACCCAGTTACCAAGACACAGAGACACATACAGAGCGAGAGGTAGATAGAGAGAGAGATGACACAAATCAGAGAAAGAGAAATCGAGAGAGAGGCACACAGAATGATGTCATAAAGAAAATGAGACAAATAGAGACATACAGAGACACACACACAAAGAGATGGCTAAGAATTCACTCAGAGTGAGAGAAGTTGTCAAGGAAAGAGTGAGCACTACAGAGAATGACTGTTACGCTCACCTGGCTTCCACAGAGGCGTCGATCTGGACTGGACTGCTGCGGTCTCCACCAATGTGACGCGTAGGGCCGAGATGACAGACTGGACTGGCCCACCTAGCTTCGTTTGCTTGGCCCGTAGGAATATTCTTCTGCAAGTGGAGAAAGGGAATTAACCACCCGTGGAGTTGAGCGTAAATCCCCCCACCCCGCTGTTCTCCCCACTGATCAACTTGTATGTTCCCTCTTATAGTCTCACCTGATGATTTGAAAAGATGAGCTCTCCATTCTGCATTGAGCGCAGGGGCGCGTAGATAACCAGTTGCTTCACTGGCTCGAAGGAATTGGTGAGTTCCAGGACAATATTGACTCCGATATTCCCGGCAAGACGCCGTAAGTATGTAGTTCGTAAGAGTTCAAATGCCTGACTTTCACTCTTGTCCGATTCCTTGCAGGTTGCAGCTTGACCCTACTGAAGAGTTCCTCGTGGCAACCGGTAATGTTCTGGTAAGGATTTGTTCGATAAAATAATGTCCATATGTAACCTGTTGCTTTCTCCCTTATTCAGGCGCTGAGAGAAAGTATGAAGTCTCGGGGAATAATGCCTCTGGCGGTAAAATCGGGTAAGTCTTTTGTGGTGAGGAGGGTTCCCCTTGTTAGTCCCTTGTTTCACCTTGCTGTCCTTTTGTTTCCCCTTAGGGGCCGGGGTTCGGCTAGGATGCAGTGGAAGCTGTGCCAACCCGTGAAGAAGAATAGTACCCCCGGTGGTAAAATCAGATAAGTCTATGGGGGTATTCCTCTGTGTATTCCCTTGGCTCACCTTGCTGTTCTTGTCTTCTCCTTAGGTGCCAGAGTGCGGTGGTAACATGCAGGAGGATGTGGTGAAATGTGAAGATGCTGCGGAGGCCGGTGAGTTCAGCGCGGCGCTGCAGCAGGCGAGGCTACGTGCATAAAATAACTTCTTTCTTCCAGCTCGAAGGCGTGATGGATCGGGAATTCAGGTAAGGATCAAAGGTATTGCTCTTGTTCTAACCTTTTCTCCTTCTTTCTCCCTTTTTCTAGGAGCTCCAAAATCGAGGCGGGCGTGGCAGAAGACTGGATGCAGACTTGCAGGCACGGTGAGCGTTACGCTGCTGGATGCAGAATAACGCAAAGCGTGTGCTGCTCTTCGGGCGTGGTTTTAATAGCCTCCAAAATAGTCCCAGGTAAGTATTTCTCCCCAGCCCCACCCGAGTAAAAAAATAGTCCCTAGGTAAAATAGTCCCTTCCAAGCCTCGTTTGGCTTGGAGCTCTTGCAGCATAGTCTGCATCAGGTAAGTTTGCAGCATGGTCTGCATCAGGTAAGTTTTAATCTATGAGCCTGGCGCCTATGGCGCCAGGACTGCACCCAAATAGCCCCTAGCGGGGGTTGTTGGGCTTGCTTGGAGTAACTTGATACCTGCTTCCGGGGTTGCTGGACTTGGTCTGGGTCCCCGGGGGTAGGCATCATGACAACGACATAGAGTTAGAGAGAATGACAGAGTGAGAGAATGACACATAAAGGGATGACAAAGACAGAGAGAAAATTTGAGAGAGGATGAAACCGAGAGAAAGAAAAAGAGAGCGAGAGAAACAAAGAGAGTTAGACAGTGAGAGATACAGACACGGAGAGTACCAAAGAGAGAGAGAGACACTTAGTCAGAGACATAGACAGACACACACACAGATGATGAAGAAAGAGATATATCAACAATTAAAGAGATTTACAGAATGAGCAAGTGAGAGGGAGAGATACAAAAAGAGTACACAAATGCACTGGGAGAGTGAAGAAGAGGGAAAAGAGACACAGATAGTGATAAATAAAGCAAGATAATAGATCAGTCCATGATACACCAGGTACAGATATTGCTAGTGTAATATAATTAACAGAAACAATGTTGGAATTGGGTGAAGCATTTTAGGGAGCATTGGAGTCATATCCTATGTCTGTTTAGGGGCCGGACTGGCTGCACAAACTGTGAGTGTTCACAAATGAGTATCCACATCGGGGTGTGGGTTCTGTAATCAATGATGGCTGAATAGTGAAGGTCCAGAAACCATGATAAAGCTGAATATTGTGTGTTTTATTTCATTCTGTTCATCTTTATCCTAAATCTATAATGCATTAGGACTATGTACATTTAACTCATACCATAGCCTCAAGTCTCTATCATGTATTTCCACCCCAACAGTTATGTGGTACTTTTTTTATTATCTCCCAAATTGTGTACTTTATCCAAGGTATGAATGTGTACCTTTCTTGTGACTTCTAAACATATAAATCAACCCGTATGCTCTTGTAAATGCAACTTCCCTATTGTGTTGAAAATAGGATTCAATCATTTATTTATATCTTTATTTTCCAACTAATTGAATGATGCTCTGCATATTGTATTCATCCAAAGGTTTGAGTACAAGTTATTCAGAAAAAAAACCTTGTATTCATCCAAAGGTTTGAGTTCAAGTTATTCAAGAGAAAAAACACGCGGCTCACCACAAGGTGTGGATCTTCAGGAGGTGAAAAGTATTCATGTGTTGATTTCTGCTATTTATGATATAGCTGTTTGTTTTATAAATTCACCAGACAAATTATTAATGCTTTTTGTGCTGGATAATGGATTCATGTTCCAATGTTTAGTGGAGAGGAAGAATAATGCACTTCTTCCTTGGTGGCCATGAGAAGGAGGTACTTCTTTCCCCACTTTCCTGTGAGAAGCATCATCCTTGATTCCTGCTCCACACATAAACAAAACATATTTCACCCCTGGAGGGAACCACCCTTGAATATCACTCTGTCTATAAACAATGGACAGTTCTCCATACTTCTGAACTAAACTTCTTCCTTGGTTTGTGAAGCACAGTGGAACTTTCTCAGTCTTTTATCAGGTCTGGTTCACTAATATGCCAGACACGACTGTAGACTGTCCCAATGGTGTCCCAAGTCAGGTTCACTAATCTGCTCGACCTGGTTCCATAGTGCTTAAGTTCCAAATATATTTGCTCTTCCACTGGTTTACCTATTGTATTCTCTTATGCCTTCTACGGATCTCCCTGACTGTTTCTGGTTTCCAGCCCACTGGTTCTGTGTGTCTTTGCCTTGAGGTAAGTGTTCAATACTCAGATTCTTTGCTGTGCACATTGGTGGTCCTTCCCCTCGTTCATGTGAGTCCCAGAACCTGTTTGTCTGCTTCTGTAGGTCCCCTATCCCTTTTTTACTTAGTGTCCACTTGGATAGACATGGCATACTCCCCTGCCAGGTACTATCCCACATAGGTTTGTTCATAATGTTCTTGTCAGCACATAAGGCTCCCCTGCTATCCCCTGGTGCCATTTTGGATTTGGTTATCTGGTGTACAAAGTTTGTACTAAGATGCACAATTCCCCTTATATGCCCGTGGGCTTTCCAGGATATGTTCTCATGATTTACAAAGTCTGTATCAATTTTTACAATGTTATCTCCTTGGGTTTTTTGGGACTTACTTATGAGGCTTCTCAGTGTTTCCAGCTACCGCAATGTTCCCACAACTAGTCTGCCCCTTTCCCTACATTTGGGAAGTTGTGGGGTGGTCTCTGTCTCTTTGGGAGTTGGAGCTGGGCGTAAATGATGCTTCTGCGCTCAGCGTCCTCGCCCGCACAGCTCCACAGCTCTGGACTGTTCCTTGAGTCTCTGGATATTCACTCCTTTATTCTCAGTTGGATTTTACCAGTCTGGCTTCCTTTCTCACTGCCAACAGCTAGGTCCACCTCGGTGGGACCTCTCAGACTGTCATGACTCTTCATGCCTCGATTTTTAACCCTCGGGTCCTCTGCCACAGAACGAGCGTCACGTTCCCTGCTTTTCCAGGGCTGGCTCGACTCATCATTGAATCCTTCTTTACTTTTTATGATTGCGGCTGCCTCTTGACAACTGTACTGTGTGCTTTCGTTCTGCTGTGGGCTTTTGACTCCATATTCCCTCTTCTTCATCCCAGCGGTATTTGGTATTGAGTTTTGGTAAGTCTCCTTCTTCCTTGTCCCAGTATTCTAATTAAGACTTTCTACTTTACTATAACATATAAAGGCATGGGGACCAGAGGAGCCTGAGTGGGGGATAAGAAGAGTGGGGCCAAAAAAGGGTTAAGTGAATACCATGTTCTCCAAGATACATCATCACTGGTCCCATGAAGGATCTCCTCCACATGAGACCCACCCACTGAGTAACACCCCAATGGGACTATCGTGTTGCGGCCTCACTTCCCTGACCTCATGGAAAAGGGCCTCCCCCATGGAAGCAGTGACAATATCCTGGGATTCGTCACAGTACTTACAGTTGGCAGTACACAATACAGTTGGCATGGTCCAGGCATCCTCTGCCTGATAACTCTGGCAAATATTTATGATCAACACTATAATGACATGCTTTTAACATTCTGCAGTTGGCATGCACAAAAGGAAGGCAAGCACTGTCTTTTGGAGTTGTTTTCTGTTCCTGTACGTAGGTAGACCACAAGACATAAGACATGTTACAACCCTTTCCATGATCAGTGTAGAAATGCTGATTAAATATATATGTATCTTGCAGATACACTGCAGAGCACAGAAATCCCAAAATAGATGCATTGGGGCAGAGAACATGATAGAAAGTGCTGCACATGATGGTTGTAAGGGCATACTGTACATACATGTTAGTCTAACAAGGTGCTGATTTTTTTGCATCACAAATTAAGTGACAAGTATGTCCCTTTTGTTAGAGTATGTTGTCATGGTTTTAGGAATCAGATATACTGCATAAGAGCATACAGTACAAGATGTATTACACAATCTCAACATAAAACAGCAATCAATGAAAATTAAGGAGTTGACTAACAAGTCTAAATTCACTCCCACGTTCCAGGTAGACAATGTGATTGATACATTTCACAAAGCAGTTATTCGGGATATTCATCCTTTGGAAGATACGACTCCTACTCTCCAATCTAATTTGACATCTTGAGGAAACTGCTGGCCAATAATTCCTTAATTATAAAACAAGCAGATAAAGGTGGCAATCTAGTGCTTATGGACAAACCAGATTACTGTAAAATGGCATGTCATCATTTGAATGCACCAGGCTGCTACACTACACTCTAATTAAGAAAGTCCATTTTTGTCTGTGGAACACCCAATTAGGCCCACTATCTATTTTTTACCCAAGATCCTTAAGAATCTTGACAGAATTCCATGAGTTGGTAGGGTCGGGCCACTGAGCCTATCTCCCGGTGCATTACTTAAATGCTTTTAAAAGAAGCTACCCTGACCTCCACTTATTTAAGAGATACAATGCATGTCTACAAATATCGGATGGGCTTGACTTTGCATTGGGACATAACTTGGTTACCTTGGATGTTAAGTCCCTTTATACATCGAAACATGACCTTGCCATATAGAGTGTGGACTACATTTTTGAGAGAAATCTGCTTCTTTTCACGAACATTTGAGATGTTCAAAGAATTGTCACAATTTGCTCTTAAGAAAGAAATTCCTCATTACGAGTCCAGCGGTAACCCGCCAGTGCTACTGGAGTGTTGCCGCCGGACTAGTAACACTGTTTCTGCCACCTGAGATCCAGGTGCCACATGGACATTCAAAGTCCCAGCGGCCCAGGATATAAGGCGGCAAAAAGTGTAAATCTCCATTCCCATGGAGTCCCATAGGACTTCATTGGAATGGGGACACAAAGCGCTGACACAGTTGCTAACAGTGCCAGTGATTTCGTGACAACTCTGCCTAACAGGGCCGTTGCGCCCAGCTGGTCAGATCTGCCAGGCGCAATGGCTCAGGAAGGCATAGTTGTAATGTGGCGGTGCGGAAAGGGTGCCGATACAGTGCTACCGGCACCGTTATTTCTGGACTGCCACACTTTTGATGAGGCCCAATGTGATCTTATTCAATGCAACCTTCTACAAACAACAGGTTGGGATTGCAGTGGGAGATAGATTTGCATCTGCACTTGCAAATCATTTATGCATTCATTTGAACAATCGTATGCACTCACTAATCATCAATATTTGCCATACATACATCTCTGGCGCTGCTACATGATTATGAATGTGGGCTATCTGAATTTTTGTCATATTTGAATGCCAACAGTGTGGGATTAACCTTTAATCACATGTTAAGCAGCTCAAGCATAAACTTTTTGGATCTTAAGAACAGTATTACTCACACAGGGTATGCCACACACACCTTTTTCAAAGCTACCGCTATCAACTTATTACTTCACGCCACAAGCTGCCATAGAAAGACAGTGATCTCCAATATTCCAAAAGGGGAATATATCAGGGCTAAACGGAATTGTATCCAGATCTTGGACTATAATCAGAAATGCCTTAATATCCGCAATGGGTTTCTGTGCAGAGGTTATCCAACAGATATACTTAACAAAGCAGAGCTAGAAGTTGGTAAAATGGAGAGAGTTATTGGGCCTCATTACACGCTATTAGCGCCATGGTTGCCGCTGGTATTTTACCGAGTGCGCCTTGGTGAATGTGGGAATTACCGCCACATTCCAAGGTTGGCGGGGTGGTAATTCCCCATTCACCAAGACCCTCCCCCATTCCCATTTGAGCCCCCATAACTCAATGGGAATGGGGAAGGAGCAAATAACGGTACCTCTATTAGCGGTACCGTTATTTGCCCTGAAGTCCCTCAGCGGGTCCCTTCCTTAACGTGTGGTCTGGCCACATGTTAAGAACGGGACCCGCTGAGGGACCTCGTAGTATGGTGCTAAGGGATTACCGGCACCGGTGCCCTTACCGGTGCCGGTAATCCCTTAGCGCCATCCGTGTAATGAGGCCCATTGACACCCAAGGAAAAAGACAGCTCCATAGATAGCAACAAACCTAGATTTATCATTCATTATAACATACAGTCACAAAATTTTCAGCATTCTTAAAAAACATTGACATCTTTGACACATATACAAAGATTTGACAGACCACATAGATATCACTCTTAGTATCACAAATAGCAAAGCACCAACACATGAGAGACTTTTGAGCCCTTCATTTATGGCTGAAACAACCAAGGACTGAGGCTGGTTTCAGAGGTGTAAGAAATGGGGGTTTCACAAATGTGTGACTTGTTCTACATCCCCGTTTGCTTTTGAAACAGATGTGGTTAGGTTTGGCAGCTTGGGAACATATTGGGAAGATACAGAAATTCATTAATTGCAATACAAAATATTTGATATATTGAATTATATGCGTCTTTGGTTTACATTATATTGGAAGCACGATTTGTTCGTTAAAAATTAGGATTTGTGAACATGTGAGCACCATTGATAGCCAGGATGCCAAGCATTCACTTGCATTACATTGGCAGATGAATCTTCAAATGGACAATACCAAAGATCTCCACTTTATTGGACTAGTTCAGGCCGCCTTACCGAAATGAGGAGAGAATCGGGAGCTCATACTCAGGCAACAAGAATCACGTTTGATCTGTAAATATAGGACTGTGTACCATGGCCTCAACACAGAGCATATGTTTTCAGTCTTTTTATAAAACATAACAGATGCATTTGAATATTGTACATCAATGAGGTATGTGTGTCGCAAATGGCTGTCACTCAAACGATATTGTAGCTCCTGGTGCTGTAATAGTAACCCTGAATACATGGGCAATAATATTGTCTTAACTGACTTACCACCCACCTCTGCTTGTACTTGCCTAATAACATCTAATTAGTGTTGTTGAAATCAAGATTCTCAATCGAGAGAATATATATGAGGCAGTGACAAATATTTAGGGTTGGGTGCTCAAGTAGACCAACATCACAATAGGGAGAATATGAGACAATGCTAGGGAGCCCTATTTGAGGTCTAACACCCTCCCTGGATAATTTAATCACTTTTGTTGCAAATTGGCATAAATATTTACCCTCAATGTATACTTTCATTACTTAGGGGCCAGTCTCATCAGGGAGCCCCAAGCAGAGGGCTGACACTGATGTAGGACTCTGGGGCCTTGAAGTTAACACTTTGCAGCATCAGCAATCTTACAATAGAGGGATGAGGCTTATTCAGGATAACAGTCCATTTCAAGTTAATATTTCGCACTAACTGTAATCTTGAAATGGCCAGGGAACTTATTTAGAATAGAGATCCAATCACGGTGAGTAGGTCTATTTTCACAGTTTCCTAATTCTGCATTCAAAATTATTCATGCATATTTAGTTGAGTTTGAGTGTTTAACAAGGTTTGGGTTGCCTCTGCAAGCATTCACTATGTGAGCGCGAAGGGCAGGCACTTAGGCTCATTTTGCTTAAGCTGGCTAACAATAGCGGGTAATACATATTTTGCGAATGGAAACAGCCATGCAGTGCCATTAATCTGGCACAGTCTGTGTGATTTTTAGCAGAGCCGGCTCCACTCCAATATGGCGCCTGACTTTGGGATGATACATACGTCTGGCCGTGTGCAGCGTTTCAGGAATATATTCCAAGCCGGTCTCTGGGAGGTTGCAGGTTGAGTAGATATGCCGCACGGCAGACTAATATAGATAAGTGTTGACCAGGCCCAAGGCATTTTGTGTTATGGTATGGAGGGGCTGGTGCTCTACCGTGGCACCAGCATGCTCAATAACTCTTGCATATGCATCTTTTTGTTGTAGTCTTAATAGCAATACTCACCGCATTGGCGGGACAAAAAGAGGTGGCTTCATGTACGCCTTACTTATAATCTATCCAAGTGCCGGGCTGGTGATGTTTTTTTTTTACTTTCACTGGTCGAGCCAATCATATATACACTGTTTGCATTAAACCAATTTTTCCCAACATTTTTTCCAGACTTCAAACCAACTTCGAGGATGGTAAACTGTCCTTTCAACTCATAACCCAACAGCAGGTATGCACTGTTTTTGGTTACACATCAATAGCCTTTTGGGCAGGTCTTTGAATTGATTGACCGTTATGGTACCCCAAGGCTCCAATCAAGAGTCATTAACTTTTAGTTCTCTTTACAGCTTCACCAATTGTGCAGGTTGGCACATACACAGCCATAGCAACTTAACAGTAGGCACAACAGCATTGAGGTGATGAGCTACCTTGGTAGGCATGCAAGAATACACCACGAGTGACTGATTATAGTTGATAATTTCATCCTCCGCATGCACACAATTCTATTAGGCTATATGCAACTCCCAGTTATAAGTAGCTGTTACCTATGGAATTGGTATACTGCAGAGGGCCAATTTATTTTGATGCTGTTGCAGGGGCACTTCCTTCAAGCATGTTTATGCATGGTCACTTTTGGCCATGGCAATGGCTCAGATGTGCAACTACATCTAGATATTAGGCCTTCTATCATTCTAAACGGTTTAACATCATCTTGTGAGTCTTTTTTCCTTTTACTTTTGTTTGGACACACTGTTTTTTGTTTCATTCTGGTTCCTCTTCCATTTTCCACCTTAATTGCTTGCAGGTTTTGTTTTTACGATAGATGGACATATGTTCAATTGCAATGTGTTTTTTTTTTAACCTTTACTCATTCCTGAACTGTACGCCTTGTTTGATCAAACTGTACATTGAAAATCTCATTGTTTCTGGTATTTTTCATGGTAGTTATTCCTTTTTGTTAAATGTTTTTGTGTGTTGTATCGACTATTGTATCGTGGATATGTCACCATGCATGTATACAGCCTTGATGAAGACCATGACGTCGAAACACATGTCGGCTGTTTTTGTTGATTAAATAGATTTCTTGACCTCCCTCTCCCTGCCTCTCTTCTCGCTTCCTTCTCTCTGCACTCTCCCAAAATGCTGCTCTCAATCTCCCCTATCTTCTCTAATTGCTATTCTATCACCTTTCCTATCCCTCCAACGAGGTCTGGAAGGAAAAAGTTCAAGAAGGATCTCCTGATCTCCAATCCAGGCCTGCCCATCGCTGACACCTATGTCAACGCTTCCTCCAGACGACTTTCACCAACATCCTCTTTGTCATTCCTTCCCGGACCTCTAGATTCCACTTATGGTCTGTGCACTCTCCCCTTTCTCTTCCTCTTCCATTAATGGTGGCATCCTTGAAGACCTCGACCTTGACGTTCTCGCTTTCACAGAGACATGGTTCACCGCCAGCTCTGTCATGAGTTTTGACACTCTCCTCCGTGAGGGGTACAAGATCCTCTTTAAGCACAGGCCTAACTAACCCAGGAGCAGAGTTTCCCTGATCTTCCTTGAGTGAGTCCCTGCTACTGTCATACACACTCCGGCCTACTCCTCTTTCAAATGCTGTGTCTGCAGGCATGGTGTCTCCCCTGGAATCTCTCATCTATAGGCCCCCTAGCCAGGTCTCCCACTTCCCCTAAGAATGGGCTGATCTCACCTATTCTCTCCTGGCCTTCTCCTCCAAGTTCCTCCTCCTTGGAGAGACTTCAACATTTACCTCAACTCCTGTGATGCGGCCTCTGGGTTCTTCCGCAACCTTGGTAACTATCTTTCCCTCACTATTCTTCCCTCCGGTCCGATGCACTCAGCCGGACACACCTTGGATGCTCCCATCTCTTCAGGCATGCCCACCTCCAACCCTCTCGCTACTCCTCTCTCCTGGCCTGATCATGCTCTCCTGTCCTCTCACCTGGACTTCCTGGGTCCCCTGGCTAAAGCCACCTGCACTTCCAGCCTCCTTCTCTGTCACTCAACCTATGAAGTGAATGTCACTTGCTGCTTTTGCCACCTTCTTCACTCCCCTTCCTACTCCTGCCACTGACTCTCACTCTGACACTGCCCTTACTAACCTTCAACTCTCCATCTCCATCATTCTGGACATCCTTGCCCCTTTAATGTGGCTCCACATGAATCCTGCCTCCAAGTCCAACTCCTGGTATGACTTTGACCTTGCCGCTCTGAAACACAAGTGCTGTTCATCTGAGCGGAAGTGGCAGGCTTCAAACACATCCTCTGACAAACTGGCCTGCCGCCTACTGCAAAGGCAATACAGACTCGCCATTTGCTCAAAGAAGAGGGTCTACAGACAAGCTTGCATCTCTACGGCCACTAACAACACGGCTAAAGTTTTCAAAATCTGCAATGAACTCGCCAACCACACTGCAGTCTCCACTTCTCCTCTGCCTTCCCTGTCCCTTTGGAATTCTCTGGCCTCTTACTTCTAAAACTCAGGACATCTTGTCCTCACTCTTCTTTACTCCTCACACTTCTCCCTCACCCTCTCTCAGGAGTTCCTTGGCCCCCCACTCTCCTTCCCTCCTTCTCTCCTCTTTTTCTCTCATTATACCTGATGAGGTTTCTAGACAAATCTGCTCTATGAAAGTCTAATGCAAACAGGTGTTTTCCCTGCTATTCCAAAACTATCAAGGACAACAAAGTCTCCCTTGCTCCACCATTCCTGTCTGCCCTAACATTACCCCCGTTCCTGGGAAAAATCTCGGAGAAGCTTGCCATATCACAGCTTATCCACCACAATGAATCCGTTGGTTGTCTCCACAACCACCAGTCTGGCTTCGGAGCTGCCAGAGGCATGGAAACTGCTCTCCTTAACACCTGTGAGGACTTGCTCTCTAATCTTGATTCCTGCTTTCCTTCCGTTCTCATCCTTCTTGACCTTTACTATGCCTTTGATACAGTCAATCATGCCACCCTTATAAATCGTCTCTGTGATACCCTTGGCATCATGGACCTGGCTCTGGACTGGTTGACCTCCTTCCTCTCGGACTAACCTTCAGAGGTTCAACTGGCCCCTTTCCTCTCCACCATCTCACTCTCCACCTGTGGTGCCCCTTAGGGATCTATCCTTAACATCTACCTGGCCCGCTACCCTACTTGATCTCCAACTTTTCTTCTAACTTCCAATGTTATGAGGATGACACACAGCTCTCCTTCTAGCTTCCCTCCTCAGCCTCCTTCTCTTCCTCTCTTATTCCTGACTGCCTGTCTGCTATTCAGCCATGGTGCACTGCTAATGATCTCTGCCTTATTGCCAATAAGAAAAAGATCATTCTCATTGGGACCCCTGCTCCCTCTTTCACTCCCACACTCTGGCCCCCCTCCATGGGCACCCTTCCCTCACCCTCTTGTGAGGCAAAAAAACTTGATGTCATCTCTGACTCCTCTCTCTCCTTCTCTCCTCACACCTCGGACCTTGCCAAGAAGGCCCACTTTCATCTGCACCTCCTCACCTTGCCCCAGAATCTCAATGTCTCCATAGATCTGGTCCTCTCCAGGCTGGACTACTGTAATAGTCTCTTCCTCAATCTGCCTAACTCCCCTTCTTCCAACTCTCTATAGCCTTAAAATCTCTCCACTGGCTCCTGCAAGGATCAAATTCAAGACCCACTGCATCATTCACAAGGCTTTCATGGGCCTGTGACCACTCTACATCCAACTCTATTTCTCTAAATACCTCCCTGCTAGAGCCTTTCGATCCTCTAGCTCTAACTCTGCAGATCAGGCACTTTTCCAAGCATAGAGTGGAGGTATATCTCTCTCCTCCGCAGGTGCCTCCCTCTGGAATGGCCTCCTTGCCTCCTAGCCGCTTTCAAACTTGAGCCAGATCTAAGTTCCTGAAGCTTCTCAAGACCTTCCATTTCTCTTCTTCCTTCCCTCTCCTCCTTCCCTGCTAATGTCCCAGTCTGTCTCTTGACTGCTACCTGGCTCCTTCAGAGTCTTACAGGGCACCAGGCTCACCTATTTCCACTCTACTCCTGCACTTGGCCTCCCCTGGGCCACCCACCCTCTCACCTGCACTTGCCTTTCAGGGCCCCTTCCCCTGTACTAGCCTGGATGGTCTGCACCCTTGTAGTCCTTCCAACCCCTTACCTCACACTTAGCTGGAGGACCTTCATTCCTCTGCACTCTCTGGTTTCCACTGGCTTCCATCTTCCTTTGAAGATGAAGTTGCACAACTCCTTTCAATGAATACCAAGCTATGCTCTCAAATCATACTGTTGGTGGACTTAAATCTGGAACTTAACAACCCTACCGATGACAATGCCTTCGCCTTCGCCAACACCATTGGTGTATTAGGCTTCTCACACGGTATTATTAACCCGACACATATCAAAGGTTGCACCCTCGACTGGCTGGTAGACCTCAACTGCAACACTAACATCATCTCCAACACCCCATGCCCCTGGTCTAACCATCATGTTAGCTCCTTCACCATCCCGAAGAACATTGCTGTAGATTAGATACACCCCTCCAAATACTATAAACAGGCCATCCTCTAAACTAAAAGTGCCACATACAATGAGAGAATCGCCAAAGCCAACTCAGGCACCAAGGAACTCTTCTCCACTCTACGAGAACTTGAATCACGAGTGCCACTGCAACAATTGGGCCATAAAGACACTAGCCCTCATCACAAGGTTGGCGCTCCGGTAAAAATGGCACCGGTAAGGCAATACCGGCATCCATTACCGGGCCAGTGTATCATGACCCTAGATGCCGGTGCTACCGGCATCGTCAAGGACCCGCTGTGGCCGTGCACCACTGTACCGGCATGCGGGCACGTGCGCAGATGGGGAGGCCTTAATACCGGCATCCCGCAAAGAAGGGGACACCACGAGTCGTACGGACACTTACATACCGGCATCGAGATGCCGGTAAGAAGGGCCACCATGATGCCGGCAATACCGGCATCGCGGACCACCCGTAAATAGCAAACTGCTGTGTAACCAAGTGCCACAGGTGCACACAATCAGCACAGGTGGAGGCAGTGGAGTCAGGCCCAGAACAAAAGGAGCACACCCACACACCACACCCCCTTCCAAGCCAAAATGCTACCACTTGTACTTGCCATACTGGGCCTGGAGGACATGCTTGCACTGCTACTCCTTGAGCAGGCAGTACAACAGGAAACACAGAGGAGACGCAGGAGGAGAAGGAGGGTGAGACATGCCCAGCAAATCCCACCAGTGCAGGCAGTCGCTCCCAGCAGACAGCCAACAATTCCATGTATAAGGGCCAATCCATTTGACTTAACCCCAGCACAGATCCACATCCTGTACCGCCTGGACAGAGACACCATCACCAACATAGTGGAATTAATACATGATGAATTAGTCAGCTTCATCAACATCTGCACAGCCATCCCCCCTTTGCTGAAGGTGGCATCTGTGCTCCACTTCCTGGCCACAGGCACTTACCAACACACAGTGGGCCAAATGCATGGCATGTCCCAATCATGCTTCTCTATTGTGTTAAACCAAGTGCTGGATGCACTACTGAAGCACGCAAGTGCCCGCATATCCCTACCAAGGACACCACAGGAGGCAAATGCCACCAAAATAGCATTCCATGCACTGGCAGGCATGCCCAATGTAATCGGTGCCCTCGACTGCACCCATGTAGAGTTAGTAGTCCCACATGCCGTGGAGGCGGTGTACTGCAATCAGAAGCTATACCATTCCATCAATGTGCAGAAGGTGTGTGATGCCAGCCATATAATAACACACTGCTGTGCCAGATACCCAGGATCCACGCATGATGCCATGGTGCTGCGGAACTCCTCATTACCCCGCTACATTGATGGAGACGTTGTACGAAGTGGCTGGCTGTTGAGTGAGTCTGCCCTCTGGGCCATGGGAGGTGATGGATGGGGGGGCTACATGCATATGCAAGGGGAATGCCCTCTGGGCCATGGAAGGAGATGGATTGGGGGGAATGGAAGTTTCTTGAGTCATCCGCCGACACACAGCCCTCACATTTGCATACAAAATACCCCTAGCCAAGACATACATTGGGTGGCCTGGTGGTTTAAAAGCCTAGGACCCTAGGTTGTGTATGTCACCCAAGGCTCTCTCCATGTATTGGCATGCACTGTATAGGGCTGACAGTCATGTGGATGTGGCTGCCATTGACAAGATTGTGCATATGAACTTGAATGATGTACAGGCTGAGCACACTTGTCAACTGAGCTTCATCCTCACACATACCTCCTTCTGCTCCCATGTAGGTGATGCTGGATATCCTCTGAAGGCATGGCTACTCACCCCTGTCAGGAACCCGCAGAACAGGCACGGGGAGGACTTCAATCGTGCACATACACGTACGCGTGTGGTCATTGAGCAGACGTTTGACCTATTGAAGGCACGGTTTCGCTGCATCAGCAGGCCGGGAGGGGCACACATATTTGGGCCTGAGAAGGTGGGCAAGATCATCACGGCATGTGCAATGCTGCATAGCATGTGCATCCGGCGGAACATACCACTTCCACCTGATGTGGAGCTGCCACCACCTGGTGAAGTAGAAGGAGAGGAAGGAGTAGATTTAGGACATAGGCCAGGACGCGAAACACGTGAGGGTCGCGCAGTGCGGCAAATGGTCATAGACCAATCATTCTGATGTACTTTGATGCAGAGGGTGCCATGTGTTGGGAACTGTGGGCACTGGGTGTGTGGGCACATGTGCACGATTCACCATGAAACAATAAATTGACAAACAACAAATCAGCAATGTCCACTCATGTGATGTTTGCTACACAACAGGTGTATTTGTGAGATATTTTGTACAACATGATTCAACAATCCATGCGCCCACACCCTCTCCACCTCCCCCCACCCTACTCCCATGCCCCCAAACACCCCAGTACTACACACTACACCCACCACCACCCTCCACCCACCCCCTAACACCCAAAGTCAACTATGGCACGACATGTGTCTGGATGTATACCCAAAGTGGCCCTGCTACTGTGGAGCCCCCTTCAGAGGTGGGGGTTGGATCTCTGAGCACCGCAAACTCCGCAGGGACATGCGCATGGGGATGGTCTGCCTCAAAGTCGCTGGTGTGGTTGATGCGGATGATCCAGATGGTTGTGAGCCCAGGGGCAGGGTTTGCCGTTGCTCCATGCTGTCAGCAATCCTGGTGAGGATCTGACCCAAGGCATTGAAGCCATCGTGCACTTGCTGTGCACTTGAGTTGATGGCCTGGATTACGGCCGCAGTACTGTCCTGGATGATACGGCGTGTTGTCTCCCCTTCAGCAAGGTACTGCTGCACATAGCCTTGCATCGCCTCCTGCCGGGCCTCCATCCTGAACAGACGTCCCTCAAAGTCCCATATGGCAGTGTGGGTTGTGGTCGGTGGGTGATGTGCTGGCACTGCATGAATCATGGGGCTGTGCATTGCCGGAGACCACTCTCCATGGCTGCCCTGGTCGGATGAGTCTGGCCGAGGTGTGTCCTGTGGGGTGGCCTGCGGGCTTGGTGTGTGAACTACAGGCTCTGAGTGGACAAGTCCTGCATCGCCCTCATTGTCCAGGTCAGCTCCCTCAACAACACTATGATGTGCCGATGCAGCCATCTCCCCAATTGTGCTGGCAGCAGCAGACTGTGTGCCAGCCTCCATGCCTGTTGTGTCCTCAGCCAGTGTGGATAGTGTGACCAGGGGTACAGGGGCAGGTGTCTGCTTGTCCTGTGTGGGTGTCTGTGTGGCTGTATTGGCACCGGTTGTTGACCCGCTTGCCGCTTGGCCCATCCTTGGTCCACTTGAGGTTGATGGTCCTGTGCCATCACCTTGCCTCCTAGGCCTTTTGGCTGCTGTTGTGCATTGTGCACTCCCATGTGCTTCATCACTGTCTGCATCCGTACCTGTGGGGGACAGAGAGTGGCAGGGCATCAGTGATGGTGCTGCTTGCATTATGCATGCATTAGTCTTTGGGCATGTGGCGCCATCTGATCAGTTGCATGCCTGGCTTTGTGGGGGACTGTGTACATGCAAGGTTGGAGGGTGCATTTTGAAATCGCACTGGTGTTCACATGTACACCATGTTGGCTGCTGTTGGGCCTTGATGTGTGTTGGGAGTGTCGTCCTGGGTGACACGTGCACGTAATCTGTGTGTCGGGTGTGTATTTGTGTATGGGTGCAGCATGCATTGGGATGGGATAGTGGTGGCCCCAGCATGTGTATATGGATATGTGTAGGTGTGCATGATAGGCCATGTATCGGCTAACGTTGCTGCCACATTTGGAGGACAATCAAGTTGATTAGTTATAGTGTTTTTGTAGGGACACTCACCTTCATCTGCCGATGTTGGCATGCCAAACTCTGCTCCACCGACTCCTTCGATTGACTCCACATCTATGACAGAGCTGCAGGTCTCCTCCCATCTGGCCAATTTCAGTGGTGAGTGTGGTCCTCCTCCTGTTGCCAGCCCCTGGCTCTGATTGGCCGGCAAGATGTGCCGGACTCTCAGCCTGAGGTCATCCCACCATTTTTTACAATCACGCACTGTGCGTGCGGTGGTGCCGACTGCACTTACTTTCTGGGCAACTTCTTCCCAGATTGCCTTCTTCTTCAGCTGGGCTGGACGCCTGAGGTCGTTGCAGAATACCACTTCAGCATTCGCCACTAGGGTGTCGGCTAACATGTTGAGCTCATCATCCGTGAACCGTGGTTTGCGCAGGTGGGCCTTGCCTTTCCGGGTGGCCTTTGACATGTTGTTCGTGGTGGCCTAGGAGTTGTGGTGTTGAAGGTCCTGTAGGTGGAGGATCGCAATGGATTGTGTTTCTTAAGATGGCCGCCATGGCATTTCCCGTTCCGGCGCAATGACGTTACTTCCATGTCCGGTGTTAACGGGCGAGATATTAGCACTATGTTAATACCGGTACCGCTATTTAGGGGTTGCCGAGGCTGGAGGCGTTCTGTGCGTATTCATTGATGCCGCTATCTGGGGGCTTGAGGGTCGTTACCGGCATGCCGGTACGGCCGTTACCGGCATGCTGGGGTGCACGTGCTTGCGCACTCTTGATCGCCCGCTATTTGCGGGTTGGTGCCAAGCCAGACATGTTATTAACGCCATGCCGGTATGGGCTGATTTTTAGCACCAACCTCGTGATGAGGCCCACTGCCTGGTGCACAGATATTCAAAAAGCTCTCCTTGACAGAATCACCCTTCTATAATCCAAAATTTAATTGAAAAACCAGAATTTAACACTGTCCCAATCCCAGCAGATTCCCAGTTATACACCCCAAAAAACGAATACACAATTTGAATTTGCCCCAGTCTTAACAACAGAAACAGCCTGGCCTCTCTAATCAAAGACTGCACTGCCAAACTTACACCATTCATCACAAGCCTAATCAAAGCCTCATTTGAAAGGAGCACTGTCCCAACTAACCTCAAAGATGCATGGGTCTCAACCTTACTGAAGAAGCCTAACTTAGACCCCAACATCCCGACAAACTACTGCCCTATAACAACAGTACTTTTACTCCTTAAAATATTGGGTGGAGAAGCTTATCTGCAAATCCGAAACCATCTGGAAACCAACAACCTCCTTTGCCTACGCCAATCTGGCTTCCGTCCAGGACATGGCACTGAATCAGCCCTCCTGGATCCAAAAATGCAAATGGACGAGATCCAAGATAACAGCAAACTAGCACTCCTCCTCCTGCTAGACCTATCAGCAGCCTTTGATTTAGTCTCCTCGTCTGCCTATTTCTCAACCAAAGCCATACACTGGATACAGTCCTTCCTAACCATTAGAACTATGAGACTCTTCTCACCCACCTCAGCAGCACTGCCAGTCCCTGTCACCTATAGAGTCCCTCAAGGCTCCTGTGTTTCCCCTACACCATATAATATTTTCACCAAACCTCTATTTGGCCTTCTCTTTGACTTGGATGTCACTTACACTAACTATGCAGATGACACCCAAATCCTCATACCCATCACAAATTCATATGCCACAGCTCAAAATCACTAAATGATATCTACCAAACCATCCAAGCTTGGATGGCCCAACAAGTCCTGTGCTTAAACGAAAAAACAGAAATAAACCCAAAACCCTGGGCATTTACCTTGACTCAGATCTCATCTTAACTGGATAAGTCAATGTCACGGCATCAGCGGCAGTTTACACTTCAAAGCTCATCAATGCTTGTAGACCTTTCCTGTCATCCGACAGCTGCATTACCCTGGCCAGAGCTCTTATCTTATCCAGATTAGACTACTGCTACGACCTTTATGCAGGTACTAACAGCCGCAATATCACAAAACTGCAGGTGATTCACAATAATGCACTAAGAGCAGCCCTTAACATCTCCAAACATATACACATTGGATACTGGTCCATGAGTGAATCCTATTCAAAACCCTCACCTTCATTCACAAATGTCTGTCCAACTCAACCCCCAAGTACTTATGCAACAGATTTTCCAAAAACCAATCCAACAGACCTGCATGTTCAACTAAATTTCTTTTACTCACCATTCTTAGATTCAAACTACAGAAAGCAGGGGGCAGTAGCTTCCCAGTGGTAGCTGCCAAACACTGGAATGCTCTGCCATCCTCATTAAGATCAGAATCTTCCTTTTGGTCCTTCTGTAAAAGCTTGAAAACTTTGCTCTTCACAAGAACTAATAAAGTAACTCTCTATCAAAGTAACTCTAACCGTATGCATGACTCTGAACAAAAAACCTTAATGTTATTATGCATGAGGTATGTACTTTTTGCTTCATTGTCAAGAACCAGTGGATAGATGCCTCAGGGTTCGGTGTGCTTTAAAATTGTCGAAATAAATAAATACATAAATATATAGTATCTCAGGAACAGTAACACAGACTCAAAACAAAGCAGTAAACATGAACACGTAAACTAATTTAATATTGAAAGCAATGTAATGATAAAAAATATAGACATGCCTTTGATAAAGAATGCAAAAATAACTAAAGGTAGTATATGTATTTGATTTCTTAATGATTTATCAGTACCAGAAAAAAACTGAAATTCCTATCTTTGTGTTGAACTCTATTCATAAGGGTGCCCACGCACCCAGCTTTGCAGAATCCACCTCCCTCCACCAACCCACTCTCACTATATTGTCCTAGCCATTCACCTTTCACCCTATGAAACCTCGTGTTTTCGACCTTTCACCCTCCTGACCTACGATCAGTGGAACACCCTACTTCCTGAAATTAAGACTATTTCAAAGTTTCATCTCCCTGCCAGCATGGAGATCAAGTAAATAAATCCAAAAGCAAATCTTTGCTTTACTGTATTTTCCATAAGAAAAGGTTTGACAAGGGGACTTAGAAGTTTCCTTGCTAAACTCATTAAAGAAGAAGTTTATAAAGGTGCTGGTCACTTCGATCACCTCCCTTACTTGACCACGTCAAACGGTCTCCCGTAGATGTGGCCCCCAGGAGTACGATCATTGGCAAAGCCAATTGATTTCACTTTGTAAATGTAGCGATTATGTGGCCAATTCTCAAAAATGAAAGCAAATTAATAAAGAGGACACATTTTTTTCAATTGTGTCCATTGTAGAAATGTGCAGATCACCTGATCCGCAAAGGTAACCCGCGCATTTCTTGGGGGCTTTGCAGCAGCACAAAAGATGTATTAGCCAGTCCCTTTGCATACATGAGTGTGTTTTGAGGGCACCTTTCAGAGTGATGGACCCTCAAACAGCCTGTCACTGTGAAATGCAGGCAAAAAAGAAAATAGGCATTGTATCCCTGCTTGAGGGATAGAAGTACAAGTGGGAGAACAGCTCAAGATTGACCCTATCATGCAATTTGCATCCCCTGTACCTGTTCAAAACAGGTGCGGGGGGATATCATGCTTTCTGTGCACTTGAACGTGCATCCCATTTCTGAATATGGGATGCACTTTAAAACACACAGAAATGCCCCTTTACTTGCACAAGGGTGGCATTTGAATGTGCACATCTATGATGGTGCATTCCAATGACCTTTGAGAATAGAGAAATTATGAGATGCAATAGTGTAACTCTGCATTCGCAAACAAATAAATGTTTTGAGATTCTGGCCCTATGATTACATTTGTCCTGCAGGAGGCACTTGGTCAAAATGACTTATCGTTTAACGTTTAGAACACCAGACCTATTAGCTTTACCAATGCGTGTTTTTATTGGGAACATCAGTATGCACTAATGCATAGATATTTCTATAAGGATCAATGTGCACTTTACTACTAGAGATCATTTCAGCGGTCACAGTGTCGTCCACCAGCATAATTATCTTCTATCTGCCACAAGCATTGCTAATGCCAACAGTTTGGGCTTTTGTGTAGCCATTGAAAAGGCACTTGCAAGGCACTGCCGTTATGGTATTCGCTGGACATTGATGGTAGCAGGTGAGTAAATGGTGTGAGTAGCTGGGTATCCAATAGCAGTGCCAGGCAAATGCATAATACTTATAGTAATTGCTTGAAATAACTCAGACCCTGCGCTAACCAATTGTCTTAACCATCTTCCCCTCCCTAAAAACAGCACGCCTAGCCCTAGCAAGAACCGAAGCTGCTTCCTTCTCCCCTCTGAACCTCCTACCCTCTCTCTCACACACCAGTCGCAGCAAAGAAACTAAAGAGGAAACGTTCCTGTCCCCCTCAATCTCTCAGCACTCCTCGCCTTCCCTGTCTCGACCCACCACCTCTCTCCCGCAATCTCCTCCTTCCCCCGTGGCTTCTCCCTTCCTGAAACCCCTCTCCCTTGATTTCTCATCAACTAGAACTGAAACCCCTAACCGCCCACACCCCACCCTCAAACCCCCAACCCAAACCCGAACATCCTATCACACGCAGCCACCCAACCCCGCCTGAAGCCTGCCAAATTTCCTGCTCGCCCGCTATTCCCACCCAGCATCACCCACCCTACCCCTCTCCCTCCACCATCTCCGCAACCACCCCATCCCGCTCCAGCACCGAGACCATCCATGGCTGCCGATTTGAACTGTATACTATTTAACGCCCGATCTGTAGCAAAAAACAGACATTGCATCTTTGACCTCCTCGCCTCTGTCAAACCAGACCTAGCTTTCATCACTGAAACCTGGTTCTCCGACGACTTTGGCCCAATCGCTAATGAAGCCTTTCCTCCTGACTACTCCCTCATCCCACTGAACCGTCCGTCCAGAGGAGGGGGGGTAGCATTCGTCTTCAAATCTCTATTCCGCGCCTCAATCATCGACAACCAACCCTCCATTCCATCCTGCAAATCTCTCCTCGTTAAACTATCCCTCTCCCCGTCGCTCTCACACAGCTTCCTAATAATCTACAGGCCCCCTGGGTACGATAGACATTTTGCAAACAACCTCTGCGATTCTATTGCCACCCTCCAACTAAACCATCCCAACCTCACCCTTCTTGGAGACTTCAACATATGGCTCGATATCCCCACCAACCCCATGACACACTCCCTGGTTGACGGTTTAGATGCAATTAATCTCCAACCCCACATAAACGGCCCAACTCACTATAAAGGACACACTCTTGATGCCATCTTTAGCTCCAACACCTTGATTCATCTAAAGCCCCCCACCCCTATCATCTGGTCCGATCACTTCATTCTCTCGTTCGTCATCCACGCACCCGACCCCCTTCCCGTACCCGTATCTGAACCTCCAAATCTACACAAATGCTGGAAAAAACTAATAATCACCCCGGACCTAGCCGAGGCACTCCTCCAGTCTCCACCACCTACCTGTAGTCTCAACAACCAACTAACCCCTGAAGCTTTTGATACATGGCTCAACGCATCTCTAATATGGCTCACCCCCTCGTGCAAACCATCAACCCGCCGTGGCCTTTTCCCCAGATGGTTCACTCCTGAGTTGAAGACCACTAAACGACAATACAAATTCCTAGAACGCAAATGGCAAAAAGAGAAAACCCACGAAAGCAGGACCACCTTGGCCCGACACCTGTATCGGTACAAGGCCGAAATCCGGAAAGCAAAAAAATCCCACTACAACACCCGAATCCTAAATTGCATAAACCCAAGCAAAGAACTTCACAAAATCATCTCCGAATTCACCAATCCGGCTTGTAACACAACCGTCCCGACACCGTCACAATCACTGTGTGACTCACTCTCCCTCCATTTTTACACCACAGCTATCGAAAGGACAAAAACTCTAACCACCAAACTGGCTCTCCTACAGCCACCAGGTAATCCTCCGCCCCTACCAGCCAGCCCATCAGCTGCAACCTCCACGCAACCAACATTCGAATCCTTTAGTCCAATATCACCAGAACAATTCCTCAAACTTCTATCTGCCCGCAAACCATCTGGATCACCTCTGGACCCTTGCCCAGCCACAACCCTTAAAGACATTTTTACTTCCACCTGCGCAGGAGAACAAGCAAGATCTATCATAAATGCCTCCCTTTCCTCTGGTATCTTTCCAGACGTATTCAAAATGGTGCACGTCAAACCTCTAATTAAAAAACCCTCGCTCGACCCTCTCGAGCCCAAAAACTACCGCCCCATCTCAAACACCATGTTCCTTGCCAAACTCATTGACCGAACCGCCTATTCTCAACTAAATGCCTTTGTCGAAGCCAATAATCTCCCAGACCCCGCCCAATCAGGTTTCAGAACACGTCACGGAACTGAAACCACCCTAACCTCGATCTGGGATGACCTTAAAATGACAGCAGACTCCGCGGGATGCGCCTCACTAATCCTTCTCGACCTATCGGCCGTCTTTGACACGATCAATCACTCAATCCTCCTTGACCGCCTCCACTCCCTAGGAATTTGTGGAACCGCTCTTAAATGGATAGCTTCATTCCTCAAAGACAGGCACCAAATAACGACTCTTTCCAGCTTTATCTCACAAGCCCGACTAGTCGACACGGGAGTACCACAAGGAGCATGTCTATCTGCCCTCCTGTTCAATCTCTACCTGATCACCCTCCCAACAATAATTCGTTCACACAACATCCTATGTTACAACTACGCCGACGACACTCAACTAATTCTAAAATTCCTGAACTCAAAATCCAACTCCCGACCTGACCTGGCATCCTGCCTCCTTAACATAGAACGCTGCATGACCCAAAGCCACCTCTTGTTAAACCCCTCCAAAACAGAAATCATGGTTTGCGGCAACTCCAATCTTCTTCCGCACCCACTACCCTGGCCACCCGCCATGGGCAACTCACCGACACCCTCCGACACAGTGAAAAATCTTGGATGCACTCTAGACTCTGACCTAACACTCTCGCGCCAAGTCAACAATGTCTCAAAGTCCTGCCACTACCACCTTAAAAACCTTAGGCGCATCTTTCCATATCTCTCATTTCCCAACAGACGCTCCGCGGTCCAATCAATCGTTATATCAAGACTGGACTACGCAAACCCCCTATACCTCGGAATCCATGCCTACCAACTGAATAAACTCCAAAGGACACAAAACGCGGCAGCCAAAATGCTACTTGCGCTCGGTCCTAGAGACCACGCATCCCCAGTCCTTAAGACACTGCACTGGCTTCCAGTAGCCTGTAGGGTGGCCTTCAAAACCTTATGCCTCTCCCATCGAGCACTGCATAAAACTGGACCTCAATATCTTCAAGACAAGCTAATACCTTATCATCCCACTCGCACCCTAAAATCAAGCTCAGCCAGCCTCCTAGTAATTCCTAAGACAAACTCAGTCAGGTTAGGCGGTTCCTCATTCTCTGCCCTAGCCCCAACCCTGTGGAACTCGCTCCCACCCCACATCCGTCTAACTGAGGATTTAACGTCCTTCCGCAAACTACTGAAAACCTGGCTCTTCCCCTAAAACCAACCGGTTTCCAAACTAGCATCATCACAATAACACCGGCCCAACAAACTACCTGAAGCGAGAAATTGACAGCTAATAAACTCGAATTCAAACTAGAAAACAAACAGAACTAAACAAATAATGTAGATCAAAACAGTGAAGTGGATAATAGGAATAAATCATTGTGAAAGTAAGGAGATCTAAACTGATGAAATGGACGTAATGAATGAGGAGGGAACGTAGTGAATAACATAGATGAAATAGTTAGAATGGATAAAGCGTATAGAAAAGATGAATGGACTAAGTGTATGAGTGCATGAATGGAATGACAGACGACTAGATAGATCAAATGAGTATGGAGATCGGATAGAATAGATCTTGTGATAGAAAAGCGGATAAATGTGTGGAACAAATGTGTGTGTGGAACGGATGAATACGTAGAGTGGTCGAGTAATATGTCAAGCGGACGAGTAGTATGTTGTGCCGATGAGTGGGTGGACGGATGAGTGTGTGGACCGAATGAGAGTGTACATTGATGAGCATGCGGATTGGACGAGTGTGTGGAGCGGACGAGTGTGTGGAGCGGACGGGTGTGGGGAGCGGACGAGTGTGTGGAGCGGACGAGTGTGTGGAGCGGATGCGTGTGTGGAGCGGATGAGTGTATTTTGAGCGGTTGAGTGTGTGGATCGGATGAGTGTGTGGACCGGATGAGTATGTGGACCGGATGAGTGTGCGGACCGGATGAGTGTGTTGATCGGATGAGCGTACAGAGCAGATGAGTATGTAGATCGGACAAGCGGACAGAGCAGATGAGTATACAGAGTGGGTGAGCGCGTAGGCAGACATGAGTACATGCACGGGGTAGACTGGAGTGCATGCGAGGGGAGGTCAGGAGTGCATGTGTATGAATACATGAGAGCATGCGTGGGGCACACTGGAGAATGAAGGATAGACTAGAGCATGCAAGGTGAACTAGAATGCGCGAGTGGGTCGAGCAGGCAGGAGTGTGTAGAACAAACTTTGGACGCCTGAAATGAATAAAATGCTTAGAACGGACCAGATCGCATAAAATTGCGTGACGTACATAATATGCATTAGAAAACAGTTGAAAGAACGTATATCATACCACACCCCACGCCTACTCTCTTCTTTACACCACCACTCAAATAGAACACAGGGATACTATGACACCATTCGGTATAACTGTTCTCATATCAACATCTCCCGCTCACTCCCCATCACTCTAAGTAAACACTGCTGGTTTAACACCCCCCAGCCAGGCGTTCTCCTCAGGCCTAACGCACCCACACTCGATCTGGATAAATTCTGCCAGAGCGAACACATACTCCTGACCTCTCAACCACCACACCTACCGCTAAGAAGCAGCTACCACATGAACTCCACACCAGCTGCACACATAACTGGTGCGCACACGCACCTTTTGACTCTCCTCATTCTCTCTACTGACCCGAACTTCGGTTCCCAAGGGCGTTCAACCTACCAGCGCTTTCAGACCATACCAATGGTATATAAGGCACTATATAAATGCAAGATAACAATAACAATAACAATAACAATCAACATCATATGGAATTATACATATTCCTGATAGCCCGAAAACCAACTCTTCATTATTTAGTCACAACATGTGAAGAGATACATTAGATATATCAACTGATAGCCTAATGGTAAGTTAATTGTATTGTGCATTGGTTTTGCAAAAAAAACCTTCGTCATACAGATCATCTTATCCATAAACATCAAATTGAATGATATATATTCCTGATAGCCCCATAAGCAATTCTTCACTTTTTATTCACACCATATGAAGACATACATTAGATATATCAACTGATATCCGACACGTATTTCTACCATAGGTCGTTCTCAAGGCTAAGATATATCCCTAATTAAATCCCAATCCTGCCTATTGCTGGTGCACCAATTTAACAAATACAACATAAACTTTGATTCTCTTTTAAATACCTTATTGCATAAAATAGGGATAAACGGTGAGTGAGAAAAACATAAGATAGACAAACAAAAACACAAAAAAAGAAAAAAAAACATTAACATGTCTTGAATTTTTGACCCTTTGGCTCTTCTGACATGGAAAATGATTCACTTATGTTATTACTTACACGACATTGTGGGCATGATCTTTTCATGTTAACCAAGATAGCTAACTTTGTAAAACAACTGATTTGTGGTATTTTCCAATGCCATTTATAAAGACATGTGACACATGCATTAATATTAAAGATTAGTACCCGGCGAGAGTTAAGCAGAATGCAACACGCATTCTGATTGGCTCTCGCCGGGTCCTTACCCCCCTGCCGAGAATTCTTTTATTCTCGGCCGGGACTCCAGCTGCCTTGTCCTTGGCGGGGGGCATGGCAGCCCCTCAGCCAATGAGGAGGCTCGAAGCAGGGCCATCCCCGCTCCGAGCCTTCCCACGGCTGAGAGGCTGTCTCTGTCCCCCGCTGGGGACTCGGGTAAGCTTTTGCTCCTGCGTCCCTGGTGGGGGACGATGGCAGCCTCCAGCAGTGTGGAGACTCCGCGCCTCCACAAAGCTGGAGGCTTCCATCGTCCCCTGGCAGGGACGAGGGTACGTTTTTTTTTTTTTTTTCTCCCCCCTTTACCTCCCTCCTGCCCTCCCAACCCCACTTACCTTCTGCTTCTTTTTTTTTTCAGAGTGGACGCGCTGGGAACACTTGTGTTCCTAGCGCGTCCGCTCCCGAAGGCCGCCATGGAAAGAGAAAATGGACTCCCGTTTTCCCTTTCCCGGCTGCCATTTTCTTGGTGTTAATATTAACACCAAGAAAATGGTTCGCTCGGGCCTATAACTATGGGCCCCGGGGCATTACCTGAGTCGGTAATGCCCCCGCCGCTCGGGTCATATTGCTTAATTAACACATTGTTCATTCTCAGGCTCTAATTAAAGTGTGGTTCGAATTTGCATAAGTTGCTCTTTATGGTGGAGAACTTCTTCCATTATTGTTCCCATTATAAAGTGCCCTTCCACTCACTGAAGCTATCTAATCATATTGTGACACCCTAGTGTCATATCAACGTTAGGTATCTATTCCTGATCCTGTATTCTTCAATAAACAATTGTTCTGTAATACACAGAATATGCTTTGGTCTATAGTAATAGGATGATCCATCACATGTGATTAGTTTGCTACTGTTGCCCTTACCAAGTGCAGTAATTAATCATTTGCCTTTCATAGGCAAGTATCTAATTATTTCATCATTTGGTCTTGTCACGATTGCTGAAAAGCAAATAGTATAAATGTCAAAGATAATTACTTGACTTTATCCTGCAAGCAGAAATAACTGCAAATATTTGCTCATTCCTCTACGTGGCATCTAATGCAAAAGATAAATGGAAAATGCGTGTCCCTCTCATATCCTGGTGCTTCCCCCATTAATCATAGTCTACAGCTTCCTTAGTCTAATGTGATTAAAAATCCCTGATTCGAAATACAGCAATCAAATGTAATATTTCCTATAATTTATTTCTAAACCTTATCTGATTCTAGTCTGGTCATAAGTGCTGTCAAGACGGATTTCTGAACTCTGTCCTGGAGGCGCAGAGGTTCAGAAGGCCAACCTACTTACTTGGAACAGGGTAACCTCTGGACAAGCCAGACCAATCAGGGTAGCGATCGCGGCGGTCAAGACTAGGTCTCAAGAGGGGTGAGGGTGACTGAAAGCCCGCAATGAGCACACCAAGCAAGGACACTTACAAATTACTCCAAACAGGTGTTATATTAAAAATATACACACATTTATTCCAAGGCCTTTGCAATAATGACTGTAGCAAGAAATCACAATAAAACTCTAGTAAACCAACACATACCAAACCAATACAATATATATACAAATACAAACGAGTCTAAGGAGTTAGACGCACGAAATGTGTAGTCCACCTAGAAGGGGAGGAAAACAGGCAGTGCGAAATAATGATTAGACCCAGTCCGCCTTCAGAGGCACCTAACTAAAAGGAAGTCCAAGCCCTACGAAGAGTGGAGCCTTGTGCTCAAAAGTACCTGCACACGCTGGTGCCAACGGGCAAAAAGGGGAGTCTCTTCGAGGGAATCAGGCAGTTCAGTTTGGTGCACAAATGAAGAAGAACAGAGTTCCGCGACTCAAGCGCAGCCTCCACTGTGGGCAGAAGCAGAGCGCGAGTACGGAAAGGTGTGCTGTTTGACACAGCGGGGAAAAGCTATGGGCTCCTGCAGGAGGGCGACCAGTTCCTAGCTATGCTACTCACCGGTCACCGATGCAAGCAGACCCAGGCTTCTCTGCGTCAGTTTCAGTGCTGGCAGGTTCAGGGGAGCAGGGGACGTCTCGTCGTCGTGTGGATTCTGCAGCAGCAGAGTTGAGTTAAAGATGTCCCAAACGAAGTGAACCCGCACAGTGTGTTACCACAGCAGGGCAACGGAGCGGCTGTGTGTATCTCAGCCAAATGTACACTACTCACTTCAGACCTGGGAATGCCAAGTGTACGAATCGTGTGAGAGTGACAAGGACTCGAAATACAACACAACCTGGCGGCGGTTACAGAGCAAGACTCCTGGGTAGGCTGGTCAGTCTGCTGGATGGCCCAGAGACACTTCCGAAGGCTTACGTGCAGGAGATGGTGAAGATGCCGAGAATAGCTGTCCCCGCTATTCCAAGGGTCGAAGTACCAGTACAGGCCTTCTGGTTCGATCAGAGGTAGAAAGGGTTTCACAAAGGGACAGCAGTGCAGAGGAGCAGTCCTTCGGCGGGTCACCAGCGATTCCTCGGTTCAGCCTCGTGGTTGCAGGATACTTGACTCCTGTATTCCTTTGTTCGTGTGAACTCAGGAGATCGACCTGATAGTGGCGTTTCCAGCCCCCTCTTATCCACGGTTCCCTTTGCGCCAAAACGGAGGGGACCCAATGGGAGATCCGCTCATCAAACACTCACACCATACATGGACCTATCACGGACCACGGTGGTCCCAGGCATTCACACCACACTAGACTCTCTGGCACCCAGGATGTGTATTGGGACCAGACATCCCAGCCCACATCCTGGAGGCACACACAAGGCCTGTAGAAGCCCGCGAAAGCATCTGGGTTTCGCGGGAAAGTACATGCCCAAATAAGGAAGGCCCCGGGTCGGCTCGACCTGGGGAAGGTGAAGGGGGCAAGACGGTCAGCAGACAGGACAAAGGAGCCTCGTGGTCTGGCCATTTTGGGAGCCATGCCACCATTTTGGGCTAAGTGCGAGAAACGCGCTTAAAACGCCAAAAGGTGCTCAAAAACACAAGAAACGATCGCTGCCACCATTCCCGTCCGTGATTCACTTGCACCGATCATTTACAATCCAAACAGAGTATCTAGGGCCTGTAGAAGACTAGAGACCCAAGAGAGCAGTAACTTAGCTTACAGTGCCCTCTTGTGTTATGTTGCACGAAAGCTGCAACATGATAAAGGAACTACAGAAAACAACGTTTCCCGGTACTGACTGTCTTAAGGGCATGTCAGTTTCCCCGTAAGAATGGAGTGAAAGCCCAGAGGAGTGCGGCAGAAGGCTGCACTTCTCTGGCAAAGTCTAGAGTCTGGTGAAAACAACAGCAAAAAGTTTAGGGGTTGCCACATGGAAGGAAAATTACCCACAATTAAGAAATCTTTCCTAACAAGTGCTGTCTTTATTCAACTAAAAATGCTTATTCTCAATTAAAGTCTCTGGTTAAATCCAAGAACGTAAGGCGCCCCGCGTGTATTTCAGCACAGGCGCCATTTTGAATTTGCCTGTATTTATTTTGTTGGCTGACATTACGCTTTACATGATGTCACTTCCTTATTTACAATGTTATGACAACAAATGACAACAAATGCCACGGGCAGAACCCATTACGTCACCTGCAATTTTTAATTACACATTTGGGTTGTCCGAACATTATAGAACTGCTACTACCCTTCTAAATATGTTGTTAATCTGTTGTAACTTAATAGAATTATATGTATCCAGAATTTGTAGTAATGCACACTTGAGAATTACGAATCCATACTTTAACTAGAACTCAGCCATGCTTTACATATGTTTCTCCAATACATGTTACTGTTTTACCACAACGGTATCTTGGATAATCATGTTACCCCACAGCATCAGTTTTTCCTGCAGCTTGAACAAATCTAGTTGTCATAAATAAATAATGGTATGTTAGAATACAATACCCACAATGTATTTCTTACTGAAAATTCATAAAACCTATGCAATACTACCAGATTTTGGCCCAATTGCTAGTGGCATCGGTTGAGTGACTGAGGGTTTGCCTCAATACACTGAAAATGCAATCAAGCAACACGTTGTTGAATTAATATCACACATCAGGGATAGTACCCAAGTGTTTCAGTTCCTTAAAGATCTAGTGTGGCAACCAGGCTACTTATTAGCTACACTTGATGTTAAGGCAATTTGCACATCAGTTTCCCATGCAACACATATTGATCTGATCATGGGCTTCTTAAGTTTTACCCTGAATCATAATGTTTTTCTATTTAATGATGTCTATTACCACCAAACTAAACAAGTGTCAATTGCGGCTAAATATGCCCCATCCCTTGCCAACCATTTCATGGGGCAATTTGAAAAGGAGTTTGTACTTAACAATAATGATTACAACAATAATGTTGTCATAAGGAGAAGACATATCAACACCATTATTATTGCCTGGAAGGGGACACAACAACTATTTGAAGAGTATGTACAATTTCTTAATTCCAATAAATTTGGGATTGAATTGATTGGTCACACAGATGATATATCTATTGATTTTCTAGATTTGCATATTTATATTGCTAACGGTAAGCTAGAAACCAGAACTTTTCGCAAATTGACAGAAGTTAACTCTACTTTGTTTGCTAGCAGCTGTCATAGATGGTCAACTATTGATAATATCCCGATAGGGGAATTTTACGGAGTCGGCAGGAACTGCAGCAAAGATCAGATTTTTTAGCCGGAATGCAATTTATTGAAACAGAGATTCAGGGCAATGGGGTATTCTCACACATGCATACACCAAGCCTATGGCTTAACGTAAAATATAGACATATATATATAATTTAGTCTAACCTGAGGATCGAACAAGAGTAGAAAGTTGACCTCTGATATAACCAAATATTCTAGTGACATGAACGTTCTACAAAGAATAGTACAGAGGCATTGGCATCTCCTACAGATTGACATTGATTTGAAAAAGTATATTCACACCAAACCAAAATTCCTTTACACGAGAGCACCAACAATTCCATATACACACTCTGACAGTACCAAATATGTTGATGCCACAGGTATTGTAACACATATACATGATTTCATTAACTATAAAACAAAATATGTTGTTTATGCAATTGAGTGTGTATGTAAGAAGATGTACATCGGAAGCACAATCAGACAATTAGGAGTTTGGATCAGAGAACACTTATCGAGTCTCACCAACACTGATCCAAAACTACCTTTAGCCAATCATTGACAGGAGCATCATCAAAGGGACGGTAAAAGTGAACTTACATTAATTGGTCTACAAAGAGCTACATGCGGCAAACGAGGAGGGACCAGAAACTTCTGCTAAGACAAATGGAAGCATGATGCATCTGTCGACTATGTTTATGTTTATGTTTATTAGGTTTATATAGCGCTTTAATCCAAAGCGCTTTACAGTATAACAACAAGGTACTCTAATGAGAGAAGCATATTACAATCATGAAACAAACCAGTCAATAGGTAGAACAATTTACTTAGATGGTGGGGGAGAGGGAAGGGTGAAGGGAAAGGGAGAGGAGGTAGGGAAGGAATGATTAAACAACTGATTTGTGAGCAAGGGGTGTGAGAAGAAGGGGAAGGGAAGGTAGTAGGGAATAGGAAGGGGACAGGGGAGCTGGAAAGGAGAGATGGTAGGGAAGGAAAGTCTGGGGAGTGGAGAAGGAGGGCTTTCAAGGAGGTGCGGAAGGAGGAGCACGTGGGGATGGAGCGGATAGAAAGGAGTTCCAATGTAGGGGGGCGAAGAGCTGAAAGGAACAGAAGTGTGAGGAGGCATATGGGGCCGGGGGTACAGCAAGTATGAAGAGGTTAGCTGAGTGGAGAGAATGGGAGGGAGTGTAAAATGAGAGGAGAGACGAGAGATAGGGGGAGCGAGGTCATGGAGAGATTTGAAAACCAGACAGAGAAATTGAAACTTAAGTTAGGAGAGAAAGGAAAGCAAGACAAGGTGAGAGAGTGAGGAGGCAATAGAGTCGCAAGGACCAAGCAGACAGAGAGTATGGATAGAGGAGTGGTAGATGGATTTTAGGGGTCCAGATAAGAGACAGCGAGTCCAAAGAGGAGAGTAGTAGAAGAGGCGGGAGAAGATGAGGGAGGAGATTAAGAGTTTAGAAGCATGGAAGGTGATGGAGGAGCGGATCTTTAAGATGTTGAAGAGATGGTGTCGACAGGCACGAGAGGTGAGAGAGACATGGTTGGAGAAGGAGTGGGAAGAGTCAATGTATAGACCAGGATTGCGAGCATGGCTGGAGATGGGGAGATTGCAAGGGGGAAGTGGATGAAAGGAGGGGATACGGGAAAGTGTGTTAGGAGTTAAGAAAAGGACTTCCGTCTTTTCAGTGTTGAGGGAAAGAAAATGAGATGACATCCAGTTTTTGATGATGGAAGGAAGATAGAGTTTGATGGAGGTTGGGAGTGAAAGAAGAGAAGGAGAGAAAGAGTTGGGTGTCATCAGCGTAAAAATGATAAAAAATGCCAAAAGAAGGGATAATGGGGGCGAGAAGGGAGGTATAAAGTGGGAAAAGAAAAGGACCGAGTACAGAGTCCTGGGGGACACTGTAGTCCAAGGGGAAGTTGGAGGAGGTGCGGCCACCCCAGGCGACAGCAAAGGAACGATTGGAAAGGTAAGAGGAGAGCCAGGTGAGGACAGAGCCTTTGGAACCAAAGGAGGACAGAGTACTAAGAAGTAAGGGGTGATCTACGGTATCAAAGGCAGCAGACAGGTCAAGAACGATGAGAATTGAGAATTGCTTAGCGTAGCGAGCAGCGAGGAGGGAATTGAGTATGTAAGTGAGAGCAGTCTCAGTGGAGTGTTTAGGGCAGAAACCAGATTGAGAGGTGGGGAGGAGAGACTGAGTGGATACAAAAGCTGAGAGTTGAGAGTAGGCTAGGCGCTCGAGGAGCTTAGAGAAGAAGGGGAGAAGAGAGATTGTTCGAATGTTGGAAGCAAGAAGAGGGTTAGCGGAAGGTTTCTTCAAGATGGGAATGATGGTGGTGTGTTTGAAAGCTGAAGGAAAGGTGGCAGAGGAGAGACAAATGTTGAAGAAAATAGTTAAGTAGTTAGGTAGGGAATGAGGAGGGGGTAGATTTTAGGAATAAGGAAGGTGGGAAGGGGATCGCAGGGGGCAGCAGTAGGGTGAGTTTTGGACAGAAGAAGGGCGACACAGGATGGGGTGATAGGAGAGAAGTTAGACATGCAATCAGAGGTGGGGGAGTAGGAGGAGGGAGGAGGGGAGTAGGAAGGGGAGATGAGGATGTTTTGGCGTAGAGAGAGAATTTTGGATAAGACTACGCTGGCAAAGTCGGAAGGAGAGAGGGGAGAGTTAGTAGAGGGATCAGGAGTTAGAGGGGAAAGAAGGCAAGAGATGGTTTGGAAAATTCAGCAGGGGTGAGAAGCTTGTGAGTGGAGGAGGTTAGAGTAGTAGGAGCATTTGGCTGATTTGAGATAAGAGTCGTAGAGAGAGTGATATGAGAAATAGGATGATTGATTAGTCAGAGAAGGGGATTTGAGCCAACATCGTTCAAGGCGATGGAGGAGAGGACGCATGGACAGAAGGTGAGGGGAAAGCCAGGGTTGGGAAGGTTTGCGGGCAGGGTGAAAGGAAGTAAGAGGGTACAGTTGCTTGAAACTGGTGGATATAGAGGAGGACAGAGTGGAGAGGGCTTCATCAGCCGAGAGAGGAGAGAAGTCAGCGAAGGGGGAAGGGAAGAAGAGCAGGAGTGGAAGAAGAAGAGGGAAGGGTTGAAGTTGCGGAGATCGATGAGAGAAGGGGGGAGGGAGAGGGGGAGGACAAGGATGAGGCGGGAGCAGGATGGGGGAGCAAGGGAGAAGGAGAGAAAGGCATGGTCAGAGATAGTTGGGAAGAGAAGAAACAGGAGCTGAGGAGTAGGATGAGAGAAGATGAGATCTAGAGTAGAGCCAGAGGTGTGTGTAGGGGGAGTAAGGAGTAGAGAGAGGAGATAGGAATCTAGTATAGAGAGGAGAGGGGAAGATTGAGAGGAGTTGGAGAGGGGAACGTTGAAATCGCGGAGAACTGAGAGAGGAGTAGGGGAGGGGGAGATGAGGGAGAGAAGGTGATCCAGGTCCTCGTAAAAGGAAGAGAGGGTGCCAGGAGGTCTGCAGATAATTAAGAAGAAGATTGAATGAGGGTAAGTGAAGGATTTGAAGAGAAATCAGAAGGAAGAGAAGGTAGGGAGAGATAGGGTAGAGGTAGAGGAAAGACATTTAGCATGGAAAATGAGACCGATGCCGCCTCCATGACCAGAGGGGCGAGAGACATGAGAGAAGGAGGAAGAGGGGGTGGTGAGAGAAGCAGGAACAGTGGAATTGAAAGGGGGGGTCCAAGTTTCAGTGATGCAGAGGAAGTGGAGGTTGAGTCGTAAGAACAAGTCAAGAACCGCAGCGGCCTTATTGCAGATGGATCGGGAATTCCAGAGAGCAATGTTAATGATTTAGCAGGGTTTGACAGTGGGGAGGTAGATGAGGTTAGGACAAGGAGGGAGAGTGTGAGGGAGATGGGGTGGATGGGGGTGTAAGTCGTGAGGTTTGACATGAGGATAAGCGGGAGGGAAAGGAAAAGGAGGAGGGACAGGAAGAGGAAGAGGGGGAGGGGAGAGGAGGGTGATCGAGGAGGGGAGAGACAGGCAGAGCGCATGACACAAAGGGGATTTGAGTGTGGGGTAGGTGGCCTCAGCAGTAGAGTGTCCATAGACAGTGTAGAGATCAGGTTCCAGAGCAGGTTCCGTAGGCCTGAAACTGAGGGGTGAGTAGCCTCAGCAGCAGAGCGTCTGCAGACAGTCAAAGAGCATGTTCCGGAGCAGGTTCCATAATGGGAAGGGAGAGGCTAACAGGGCAGGGGTGGATGAGGGCCTGAAGCGGAGGGGTGAGATTAGCCTCCGGAGCAGAGCGTCCGCATACAGTCAAAGAGCACAGGCAGCACGGGGGGGTGAGGAGAGTATGAGGCTATAGGATGAGATGGATGAGACCCTGAATAGGAGGTGCAGTTAGCCTCAGCAGCAGAGCATCCACAGACAGTTAAGTAAGTGGGGCTGGTTCCAGGGTGGGAAGGATGAGGCCCATAGAGGAGTAATGTGGCCGGGCAGAGGTAGGCCCGGGTTACTGCAGGCAGTGCAGGAGGGGCAGGTAGCCTCAGCAGCAGAGCGTCCACATATAGTCAAGCACAGGAGGTGCAGGGAGAGGAGAGGAGGTTATGAGGCTATTGGGATGGGAAGGGTGAGTCCCTGAGTAGGAGTGAGAAGTTGCAGCAGCAGAGCGTCCAAGGGCAGTTAAGTGAGAGCAGCAGGTCCTTTGGGGGAAGGATGAGGCCCTGAAGAGGAGGAGTGGGCTCAACAGACAGTTGAGTAAGTGCAGCAGGTTCCATGAAGCGAAGAATGTGAGGTCAGCCAGAGGAGGGGTCAGGTTGCTGCAGGCAGTGCACGATGTAGGAAGACAGCTGGCAATTATGATCAGGAGCAGAGTGGGCGCAGACAGCACACTAGCATCCACCAGTTATGTGGTGATATCACAGATCATGAGGACACCGGACCCAGCTGCGCAGCACAGGCAGGAAGGGACCAGGCGAGGTGAAGCAGACAGACAGAGGGAAAGCCCGGAGGCTAAGCTGGCAGGGGCGGTCTCGGTGGGCATCGGAGCAGCAGAGGTTTGGGACGTGAGACCTGCGCCGGCACCTAAGCTGCCTCCTGGGAGCAAGGATCGATCAATGCAGCAATCCGTTGCAGCGGGGCACCACAGGGAAGGTTCAGTTTATGATGGGATTTATGATCCAACCTCAGTATGGCTACAGCAATGGATAGCTCTCAAGCCTGCACCGGAGCTTGGGCAGCCACCTGGGAGCAAGGGTTCGGGCAGTGGAGTGAGTCATGGCAGCGAGTTATGTTCCTACCTCAGTGCGACCGTGGCAGCGGGTCGCTCTCCAGCCTGCATCGGAGCTTGAGCAGCCACTTGGGAGCAAGAGATAGTCAGTGCGGTGAGTTGTGGCAGCAAGGCACAGCAGGGAGGCTCCATAGTGTGGAGGTTGTAGTTACCGCCCTCAGAGCAGCTGCAAAAGACGAATGCCGTTTCAGTCTATGATAGCAAACAAGCAGCCTCTGAGAATCAAGGAGCAGATGGAACTGTGATCCGTAGTGAAGTGGCACCGTAGGGGAGGTTTCCCAGAGGGTTCAAGGTTCCCACCCTCAGTCCAACGGCTGCAGATACAATGCCCTGCCAGCCTGCGCCTATGAGTCATTCAGCCACAGTATGACCGTGGGAGCCGCCATGCCTCACCAGCACCAAGAGCACAGACCGAGTAAATTGCAGTGCAGGGTCTAGTCGGCGAACGGACCAGAGCCTATATCATAGACAATGCGACTAGATAGGAGGTGTGGGATAGGCAAGCAGCCGACACCAAAACAGGCAGGAGGCAACAGGAAGACCCCAGTAGTGAAGATGGCCGTTGGGGGCTGTGAGCTCCAGAGCTCCCACATGCAGAGGAGAGTAGGAAGAGGCCAGCGGCTGAGAGAGCGGTGGAGGGCCATGGAGGGAGATAAGGTAGAAGGAGGATGCGATTCAGGTTGTGATCTGGATCGTAGGTGCTCCCAGGCTTGAGAGTCAGGATTGGAGAAGCTGGGTTAAGAAATTCTAATAAATACTGGAATCACAGGGTTTGAATCAGCCTGAAGTGAGGAGATGATGGATCAGGCAGCTGAGCTTCTGCGCCCCCTGGGCCTATGCAGCACTCTTACTGACCTCAACTCAGAACATGAGATGAATGTCTTTTTGTGAAATTTGGATTACTAGTCCAGTGTCTACCAGATAAACGGTCATTTGTGTTCATGGTTGTAGATACACCATGATACTATATTGAACATGGATTTGATAAAACACTGGATGTTTGCACGTTCTGGACAGTTGTTTCCAATTTTAAAATAAAGCAATGTAGAACAGCATGATATTGCTACAATGTGGTCACAGTAGCATATCTACCAGCAGTATTAGGTGTTGAATTTATTTTGTTGCCAAAGATTAACAAGCAATACTATTGTCTACATTAGTTATTGTACCATTGAAACGGTATGAGCAATCCATGCATATATTGAAGAGCCTGCAGTAGCGGCCCTGTAGTTATGGTTAAGTTGTTCAACCCATAGGAAGAGCACTTTTTGGGTGGCTTATAACTTCGCCCCCCTGGATGAATCCTCAAAACAAAACACTTCGCAAAAAAAGTATATGGCCCCATCAGATCGATCCTGAGGAGTGAGGTTTTGTGGAGAGGGGTCAAAGTTATAGGGAGGGTCCAAAAATGTGTGGTTTTTCCCATAGACACAATTGTATGGCGTCAGGGTGAGTTTTATTAGTTAACAGTGTATGGCAGTAATATGTGTTTAGTAATTGTCGGTAATATAGTAGGAGTATGGCCAGAATCATCATTGTAGCAATATGTGTAAAGTAATTGTAGATAATGTTGTGGCAGTACAAAGTGTTTGTAATATGGAGGAATGATGTAATTGAACTCTATATGGTAGTGCGGTATGAGGATAGTGCTCATAGAATATGTATTTGATTATAATTGCTGTGGTTACTTAGTTTTGTAGCGTTATGAAGCTGGAATCTCCGGTTTATTTTCTGTGGGGGAAAAAAAAAAACAGTACAATTGGTTAAGCAGGATAGTTTAAAGGCTGTAGTTGTATGCACTTTTACATATTTTTTTTAGATCCTCATAAAGTGTACATTCTAAGTACTATGCATGACACACTGCTGTCCTTATGACATTAAATGATCATTGGATCATTGGGAAAAACAAATGGTACTGGTTTAAAAAGAAAACAATTACAGTTATGTGAGTTTAACTGTGATAGTATGTTTGTTTGAAGTATGTTGTGTTTAAGGGAATGCTTGAAATAGTTAGATACCTGTTGGTGTATTGTAACTACATTAGATGTTACAAGATGTTTTGTCATATAAGAATTGAGATGGTGTATTTGAAGTGTTTTGGAATGAAGGGTGTTGGCGTATTCTAACTAGATTGTCTTTCAAAAGTACTATTGTAGTATTATGGATGTAGTTAGATACTTGCTGGCATATTCCACTGTTAATTGTGCTATAGTTTAGTGACTAAATTTGGGTTGAAGGAATATTAAGTAGTCATTTGTTAAATTTGCTGGTAACCTATGTTTTGGAGTAATGGAGGTATCGTTACAATCAAACCAATCACTGAATTGTTTGACAAATGCAGTGTAGTGCGCTGAAGTGGTTGTGGCACCAGTGTGATATACTATACCTAGTGTTGTGAAGGTTTTCTTTCCAGGAGATACTTGGCCATTGAAGTCTGTAAGCTCACAGTTATTTTTGGTTCCATCTGCATTGTACCTTAGAAGCATTAGTATGACATATAGGCTATGTGAGTTTATTTGTATGATGGAACGAATGTCTGAATAGCAAAAAGTGCAAAAAACAAGGGAGTGTCCCGGGAGTCCCTCTGCCAGACATTAATCCTGGTTATGAGAGCCTTATCCAGATTCTTTAGCTCACTATCTTTCACAGAGGAGAAATATCCAGAACATATCAGTCTTTGTCCTGCACTGTGGCAGTCCAGCACCCAAATGCTAGACAATTTGCCTCTGAACAAGAGTACCAATAGCAACCCCAGGCAAGTATTTCAGTCTGCTTAGATCTCATCAGTATGGTGAAGCTGTTCCTCTTTAAGAATAGTGAGAAAGGGGTCCACGTCAGGATTCCCCTAGTAACTTTGGGTGAGACGCAAAGTTACTTAACATATGCCATGATTTGCATTCTGTAGAAGCTGGTGAAATGACTGGTACATTTACAAATTGTTCATTAGGGATGTGGTCTTGTGAAACATGGTTGCAGATTGCATGTATGTTTCCACATATATGAAATCTAGAAGAATTTATTCATAGTGATGTTTTTGGTTTCCAGTACTCATAGTAAGTACATTAGGGATTCCGCACATTTCACTCGACTCACCCACCGAAACACACCGCCAACAACACATGGCATACCGTTCTGCATTCCCACAGGTGTCCCGATGAAAACAGTACTTGACATGTGTGGGTGCACCTACCTGGGCACCAAGGGGAAAGCCTAAAACACTGGTCACCCCAACTCTTTTCGCACAGTAGGATTGCAGGATTTTGAGTTATGTGCACACCATACAGATTTGGGCCTAGGGTGTCCAAGCCACCAAAGAAAACTCGGAACCCCATACATTTCTGAAAAGAGGACACCCGTGGGAATACACAGAGGTCTGACTTGCTCGAAGCGGGCCTGAATTTATTACCCAGAGTCCCCGACTCAGTGTCTTGCACCTTTGCTTCTTTAGCAAAACTCTGAAAGTTCACTGCACCCGCAGCGTCTTTTTCCTCGTGAACATTGTTACTATTCAGAACTGCCTGGCCTGCAATCGAGCAGCAATATTTGTTCATGCAGAGAGAATCTCCAGGGACCCACGCGTGCGGAAACAGGACTCCAGCCAGCCCGAACGAGAGGAAGAAAAACAAACAGAGTGCCCAGTCGTAGGCGGCCGTGTCAATTTCAAAATTTAAGGTTAGCCGCCATGCCGGAGCGCGAAGGAAGGGAATGCTATTATATAACGCAGACATTTATGTAAACATCTCGTGGGCAGCCAGGGAAAAGTAATCCAACGGCAGCCGTGGAGCATGCGCTTTTATGTCAATTACAAAACTGAAACTAGCAAGGCGCTTAACATGCGCACGTTGTACTGAGCATTAGAATCCTTGCATACAAGGCTGTAATTCATAGAAAAAGGATCCCTGGACAATATTAAGCAACGCTCTGATACCTAAACCCAACAGCTGGCCCAATAGCACAGCAAACAGAGCGTTTCATCTGCACGGAGCCTGCTAACACAGGTTCGAATCCAGCCAAGGCGAACCAAATTTAACAAAGGATCACAATGTTTGTTTTTCACCGCCCTGGGTCAGCGAGCTGGGGCACATTTTTTAGTGTTTAAAAAACGAACCCGGCAATAATAAGCAGCGCTGAGACACCTGTATTTCTCCATAGCACAAATAAATACAGAATGGAGTCTAAGGGGATAAATCAGGGTCAACAAAAAATTCCGAAAGGCAAGCCAGCCCAAGAACAACAGCAGGCTTAAGCCCACACCCATCACGAAGGGCAAATAGGCAAAACACACAGGGGCTGAAATAAAATTCCTCTGGTCACGCATAGTGAAAATTAGTTTTCTTTATAATGAAACAGGCTAAGAATCATGGGTCTCAAACGAAAATCGCAGGAACCCCCAACCCTGCGCAGAAGCCCAAATCACCTCATTTGCTAGCAGCCATAGAAGCAGCTGAACATTACGGCTGGGCCTAGGTTAGAGAGAATATGTATGCCCTACCAAGAGAAGGAGTGCCCATACCACCCAGTCGGGAGGACGACACAGCACCAGCAAAGAAAAGGAAGTCAACAGAAGACATGGGAAAAAGTAACAAAACAATTGTCTAAATTATGCGAGAACATGAGTGAAATGCAGCAAGTATTGATTGAAATCAGGGGCAAACAAACTCTTTTAAACTCTAACACACCTTTAGAACCTGATATTATGGTGACCACCCACCCACCAGCAGCAATTGCAACACCACCAGCCCCACCAACGCCGATAACACAGGTGCCAAATACACCAACAGCAGCCCCCACAGTTTTACCTACACCAACTGCGGCGCTCCAGATACAACACGTGCTTTGAAAGCATGGCCAATCCCCAGTACAAATACGCCTGGACAGGCAGGTGCAAGCAACAACAACTCGCCAGACATGGTAATGGTTAGCAGTACCCAATTGGACCTAAAGCTCAAATCCTTCCAGACAGAAAGACTGAACAGATACAAAAGGTGCTTAGCATGGAACATTGAGATTACAATAAAAGAACCCATATGGGCCAAAGAGTTAATCAAAATCTTTTCACTTATAGAAGCCCAACGCAAAGGGAAAGATGCTTTTAGGGATCCCAAAAAGATAGAGGAGAAAGCCATAGCCAGAAACGCCCAGGAAGAACAGAATTGGGACAACTGGCTGCAGGCCTTTGCCATCTTGGCAGCGATATATGAAGAAAAATTCCCCAATGATGGCAGAAAACTATGGGCATACATGGATAAAATAAGAGACGTAAAAATCGCTCAAAAAGGGAAGACCTGGCTAGCATATGATATTAGATTTAGGAGAAGCATGTCAGAGAGGCCAGCCATAGATATGGACTAGGTCCAGAATGACAGATACACACTAAACGCCGAGCCTCCATCAGAGGAAGAGGCCACACAAACAACCTCCAAAAATAGCAAAAGTACTCAGGGCCTCAGAATTGCTGACAACGAAAAACACAAAAAGGGGGAACAGCCCTTTTGGAAGAATCAGCCATGGGCGGCTAAATCTAATGCCCACAGACAGAACAAAAACCACTCTCCAAAAGCCAACATTCCATGCAGGAATTTTGGTAAAAACATGTGCACATGGGGGAAGGAATGCTGGTACAAACACACTTGCACAAACTGCAACGGTGACCACGCAGCAAGCAACTGCACCAGACTGCCAGCCAAAAATTCAAAAGATTAGCACCAACGCCTCCCCACCAATCCCAGGTTTAGCACCAGGCAGAACCCCCATCAACCCCAACCAATTTTAGAGAAGCACTCATGAATTACCCAGATAGGGAAACCTGCGGGGCAATCTGCCAGGGTTTCACCAAGGGTTTCATCATCCCTTTCAAGGGCACAGGGTCGCAGAATGTCCCGATGAACCTGAAGTCAGCCAGGGACAACCCCCAAATGGTGGAGAGCAAAATCAAGAAGGAATTACTACTAGGCAGGATTGCAGGACCTTGGGACCACATGCCCCTCAAAGATTACATAATATCACCACTAGGATTGGTCCCCAAAAAGGAACCCGGGAAAATGAGGTTAATTCATCACTTATCCTATCCCAAAGGCCTATCTCTAAATGACGGCATTCCACACACGGAATCCGCGGTAACCTACACACACTTCCAAGAGGCGGTAAGACTCATACAGGAATGTGGCAGGAACGCCCTGATGGCCAAACTGGACATCAAATCCGCTTTCAGACTATTACCAGTCCACCCAGATTCTCGGCAATGGATAGGTTTTACTTTTAATAACAAATTCTATGTAGACTCTGCAAGGGGCTTATGCAAAATCCCGAATACAAAAATACCAGAACTCCTGGAGAAAATACAAGGCCTGACAACAAAAAACAAGGGCACAGTAAAAGAAATTCAATCATTAGCAGGTAGTCTCAACTTCGCAGCCAGAATAATCCGTCAGGGGAGGGTATTTTCCAGAAGTCTGGACTAAAAATCAAATCATACACCAAACCCCACCTACACATCCGGCTAGGCACAAAGGTGAAACAAGATCTGGAAATTTGGGGGAATTTCCTTAAAGATTTCAACGGGACCTCACTTTGGCGAACGCCATTGAACACATGGACAAATAGGGTCCTTTTCACCGATGCAGCCGGGAGAGTAGTAAAGCATGATACCTTTCCTCATCAAACAAGCCTTGACAGCTTTCCACGCCCCTTTAGGGCGGGATATCCGGTTCCTATGACGTCATATCCTAGGCGTGGCCCCCTGGGGCTTCCCCCGGAAGTTCTGCCTGGGCAAAATCCTGTCCCGGAAGTGATGTAGGTGTGTTTAACAGGCCCTGGGTCCTTAGCGGGGGTGTCCCACCGGATGTGACATCATGGGGGCTATCGGGAAGGTCCCCCCAAGGGTTGGGGCCCCAAGGGGACTTCCTCCGGATGCCCCCCAAAGAACCGGAAGTGTGGAGCGGGGTTTTGAAGGGTGGGGCGTGGCGTGTAGGGTGTATATATATATACAGCAGTGTTTTGGCTGTAGGTCTAAGCCTTTCTTGAGGACCGGGTTGAAACTTTGATTAAACAGCATCAACGCAACCAGCAGGTGCAGTAAGGTAAACATAAGATTGAAGCTAGGGGCACGTTGACTAGGGGTGGCGGTGTTAAAGCGGGTCTTGAGTATAGTGTGGCAGAGTGTCTACACTTATAATAAGACAGGTAAGAATTAGAAAAATAAAAAATAAAAAAAATAAAAAAAATCGAAAATACATTTGTAATTATATAAAAAATGGGAAATTATTGAATATTAATTCTTCATAAGCATAAAAAAAATTAATTTTTATGATCATTAAAATTAATAATTTTTTGTACTTATGAAAAATTTATATTTCATAATTTTTCGGCCGGTTATGCTGGGGAGAACTTTGTTTTCCATATTTTTATGAAATATTAATTTTAATATATAATTTTCCAATCGCTTATGCTGGGTAGGAGACATTTTTCAAAAAAAAAACATTTTTTTTTTTTATGAATTCTAATATTCATAATAAATGTTGGGGTGATGGATCTGAGTCCAACAGGCTTGTGAAGCAAGACCCTATGGTTCTGCAAGGGTCCATGTGTGAATACTGGGCCATCAGTGGAGTTCTCTGTCCTTTTAAGGCACTCAGGCTGCAAAATGACATGCACAAGGGTCTGCGCAAGCCATGTTCACCCCACACCCCTGCCAGCCGTCTATATATATAGAGAGAGCTCAAAAGAAGATGTTGGGCCCAGCCCCGTGGTGTTACAGCTGTAATTCAACAGGAACAGGCCCAGCGGGCATGATGTCGATCTCTGAAATTCCAGGGGAGGCCGGAAATGGCCTCGGTGTCCGCATGGTCTGTTCTTGCAGCCCTCAGCAGGATGGGTGGTGTGGCAGTGCTGTGGTCTGAGCCCCGAGGGGCAGCTCTGATGGATCACTTTGAATTTCCGGGGGATGTTGCCACACCCATGCAGCCCCAGGCAGTGGAGGAGCCCTTGAAATTTCCGGGAGGATGGTATCCGGCTGACCATGCATCCCCCAGCCCTCCCCTTCCCCCAACACCCTTAGATCCGGGCTCAAAGTCCTAGGGCCTTATCTTGAGTGGCAGAAGCTGGTGACCATCTGGAGTTAATTTCACAGATATCTGCAAAGCCCGCCACTTTTGAGATACCATTATAAAGAGGGGTGGTTTAACTGTTGTCAGCCCTTGTGCGACGCCTGTTAAGAATTAACCAGCTGCAGACCCAGTGTGTGTGTGTGTGAAGTCATCGTGCGTTACAGCTACCATGCAGGAGCAGGATCAGACAAACGATCAGGTAAGGGGTCTATAAACTCTGACATGCTGCAGCCTCCATGAGTTTTATGTAAAATGCTAACTTTTCCTAATTTATCTACAGGACCTCTTCCCAGACCTTTCACTAGGGACTGTGCTAGATTTTAGTCCTGCCCCAGGTACTATCTTTTATATTCAATTATTGACATGCCACTGTGTTTAAAAATATATACATGTGCATAGGTACAAAATATGTTTCTTTGTTAGACTCTGGGGTAAATGCTGGGGGCCGCTATGTTTAAAACAATGGTCAGCGTGTGGTGCTTTAAAGACATATGTGTAGTTGCACAGGATTAGCTTTTTAAAAAACAATTGCCAGTCTGGCCTGTCTTTTGAAAAAATAATAATAATAATAATGATAATAATAATGTGGCCCTTTGTATTGTGCATGCATAGCCATGGGACCCATGGCGGGGTGTGCTGAGGTGTCCCGGTTTTGCGGGTTTCTTTATCTCTATCTGGGGCTCTGGTCCCCTTGTCAAGATTTTGCGCCCATTGGAAACTGCAGTGTTCCCTGTTTTATCTTGTTGTTGTAGTAGGGGGGCATTGCCAGGCATGCACAATAGCGCACATCTGAAATGTTTTTTATTTTTTACAATTTAAGCGCATTTTAGGCAGTGATGAATGAATTATAATATGTGCTTCTTTGAGCAGTACCACTTAAACCCCCACAGTCTCCTCCAAATGCTCCTTAGGTGTAGCGCCTAGACACCCGCTTTCAAGAGCTATGCCTGCTTTTCATAAAAAGCAGGCATAGCTCTTGAAAGCGGGTGTCTAGGCGCTACACCAAATGCACCTTATGTGTAGGTTCTGGACACCCCCTTTCAAGAGCGAGGTTTGTTTTTGTGTTATTTATAGAGCGCCTTAATCCAAAGCGCTTTACATAGCACATGTTTACATACAATATCACCCATCCGAGATTGGTACTCATTTATCGCCCTCTGAAGGATGAAAGTCTGAGTTGGCTTGCCTGTAGATCACGATCAGATCGCAGCAGCGATCGCTCAACCCGCTGAGCTATCTTACAGGCTGAAAAGGGCATGTTTTGGTAGTGTTGCAAACATAATCAGTAAAGTGGCTAACACCATGAAAGATGGCCCAATGGTTTTATGCAGGGCGTGAAACTGACAGGATGATGGGGAAAGAGATGGCACAGAGCGAGATTGGATTGAAATTGAAAAGTAAATTAACAATGCGAGGCTGGCATCCATTCAGCAAAATAAATACAGGGGGCAAAAAAGAAAAACCCAAGCAGGATGACCAGTCAAGTTTGACATGCTTTTAAAGAAAGCATGGCTTGAAACATTTCTGATGAGTATGTTTATTTTCCAATGGGGTTGTTTAAGGTAAGGTATATGCATATGTAATGCGTCGATTCGATCAAGAGAACACACACAAAATGCAGATTTTGAAATGAAAGTCTTTTTCAAACACGTGTTGCCGTGGTAAGGTGTGTGTTCATCGCATCCACAGAGGCACACATGTAAAAGGGGGCATTTCCCTTTTTTAAACATACAACCATAAGTATGCTTTTGAAATACAGGCGGCATGTCCCCTGTGTTTTAAAAGCATACTTATGGCCCAGATGCCATCCCGCATATTCCATAGGGGGATGGTTGCAGCAGAGGCGGCTGTGGCCACAGGTCCCTGGAGCCCCAGATGCAACCCGATCCCTCAGGACTGTGCGGGATGCCGTCTGGGTTTTCGGGATCTGATGTTTATCTGCATTAGAAGCACGGCAAACTGGGGCCTGACACACGACTTTTATTCAATGAAATACAGATTTGTATCTGCATCGAGTGCAAACAGGGACATCCTGATCCAGATACACGTCTGTATTTCATTGAATAAAAGGTGTGTGTCTGTATAAAATACGAACAGGAACTCAGCATCAAGAGGCCCCTGCAGCTTGCCGCTTGCTGCCGGGCTCTTGATACTGAGTTCGGGTGAACAAAGGCTCAGATGCCGACGACAGACCCCCAGGCCGTATCATTTAATTAGCCTTGACTAAATGGTAATGCCTGGGGGTCTGGCATCGGCATATGCGTCCTTTTGTGAGCGTTAATGGGTCCTGACCTCTTGAGCAGGGCAAACTGATCCAGGGTCAGTCCCGCAGAAGCCCATTTAAAAAATAAATAAATAAATAAATAAATAAAAAAATAAATAAAAAAAGATAACGTGGGGAAGGTATGTGCAGGTGACAACAAGAGGTGACAGCAGCCCCGCAAATAAGGATCCCACACAGCACCAGCCCGTATTGTTAAATAATTATGCTTTAAATTACAGAAGGAAACCACAGATGTAATTATCAGCTGGTTCCTTCTGTAGTTTTAAAACATGCTTATTTAACACCCCAGTGCAACACTACAAGCCCTGACATGCCTGGGGCAAGCCCAGGGTGTAAAATTGTCTCAGCACCAACTAAAAAAGTGCCCCCAACTGCAGACGGCATTTAATTTCTTTTGTGACACTATTTGAACAGGCCCTAAGGAGACTGTTATTGATAAAATGTGATACAGATTATACATTTTAAAGAATAATTATTCAGCAATACTGTCCAGGACTATAAGCTGCATTGGGAGGTAACCCATCAAAATGCCCCACAGGGGTCCCAGGTGTAAATGGTAATTCATGCCTTTTGTGACAAGGTTTGAACTACACAGCAGGGATAAGGTTTTTGATAAAATGTGTGTCATATTGTACATTTGAAGATTATTTATTTAACAATGATGGTCAAAACTACTAGGCACATAGTGAAGTACACCAGCGCGTTGACCCCCAAGGGGTCCTCAGCTAATAAGGACCCCAAGCAGGGTGTGTTGTGCTTCTTCTGCGCACGGGTGTCTGTTGCCCCAAGGTTCGGGCATTTGCAGTATGGGAGGCCCGAGGCTTATTTATTTATCTATTTACTTTATTTATTGCTTCCAGCAGATGGCTATGCTGCATGGGATGCCTCCTTGGAAGACGCATGTATAAATTCCGAAGCACTTATCGACCTCTTGGCAGAATACGGAATTCCTAGTATCGATACCGCCGGTGTGTACTTTTAATACAGATGTTATTAGTAACTGTTATTAATATACATAATGTAGTTTTATGGCACGAGCATAAGATGATTATAGTTATTTAATAATGGGTATTTACAATAACATATGTTGTTTCCTTATTTTCTAGCGGTGATCCATGCGGGCGCCGCTTCTGCAGATGTGCGAGAGGCATCGGCTCTTGTAGCAGGTAATTATTATAGGTGAACCCTGTAAAGCATGTATGCTTTTTTTTTATAGGAGTCCTGATGCTTTCCACAAATTGAGTCTTTAGTGTAAAACATGATGATGTATTTGAAGCATAGGTCTGCCATGTGACGATTTAATGTAGAACCTGGTGGTAACTGTTTTCTTTGGTTTTTATTGCAGATACACCCAGTGTGGGACCAACGGCATCACGCCCCTCCTCAGATCCCCAGACCGCTGGACCATCAGCCTCTGATGCCACCCCCAGGACCCATGCCAGATACCCAACACCTGCGGTGAACCCGTCATTAAAAAGGAAGCACCCTGGCTGGGGTACAGAATGTAAGTATGCTTAAAGGATCACTGAGAGCTACTCTTTTTTTTTCCATAGCAGGTGTCGTTAATATTTCAGCGTGCCTTTAGAAGAACATTAGCGGTCCGTTATGGGGTTTTACAGAGTGCTGCACAGGCCTAATTTTTATCAACCAGTTTCTTTTAATATTTTAAAGGGGTTCGTGTACCTTGAGTTTGACCTGAACAATGTGCCGTAATGTATTACTTGGTCTTTAATATAAAACTAAAACAGTTTTTTTTCTTTTATTTTAGGGGCGTGTGCTGCTGCTGTTGAGAAAGAAGTTATAGCGCAGCCTTCCACTGTGACCCCGACAGCTCGAACCCCTCCAGTTGCAGGTCAGCCGCCTACACCGCTGTTGTATAAAGCCGCTGTTTGTAATGATGTGTTAGGGGCAGTAAAGCTCCTTTTAAATGAAAAGCAGGGCTTAGCGCTTAAAAGGGGGCGGGTGTCTCAAGGGTCTGCAAACAAGTTCATTTTAAATAAAAAGAGGGGCTTATCTCTTGAAAGGGGGCGGGTGTCTCAAGGGTCTGAAAACAATTTCATTTTAGATAAAAACAGGGGCTTATCGCTTAAAAGGGGGCGGGTGTCTCAAGGGGTTGCAAATGTTGTAGTACCCATTAACCCCCAACGTATTAGTGTTCCCAACAATCATATACCACTGCCTATTGAATCACTCATACCTGTAGCACCTGTTAATGCTGTATCTCCCCAGGAGACACAGACAGGGGGTGCGCTTATACCGGGCCCGGGGCTCCCGGTAGTGGGCTCCGAAAACCTTTTAGACAGAGGGACGGTTAGCCCACGTCCGTGGACCCCCAGCTGTGGTAAGAGCCCACCCACTCATTTGTACTCCCCAACGAGCCCCAACCGCATAGTCGCTGATAGTCCGCCACAGGGGTCTCCGGCTTGGGGTGAGATCACCCCGCCTCCTGTTTACTCTCCAGCAATCCCCATCCGCATAGGCTCTGGTCATCAGCTCTTGTGGCCCCCGGGCTGTAGAGATATAACACCACCCCAGGCATACACACCTACGGTCCCTAACACCAAGAGATCTATTAGGACTTCTGAAGCTCTAGAAGGTGGGGGTGTTCAACCTAACACCAGGGTCGTCCTAGAGGCGACGCCTATTATAATAATTTCAGATTCCCCCATAAAAATAGGGTCTCAAAACTGCGGATATGCATCTGTCATCCGTGAAACAGGATATTCCCCGAAACCCCTTGATCTGTCCTACAGGGGGCCCAACGGTATAAACCAACAAAGACGCATACCCATCATTTATTGTACAGATTCGAATATACAACCCTTAAATAACCCAGCGCCTGTGAATCTCAACACAGCCAACAGTTTTGTAAATATCCGGGCTTCTAAAAAGGGACACGTTGTAAAAGAGGTATTTTGGGCCCCCGGTTTAAAAAAACTGCAAAAGGAAAAACACTTATCAGGCCCGCATAACAGCTCTAGATTATGACGCCAGGCCTGGCGCTTGAGACATCTGTTTGGTAAAAAACATCTAGTAGACATGCGTAAGCGCGTGTCTAAGGCCAAACAAGCCCTTTTCGCTAGGGATTCTAAAAACAGGGTGAACACCATAGCTAAAAAAAGGATGAAAAAGAACACACCACCAACTCGTAAAAACAAACTTGAAAAGAAATGGGTGTTACAAAAGTATATACCGACCCGGCCTGGTTTTGCAGAACCCCCAGAGCCTTTAAGCACAGGGGTGGACCCTGGGATGGGTACATCCGAGTCCTGCTTAAATGCTGCGCCCGAAACACTGCGGCCAGTGTTGGAAAACACAAACACCCCCTCAAACCTTGTTAAAAAACGAGGTATCTCTTTAAAAGATTTACCGGCACGCCGTTTAAAATGGCTTCAAACCCTCAGGCAGCGAAAAATGTTTCTCAAACGCCTGAGAAAAGCTAAAATGATAATCATGCAGCGAGCCCTTAAAGATTTAGAGGCTCAACCCCAAAACACACCCCCTCCGGATGAAACTGACACGGTTTTCTTGCAGAGTATGGGCACATACCAGCGAGATCTACCAAAGTTTCGAAGCGTTGAACACTATGAGGTGTTCCGCTTTATAAATCTGGATAGGTTAAGATCAACCGGTCAAGGGCTCTTAGTGATCACAGAAACTACTGAAAGGCTCATCTCTCAGATTCTTGAAACGGTTGGGCCTAACGATTTTGTCCAGATACGCCTAGACAGCACTGTTTTAAACAGGCCTCTTTTCACCAGGCGATCGTTTCGGCAGACCTTTGATGTTTTGCAGTTTCTAGAAAACATTGGAAAACTGCTACAAAGTAAGGCGGAACTGGTCGTAACCGAGCCCTTGAGGCTCATGTCGGTGGTTGTCAGGGCTAGAGAGGGTGGTGTGTACAGACCCCTGAAGAAAACCCTTTACAGTATGGTGGTTTCCAAGAAGAAACGCTGGCTCTTGGATTTTAATTACGGGGACCTGAACATATGTATGGCTGCAAGCATTATAGGCCTGCTAGAGCCTAGAACCGTTACAGATGGATACATTCAGGCAAGAGCTATGGAGGTTCACAGCGTATTGGGTATACCACCTGATGTTATGGTTGGTTTTAATGATCTGCGTTTATTTGAGGATCACTTTGGTGTGCCTATCAAAATCCTGTATAATGAGGACAGGGTTTGGAAATACTTCCCGGCAGGTGACAATGTGAATAAGAACACTATATATATTTTACACCACAAGCAGCACTATTATGGAATCTTAAACCTTCAGAGTTTCCTAGGGGCTCGCAATTTATGCCCGCATTGTTGTCACATATACAGCAATAAAACCGCTCACAGGTGCCACTTACACTGTAACATGTGTCAGAGAGACGGTTGCGTGGTGACCAGTGAATCAGGCTTTAAATGTCCCCGGTGTAAAACATTTGCCCGATCCAAAGACTGTCTTCAACAACACGTTGAAAAGGCGGCTCAAGGTACAGTCGTATGTCATCTAAAAACAGACTGCAGTTCCTGTGGCCGTTTTATAAAGGCCAATCATGAATGCAAGGGTCGGATATGTCCCTGCTGTGATGTAGAAGTGGTCTCTGTGGATGAACACCAGTGTTATATGACACACCCGAAAGAAATAGCCAAAACCGAGAATTACATAATCTTTGATATGGAGTGCATGCAGGACACCGGCATACACATACCCAACTATATCTATGCCAGGCATCTGACTCGTGACGACCGTTGGTCATTCGCTGGAATTGACTGCGTCAGCCGCTTCATTACAACATTTCTGACAAAAAAATTCCACGGGTATAGCTTTTTGGCACACAACAGTCAGGGCTACGATGGCTTCTTCATAATACAACAACTGATTAAAGAGAGAGTCGACGTCAAGCTGATAACTCAGGGTGCAAAGTTGAAACTCCTCGCTGTGCCAGACCTTAAAATCCGCTTTATCGACAGTTTGAATTTTCTACCCATGAAATTAAGCAAACTGCCTAAGGCTTTTGGCTTCCCTGGGTCCAAAGGGTATTTCCCCCATTTCTTTAATACAGTACAGAATCAGAGCTATGTGGGAGCCATCCCCCCTATGGAGTGTTATGGGTCGGAATACATGATGCCTGATGACAAGGAGGCGTTTCTTAAATGGTATACGGAGGCCCGAACACAGGTTTTTGATTTTAAGAGAGAACTAAAAGCCTATTGTCGTGAAGACGTCAATATTTTGAGAACAGCCTGCAACAGTTTTCGAGACGGCATCATAGACATGACCCGACAGGTCCACACTATGGATGATCCTGAAAACCCCGAGATGAAGATACATTTTGTTACATATGTAGATCCCTTTACATTCATCACCCTGGCTAGCATGTGTATGCATATATACAAGCAACTGTTTCTAAAGTCTGAAACAATAGCCCTCATACCCCCAGACATGTATCATGGACGCCAGAAACGATTTTCCACACCCTCCATCCAGTGGCTAATGTATATGTCTGAACAGATCAAGACCCCTATACAACATGCCCTGCGCGGAGGAGAGAAAAAGATCGGACCCTATTTTCTAGACAGCTATGCTTCATTAAACGGTGTGCAGATGGCCTATGAGTTTAATGGGTGTTTTTATCACGGGTGTCCACAATGTTATAAGAAAGATGACTATAACACCCTGACGGCGTGTACGTATGATCATCTTTACAGGAGAACTCTTTTAAAAAAGAATTTTCTTGAGACCAGGGGTCTGCGCGTTATTACGCTTTGGGAGCATGAGTGGACCGAAATGTTGAAAAAAGATTCTGATTTAAAGATTTTTCTCAAGCATAAGAATTTACCAGAACCCCTAGAACCGCGTGACGCTCTTTTTGGAGGTAGGACTAATGCCATCAAGCTCTACCACGAAACAGCCCCTGGTGAGAAGATACACTACTTAGACTTCACCAGCCTCTACCCCTTTATCAATCATTCAAAACCCTATCCTTTAGGACACCCACGGATCATCTATGAAAATTTTGGGGATATTAAGCAGTATTTTGGACTGATCAAATGCCAGGTGTACCCCCCTAAGAAGCTTTATTTTCCGGTCCTCCCTCAGAGGATTTCTGGTAAGCTCATGTTCCCATTGTGCATGGCTTGTGCAGAGTCAAAACAGACTGAAAAATGTACACATAGCGATGAGGAGCGTTCGATCACGGGTACCTGGTGTACCGTCGAGTTAGAAGTAGCCTTGCAGAAAGGGTACCGTCTGGGGAAGATTCATGAAATATGGCACTTTGAGAACATTACGGTAGAACTCTTTTGCGAGTACATTCGTATGTTCCTGCGGAGCAAACAAGAAGCTTCAGGATACCCCGAGGGCTGCGATGACCCCGCAGCCCGCCAGAAGTACATAGATGACTATTACACACATCAGGGTATCCGTTTAAGACCAGAATTCATCGAGAATAACCCTTCCAGACGGCAGCTAGCCAAGCTGTGCTTAAATTCCTTATGGGGTAAATTTGCTCAGAGAACAAATTTACCAAACACATCTATTATAACCGACCCTGATAAGTTGACATCCTATCTTTTTGACGCAGGTTATGACATTTCAAGCCTGCAGTTTATAGATGAGGAAACAGCATGCCTCTGTTGGAAATACGCTGAGGAGTACCCTACGTGTTCCAACAATATAAACATATTCATCGCCTGTTTCACAACCGCTCATGCCCGTCTGGAACTTTATACAGTCATGGATGCTCTCCAGGAGAGGTGTCTGTACCACGACACCGATTCGGTTATTTTTGTTAGCGCCCCCGGCCAGGAGAATCCCCCACTGGGTGATTATCTGGGTAATCTAACAAGTGAATTAGCTCCTGGTGAGCACATTATAGAATTTGTTTCTGCAGGGCCCAAAACATATTCCTATCGCACATCCTCAGGGGCGGTCTGTATGAAAGTAAAAGGCATCACTTTGAACGTCAGCAACAGCTTGAAGATCAATTTTGACAGTTTGAAAGAGCTGGTGCGTGAGTACACTTTAGAAAACACCATCAAATCTATTGTGGTGCAGCAGCCATCCATAGTGCGGGAGAAAAAACGCTGGGAGATCAGCACCCAGACACTGCAGAAGACTTTGAGGGTGGTGTTTGATAAAAGGGTGCTCACAAACGACTACAAAACATTACCCTACGGATACTGAAAAGGAAGCATCGTGTATGATGGACACGCGCCTTCAACACCCTTTTTCATGCGTGCTAGCAGGTCCTTCCAGCTGCGGTAAAAGCTATTTTATCAAACAGCTCCTAGAAAATGCCCGCACCACCATGTTGGCCCCACCTGATAATGTCATCTGGTTTTATTCATGCTGGCAGAACTTGTATAACGAACTGGCCTCTAAAATACCGCATCTGAAGTTTGTGGAGGGGTTACCAGAGACTCTGAATGATGACCGGTTGCTACCACCAAACCTTATTAACATGATTATCGTAGATGATCTCATGATGGAGGGCGGTCAGAGCCCCGAATTGGAAAAGGCTTTTACAAAATACTCACATCATAGGAGCCTTAGTATCTGCTACATTGTACAGAATTTATTCTACAAGGGCAAGGGCAACCGCTCGATAACTCTAAACGCCAGTTATATCATTCTGTTTAAGAACCCCAGAGATAAACAACAACTCTCGGTTCTAGCACGCCAGATGTATCCGGGTAACAGCCGATTTTTCATGGAGGCCTTTGAAGACGCTACCCGTAAACCTTATGGCTACTTATTGGTGGATTTAAAGACAAACACCTTAGAGGACTACCGACTGCGCACAGGTATTTTCCATCCGGATTTACCAGTCGTCTACATACAGAAGCCCACTAGAAAAACCCGGTGAGGTGCAAAACAGACCTCATTAGTACCAGCGACCAACCATCATGACGGCACGTATACGCCGGAACTACGCTCTCCTTAAAATGCTAGTAACGGCACCGCCCCAGCAACGCAGGGCCATTCTGTGCTCGGCTTCTGATGATCTAGTATCGGCTATAGCCGAGAGTGCCTTCAATACCGTCAGGGGGAACGTACCGCTATCCGGCCGTCAACTAGGTGTCTTAAAAAAGAAGAAGCTAATCCTCAAGAAGCTGGGTAACAAGCGGGCCTCCATAAAAGTTAAAAGAAAGCTTTTAAAACAATCTGGAGGTTTTATAGGAGCGCTCCTAGGACTTGCATTGCCTCTGATCACCAGGCTTCTATTGGGCGGTTAATGGAGCACAGTCAGAAGATGTATCTGGTTGACAAGCGTCAGCTGGATGGTCTGAGCACCCATAACAGGGAAGAGCCTGATATTCGAAAATCAGCAACCCTCCCGATCGATTCTGAAATGCAAGATATCCTACGTCGGCATGATTTATCAGACTACGACAAGGTTACCCTCTATTCCGCGATTCTCCAGAAATACTTAACACATTTTAGACAAGCCGCCAATGAGAAGAACAAACTAACATTGTACATGCCCCCTGAAGAGCCTCGGCAACACCAATTCCGGACACCCCGTTTCTGATCCCCTGGTCTCTGAAATCCTGAATACCATTAACCCCGTTATCGTAAGAATGCGGAATTATTGTTGAACAAGATGACCGGTGAGCAGGGGCTGGTACCCTGGAACGCAAAGGGGGAGTTTGTATATAAAGGTACGCCTGTCAAAGGTTCAAATGTCCATGATTTAGTTCGCAGCATTACCAACCCACAGGCCTTTGGAAGACACAAAAAGCTAGAGGCTGGGATCTGTTCATGCAATCTGCTGCGGACTTAAACATTCCGGCCACTTTAGTGGGAAACATGGGGCATCGCGAGCTGCTTGAGACATTGAAAGACAATGGTGTTAAAACCACGTCCGAGGATGTTGAGTCCCTAGATATTTCCGTAAAGAGAAGAAGAAAGAAAAATAAACCCAAACGCGAGGCCTGGTTTAGTGTGTAACTGTGTTTTCTCTTAATTTTAAGAACAGTTTTTAACCTTTGTCATATGTATATGTATATGGTTTATGTATCTGTTTTTTATAAGTATACGCACACCTGTTGATTAAACAAATGCGCTGTTTGTGATAAAATACGTGTTTATGTAAATGTCTTTATATCTATACCCACTACAGCCTGTATAAACAAAGGTTCTGTTTGTAATAAAAGAACATTATTATTTATACCAACCATACGTTTTGCGTCTAATTATTTCAAGCATGGCTAGTACAACATTTTGTTTGTTTAAAAAAAAAATATATATATTAAACATGACACAAGTAAGAAGGAGACAGTTGTTTAAAAGTACAAGATGTTTTTATTTAGCCCTGTACACATATCTACTGATTATTAACACACTTACATTTCTGGCAAAAACTATATACATTTACAGGTGGCCGGCGATATTTACGTTTGTTCACAAAAGCCGTCACCATCCGATCATTCTGCCTGAGATCAAGAGAGTGGTTTTGCATAACAGCCCGCAGTGCCTGTTTCTCAGACATTTTAGATACAAAGTAGCAAGCATGCTGCCCACATGTCACGGCTTCAGAATGCTGCACCTGTGCTCTATTATAATGTACTATGGGTGCTATATGTTTAACATAGTCCAGTAGATCGCCGTCATATATAGGGTGGCTTGGGAAACACCCCAGACTATCAAAAACAGTTATTGCAACAGTGTCTATAAACATAGCTATCCAGTGTGTTCCTTCTTGATGCTGGGGGTCGGTGTTCACAACAAAGCTGATGGGCAGTTCCCCCGGTATACTCCGTGGAATGTTATCACACGAATACACGCCTTGAAATGTTTTCACAGCATGTTTGTCTTTTCGCAGGAAACGCATGATCTGGTCGGTATCCATTACATATCGTACAGCACCTGTCGCTGGTTGTTGAGTTCTATGACAGAGTCAAATAGGGCCATAATAATGAGATTCACAGTACTTGGTAAATTTGCAGCAAACCGGACCTCAAGTCGTAAATTACCATTCCTAATCAGATTATAATGTCCTGATGATGCATTATCGGGTCTCAAATCAAAAGCCAGCAAGGTGTAGCCACCATCATAGTCGTCACGGGGTATCACAAATCCTTTATCGCGCATGTGCTTGCCGCTGATGGAGACTAGTCCCAGATACTCCCTAATTGTATTTTTCTGTTGAAAACTAGGGCTGTAGGCTTTGGCGGGGATGACGACCCCATCCTTAAAAAGGGCGGCGTAGTTAATGTTGTAATGTTTAAAATTAAAAGGATTGCTTGCGTAATCCCCTGAAAAAGCGGTGTTATCCACAAAGCCAATAACGATTATTTTAGGTAGCTGTCCCAAGAATAAGTTATCTTGACTGGCGACACGGCTGCCCGCTGGTACACTGAAGATTTTCAAGGAGGTCCTCTCCACAGGGTATTTCAAGTTAGATACTTGTAGAGCATCAGCATGCGCGAGTCTGACCGTCGGTGACACGTTGACCCTTTTAATGAATAAACTCGCTGATACTATTACCAGTTTGTAGGCTTCGGCATCATCACTGTTCAAACAAAAAGCATCTTTATTTCGCGAGAGTTTAATTTTCAGATCAACACCATTCACCATCAGCTTCTCCTGGAAAAACAGATCTGAGTGTAGACGCCCTAGTAAATCAAAGTTTCTGCTACCTGTCGCATACGCTGATCTCTTTATAAAGCCCTTGTTGTTTCCATTTAGAGCATAATCATCCATATGCCCCGCCGTGTCCTTATAAAAAAGCCCTGCAGTCAGCTGGGTGTCCAAAGTGTCATTGCTGTAGTTCAGAATGCTTTCAATATACGCTCTATAGGCATACATATTGTCGCTCTGTGTAATCATGCGATCACCTAGAGTGATGTCCACCTGGTTGAAAAGGGTGGCCACCGGATAGGCAATTGTGGCCACCTTCGCAGCTGCACCGATAGCCGTCCCATCCTCTTTTGTTATTCTGCAGGTTAGGTAGAGCAAGGTGTCATTCAAATCCAGGTACGTCTCTGTTGAGCCCGATATGTAAAACTCAATGGGGGCTAATGGTGATAGTGCCGCTAGGGGCGCAACTTCCATGAAAAAACTGTTTTCGATGCTTGTCTGTGTCGGGGGCACGACAAACAGATCTAGTTCCGATTTCACACATTCCCCCGAGGCACAGTGGATGAAGGCCATCTTTTAGAAAATATTGATGCTGGGTCTGTTTTTATTTCGCTTGACCCGTCTGTTCTTTGACGTGCGCTTTCTCTTCTGAGCGGCTTTGGTGGTTGTTCTTCGTTTTTTATGCGGCTTCGGAGGCCCCCGCCGGTGCGACGCTCGCCTTTTTCTTTTTGCAGGGCTTTTACCAACGTAAACCAGACCAGAGCCCTCTTGTGCTGGTTGGTTGAAACGATTTGCGATGGAGGTTGTTGCAGTAGACACCACATCCTTAGCAATGTTTGTAGCAGCTGTTTTCATATGCGGCTTGGCTAATTCAAACCCTTTGCGCAGGAAGGGCATGGCTCTCCGAAAAAGACTTCTAAAAATACTTCCTAGCCCCTCACCATACATCACCGGCGCACCTTGGAAGTAGGGCTGATTTCCATAACCGGCCTGTCTGCGGTAATAATCCCTATAAGCGTGCGGCTCCCTGTAATTCTTCATGATTACCATGTTCTAATTGTCTCTCTCGCGTCTAGGGCGCAGGTATAGTTTCACCAGGACCTTCCCGTATTTAAATGAGACCAGATCTCCCTGATCGTCCCTTATCTGGATGTTGATGGTATCAAAATGACACTTAGAAACAGGAATATAATCAGGCTTCATGTATTGTATATTAACAATGCCGTTATTTTCGCCCTTGACTTGTGCGGTCCGCATCAGGGGGGCGTATGAGTCACCAACCCTTTGGTATTCTACTATATCGCTGTAGATCATGAGGCTGTAAAATCCACCATCAATATCTGCACGTGTTTTGTCCGTATTTTTAGTATTATTTTTTATATGCTGAACGTTCCCCAACACCATCGAGAGTTTACCGCTACATATAAACTCCACGGTAAGATCAGGTGATCTTACAAATACTTTACGGCGTGAGTTATTTAGAAACAGGTGTATATCTGCATAGCGCTCGAGACTCGCGATTGATTTGTTGATAGTATCTAGCAGCGCCTGTATTGTGGGGTAGAAGCCGTGAGGAAAACCCACATTTATCAATTCAGCAGGTTCTCCACGTCTGATGGTATACCAGGAATCTCTTTTGTCCAGGGTGTCCCAGGTATGGGGGTACTGAATCTCCATCAACCCCGCTTCCCACGGACCTTGTAAATTAACGGGTTTAGCCAGTTTAACAGAATAATCCGATATTTCGTTTTTGGGGAATATATCTAAAGAGGCGTTGCTGGGCAAGGTGATATAAAAGCCGGTGTTTTCCATCTTCTTCTTCTCAGGGATCGTCTCTGCTTTTGAGATCCTCTAGAGAGGCCGTGTTGACCCAACTGTTGAATTTCTCAGGCCATCCGTGCCATTTTACCAGGTGCTGTTTCTTAGACCCCTTTCCTTTACTCTGAATAATTTTCTCAACCCTATAAAGACGCTGGGGATCGTCGATCACCTTTTGTAACTCCTCTGTGTAGAAATTACCGCTTACAACTTCACCAGCATAATCATTCAGCTGATATATGTATACCCCCTCTTTCACAGATGCTTTTGCCACTATGAAAATTTCGTCAGTAAAGGACTGTTGGTAGCCTTTTGTAAAGACACCTTTTAACTTGGATACTCGGACGTGGTCCCCTACACGAAAGGATGCTTTCTTGATCTTCTCCGATAGCCGTCCAGCATACAGGTTTCGCCACGCTGCTAATGAGTTTTCAGAGGTTACAGCCCGGGGAGGCATTTTAATAGACCGGTGGCAGCTGCCATTATACACATCGATAAAAGTCTGTAATATATCCACATAGCGTTGTGTATTATAGGCTGTGAAATATCTCCATAGTTTAGATTTTAGGGTTCTATTAAAACGTTCAACAACCGCCGCTTTAACTTCCGTGTGGGTTATAAAATGATGCACGCCGTGGTGCTTTAGAAGGTTTTGCAGGGGCCTATTCAGAAATTCCTTACCGGCATCAGTTTGTAATTTTACAGGTACGCGACCCTTGCTGAAGATATGTTTGAAGGCCGCCGCCACTCTTGAACCAGTCTTATCCCGCAAGGCCTCTGCAAATGCATATTTTGATAAAACATCTATCACCGTCAGAATGTACCGCGCACCATCGTTCTGCTTTTCAAGGTTCGAAACAACCGCCAGGTCTGCCTGCCACTGCATACCTGCCGACGCGACAATGGTCATTCTTCTTTTAAAACGTTTTCTAGCATTTCTATGAAGGGTATACGTCTCCTGGCCGGATAGCCATGTCTTAACAGCTCCACGCGTGATGGGGTGTTTATCACGCTGTAATTTTCGATAAAGCGCATCAACACCCCCATAACTCCCAACACCAGATTTATCATAATAGCATTCATGCAATCTTGAACGTGTGTTGTTAGCCATTGATGCACTACAAAAAAATAAGCAGACGCAGGGTTGGTGTATGGCGTTTTATTTAATTTTTCTTTATATTGTTTGGTATACATGTACGGGGTGTCGACCAGTTACCACCCCTGATATTTTATTGGACGCATCATAAAACAGGCTATACACATCAACGTGGTTACCCCGCCTGCAACTCTGTAGACACCAGACACTTGTAGCATTTAATAGTTCACATAGTTCAGAGGCCTGTAAAACAAGACCTTTAAGGCGTAGGAATCTTGCATACATTTCAGCCACGTGGTGCCTCAAAACAGTTCTAGGGCCCATGTATAAAGAACCCCAGTTGTATCGGAATACAGAACCGTATTCATCACACGCCGACATCTTGATGGTGCTACAAATTACACTTTGACACATCCGTGCATCTTGAAATCTCGGTACATCAAAACGCCACAGCCGGGGTGGGGTGTTTACCGCTATTCTCGCCTTCTGCATCGCGTATAAAAGTTTTTCCCCACACAGCCGTACAGGCATCAGCTAGCTCTACACACGTCCGGTTTTTCCTCCAGAAACGTTACCCTAGAAACAACGGTACACATATAAGGAGCAGTATTATTGTGTTTTCATCTTTTTAAAAAACAAGCTTTTGCGGAACCGGACACCTCTGCGGGTTACTCCTTAGCCTGTATAGGTTAGAAAAGTCTCTCTGTATTAAACGGGTTATATGGTTTCTAAAAATCACGGGGCCTGCCAGGCGTAAAGATCTCATTTTTTTCTCAGGCTTGCGACACGTTTGAATTTCCAAGATTGTTTTTGTTAGCAGGCCCCCCACACTCGCATGTACACGCATACCCATGGTTTTATAAACCCTTTTAAGCATCTGCTAAACGTTATATGACTTCAACATCTGACATATCGCCCGTATTGCTACAGATTGATAATTCGGGAGTAAACAATCATGAGCATCCTGTTGCGGGTATCCGTATTTATGCCCTTCACACCATCGGTAATAGTCCCGCTTCAAACACGTTTTCACAACAGCCGCAGCAAACGCTTGAGCCGTTACAGTCTCCAAAAGGGTTATATTATCATCTTCTTCCTCATCAGAACTTTCAAAACGTTTCAAAGTATCGCATTTCTTACACTTATCACCGACTGGGAATGCTGAACTTTCGATCCTTTTTGAACAGCACACACAATAATAATTGACGGCGTTAAACGAGTTGTTCAGGCCCAGAGTTCCGTTATGGTTATCTGGCGTTTTCTGCAATTCAAAAAAGAAAGAAGTTTAGCTCTTGAGCATGTGTTTTCACAGGTTTTTTTTTTCTTTTTCACACACACAAACACCCACATCGTCATACTTCATTACTTACCATAGCCAATGTTTCAGAACCAACATCTTCCATCATAGAGGAGCTAGTAACGTCCATAAACAGCTTGTCTTCATCAGATGCTGTGTCTACCGTCGAGGTTATTGCAGCCTCTGGAAACAGTTGCTCTAAAACATTCAGATCTTCATACGGGGTCTCCTCCAAAGCCTTAACAGCCTCATCCATATCCACATAGTCTGCATCGGTGTAGGCGTCATCCACACCTGAGTCGATGACACCCTGCTGTTTCCCACTCCCAAGATTCAACATATCAAAATGCTCACATAATGTACCCATAGCCGCTGCGTCATCAGGACCCCCATCGACAGATAGCGACGGTGCCGGCGGACTTTCAGGGCTGTAGTATTTTTGAAGGGTTTTCAAATCCTCAGCAGCTGTATTGTCCTTAGAGTAGTAGCTGTAGCGCTTCATAATTCCTGGTATTGAGGTCTTTTGAGTTTTCATTTTTTTTTTCCAAGGCTTCAGGAACGGCTTGTACATCCCCCAATACGTATCTGTATATATACACCCTGCACGCCACGCCCCACCCTTCAAAACCCCGCTCCACACTTCCGGTTCTTTGGGGGGCATCCGGAGGAAGTCCCCTTGGGGCCCCAACCCTTGGGGGGACCTTCTCGATAGCCCCCATGATGTCACATCCGGTGGGACACCCCCGCTAAGGACCCAGGGCCTGTTAAACACACCTACATCACTTCCGGGACAGGATTTTGCCCAGGCAGAACTTCCGGGGGAAGCCCCAGGGGGCCACGCCTAGGATATGATGTCATAGGGACCGGATAGCCCACCCTAAAGGGGCGTGGAAAGCTGTCAAGGCTTGTTTGATGAGGAAAGGTATCATGCTTTACTACTCGGGAGCAAGGGGTTTGGAGCCATACTAGACTCAGAATGGGTGGCAGGACACTGGCCCAACTCATGGCAACTGGCAGGGTGGACAAAAAACATGACCCTTCTAGAAATATTTCCCAATTGGCTAACCTTACACATCTGGGGCAGGCAGTGGGCTAACACGGAACTCTTGGTCTGGTGCAACAACTTGGCCGTAGTAGGCTCCATAAACAGAAGGTCTACCAAATGCTCTTTAGTGCTGAAAGTCCTATGAGCCATCACAGCAGTCACACAACAAGAAAACATTCTGGTCAAAGCAAAGTACATCTCGGGGGCGGATGATAATATTGCAGATGCTTTATCTCGCTCTCAGTGGCCAAGATTCTGGGAGCTAACGCCACACGCCCAGGAGCAGATGACGCCAATACCAGCGGAATGCTGGGCAATAATAGGAAATCAAGAATAACGGCATCAACGCCAGTGGCAGAGAGCCCAGGCTGGGATGCCCAACAAGAACCAGGCACCTCAAAAACGGGTGCCAACAACATAACGGCATCAACGCCAGCACCAGAGAGCCCAGGCCGGGATGCCCAACAAGAACCAGGCACCTCAAAAACAGGTGCCAACAACATAACAGCATCAACGCCAGCGCCAGAGAGCCCAGGCCGGGATGCCCAACAAGAACCAGGCACCTCAAAAACAGGTGCCAACAAACCACTGCCCACAGGAATCACAAACCCTGGCCCAGGGTTCCTGACAAAGATGGCAGAGAAAGCACTGGCAAGCACTACCGCAGCGCAGTACAGTAAGTGCTTACAAACAGTATTTAGAGCCACAGGTTTAAACCATGTAGAGTTAATAATGATTAAATACATAGACATATTTTTAAAATGGGTGCATGAGCAGGGCTTTAAGAGAGACTGGGCAAAAAGACACCTAGTTGCAATCTCATATTTCTCAAAAATACGGGGTGATTCAGACCCCACCCAGACGCCCTCATTTCCTACGCAATGAAAGGATGGGGCAGAATAGAGGAATGTTGGTGTTGCCATGGCCAGGGGCTTAATGAGCCGGACACAATAGGGCGTCGCAGGGGTTGAGTGATATTTTTATGAATTTTAGGAATTATGTAGAACAGAGGAATCCGTTCATCAGAATGATTAATATATTCAAACTCTTTTGTGGAAAGATAACCATCTCATTGGGCTTTTTCACTGAGAGCCAATATTTTTTCTTTTATTGCCAATGTGGGGTCTCCATTGATTCTCAAATAGTGGCCTGGAATAGCCAACAACCTTTGTACTTCTTGGTCATATAAATTGGCATCCCAAACCACGATGCCACCACCTTTATCGGCCGCTTTAATCACTATAGATGGATCATTGGACAAAGTGTCTATGGCCTGAAACTCAGCCAAGCTAAGGTTAGGGTCACCATTGTTCCTTGCAAATTGGATGGATTTTTCAAGTTCATTAAGAACAATTTTTTCAAATGTCACCACCTCTACTGGGACCTCTGATGCGGTGGGAATAAAAGAAGATGGTTTAGCCAATCCTGATAGGCTTTGCTCCATTGGACCCTCTTTATCTACAAAGTAAGCCTTCAGTCTGATTTTCCTCAAAAATCTTTAACCTCACTTGTAAGGGTCATTGCACTTGCTGTTTGTGTAGGCACAAACGAGAGTCCTCGTTTAAGAATAGATAGCTCAGATTCGGTTAATAACCTTGATGATAAATTAAATACTGGTAATGGATCTTCTACCAGCGATATGCCCGATTCTCTGTGTGACGGTCCTTGTAGCGGGGCATTCTGCATTTGCATATTGCGGGTTGCTCTGCCTTGTGGGAAACTTCTGCGGCCTCTCCGGCCGCCCCTTCCTCGAAAAGGGTGGGCTCCCATATTGGAATTAGGGACTTCCTCATTGCTGGAATTATTAGAGGAAATATCCGAAAAATTGACCCATCTTTTTCTACCCGAGTCCTGGTTATAATTATTATTCTGTTTCCAAAAAGTCTGAGAGTTAAAACCATCTGCCAAGTATGGATATACCAATTCCTTCTTAAATTGTAAAATATCTTTCTTCAATTTGTTTTTCTTTTTTTCAATAGTTAGATTTTTAAATTCTTGGAAAGTTTTCTCTATTAAATCAAGTTTTTGTTAGGTTTCAGTTATCAACACATTGCTCAGAAATTGTTTTTCTTGCTCAACAAGTGCTTCTTTAATTTTTTCACTTACTCTTTGAGCTGTAGTTATAGTGAGTACTAATAAATCTCTACTACACTTGGTAGCCACCTGACTAAATGCCACCTTGTACTCTGTGTCATCTAGGAATAAGCACGGTGTAATCTTTACTTGGAGCCCTTGCGGTATTATACTGGACTTTAGGTATTCTTTTAGTACATGCCCATGCATCTCTGCACGAAATTGTACAGAGACCCGCCAGAATTTCTGATTATACACCTAGGGGGCAATGATCTGGTTTCCATTGGAAGGAGAAATTTATTCGAGGACATTTGCTCCTCCCTAGCAGGCATTTCACACAACTGGAGGGAAACAGAAATATACTTCTCGGCCATCCTACCCAGAAAGAAATGGCAAGGGGCCAACTGCTACAAATCTGTAGACATTTTTAGAAGAAAACTCAACAGGGAGCTAGAGAAATTCTGTACAGCAAGAGGACTGAGCTTCATAAAGCACCCGGCCATTACACTGGGTGACCCAGACCTTTTTCTCAAAGACGGCACTCATTTATCAAACCAGGGCATGGAACATTTCTTTTGAGAAATCTCAGCAACTCTAGCCTCCAGGGGTTGTCACAAGGAGATACTTTTGGGGGAACATGGTCAGCCATCAACCTGCCCGCGTGTGGCGGCACGGGCCAGAGGGGGTAACCTCAGGACCCGGTGCCAAAAAGTATCATACTATTATGATATGTGATTATTGTTTATCTCCATAACCACATCTGTACAATAAAATCCTACGGCCTTTTATTGCCAACACTTTTGAGAGCCAAATTATTCCGGGTGAGGGTAAGGGGTCGGCCAATACTAATGCATGCATATGGGTTCAGCAGTTTTGGGCAATGCCCAGGGCCGCCCAAGGCGAGGCAGGGTAACTGATGTTACCATCAGCAGGCCAGGAGAGGGGCAGCCCACCCCCCCTTGCCTGCTCCTCTCCCCTCCCCAGCTGCAGAGACACGCAGTCTCTGCCACACAAAGCTGAGGAAGGGTGAGGTGTGAACAATCACCTCACCCTTCCTCTAAGCAGGAAGGTGCTAAGCACCTAAGGAAACCAACAATCAGGCATGGCCCAGGTTCAAACAGACAGTCGGCTACCCGGCCGTGGGCTGGAACAGAGCCCCCACTACTATACACATCAAAGACCCAGGGCTCCCCTGGGTCTTATAAATAAGAGCAGCATGCTCTGAGAAAACACAATCTGTTTGTGGACCCTGAATGGGGACCCAAACAAACAGGAGGTTCACTGTTTTCTCAGTGTCTTCCAACCTTTGCTTCTTTACCACAGAACCCTCCCACCCTACAAAATGAGGGAGAAGAACAAAGGAAAAGAGGTACAAGGTACTGTACGGTGCCCACAACAAGTTGTGGAACATGAGAAGGCGGAACAGGCCAGAGGGGGTAACCTCAGGACCTGGTGCCCAAAAGTATGATACTATTATGATATGTGATTATTGTTATCTCCATAACCATATCTGTACAATAAATCCTACGGCTTTTTATTGCCAACACTTGACAAAATTTTGAGAGCAAAATTATTCCGGGTGAGGGTAAGGGGTCGGCCAATACTAATGCATGCATATGGGTTCAGCAGTTACAGACTTTGCCAGGTTTTCTGGGTAATACATTCTGGGACGATTTGCGCAAGTCAGACCGCTTCGGATTCCCACGGGGGTCCTCTTTTCGGAAATGCATGGGGTTCCCTGTTTTCCTTGGTGGCTTGGACACCCGAGGCCCATATCTGTATGGTGTGCCCGTCTGGAAAAAGTGTGAAATTCAGCTGTCAGAACAGACTTGGTATTACCTGTGGTTTTTGCTTTCCCCTTGGCGCCCAGGTAGGTGCACCCACACCTGTGAGGTACCGTTTTCATCAGGACACCTGTGGGAATACGGGACGGTAGGCCATGTGTAGTTGGTGGCCTGTTTCAGTGGGTGAGCTGAGTGAAATTTGCAGAAAATGCATTTTTTTCCACACACTTTGGACTTTGCTGGGGTGTCTGGGTAATACATTCTGGACCGATTTGCGCAAGTCAGACTTCTGTGCATTCCCACGGGTGTCCTCTTTTTGGAAATGTGTAGGGTTCCCTGTTTTCCTTGGTGGCTTGGACACCCGAGGCCCATATCTGTATGGTGTGCCCGTCTGGAAAAATCATGAAATTCAGATGTCGGAAAAGACTTGGGGTTAGGGGTGTGTTCGGCTTTCCCCTGGGCGCCCAGGTAGGTGCACCCACATATGTGAGGTACCATTTTCATCGGGACATATGTGGGAACATGAAAAGGTATGACATTTGTTGTGTTTGTGTGGTTTTCATAAAGTTTTGACCCATTTCCTGGTGCCCTTTGTCACACAACCCTTTAATTTCCCAAATGTGCCCTACATTTAGTTGCTGCTTTAGGCACCATACACTTTTGTAACCTGCACAAGTCACCTACCCTTGAACAGGTCTGTCTGTGCTCTTTCAAAAAATGTATGCTTCGGTTCCTCACCACATTGGTTTTCCTGATTTACACATGCTAAGTGCGTCTGTTCAGGCCGTAAGCATAACACTCCTGTGTACCATGGCTCAGTGTTTGGCTTGTGGTATTGCTTGTTTTGTGAAACACTACAAAAAATGTGTGCTTTCCTAACTGCAAGAGTCGGAGGAACTTAGCGGAGCATTGTTTTTCTCAAAATTCATAGAAGCCAATTGTCATACCAAGCCAACCATGTCCACCACATACCTTTTTTTCGGTCATTTTCCAGCTTTTCCTCCAATCTATGGCATTTTCCCCTAACTATTTGTTACCCGACCTACGCAAATCACCCATTTCTAAACTTGGAATTTTGTCTACTTTTCAGAAATATATGCCTTTTTGTCCTCCAATTCGGCTTTCCTACCCTTTTCTTCCATTCCGTCCATGCATGTCCAATTGGCAAAAATGGCTAAAATTGCTACCGCTCACAAAATGGTTGATAACCACATCAAAATAATGTTTTTTCGTTTCCACTCAACCTGTTCTTGAAATCCAGGGAATTGGAGGATTCAGCTCAGCAAACCAATTGTTCCTAGCTCTTCCAAGGTAAAAAAAAAAAACAAACACAGGCTTCTTTTTTACATCATTTTATTCGCATTTTCTTTAAAACACAATATTTTTGCCCTTTTTGGTTATTTTCTCTCACCCCCCTAAAGCAACCTAGTATTCCTGGGTGGCGTTTCGACCGCCTACATGTGGGAAAAAAAGGACCTAAGATATCTCATGTAACAAATCAGTTACAAGGCATTGAATGACCACATACCGAAATCACCAAAAAAGGCCTTGGCACCCATGGCACTTAAAGGGTTAATGCTATATGTATTTTTAGGGATTTTACTTTTACGCTGTGGACATCAAGCTATTTACTTGACCTGTTGTCAAACTGGTCTAGGGAAGCCCAAGCGACATTTGGTATAGTATTTGCCATTGTTTTTATATTTTGCATGCCATTGTTTTTATACATCAGCAGTATTTGCCACATCTATGCTTTTGGAAGAGTAACATTTGTGTACGTATGTCACTATTTGTGGTTTCTGCAGGGATGTTGCAGGTAATGTATTTTTCAATAAACTGTAAAACAGTGGAATCACTAATATGGACACATCTTGGAGCATCTTTTAACCACAAAAGCATGTGGATGTGTGGTGCTCCTCTGGATTGATATTCTTTACCCCGAAAGAAAAGTTGCACTTCTCCAAGTGGAGGGGTAGTTTTATTGCAGATAAAATGCAGCATGGCAATGAAGCCATGGTGAAAGTACCTTGCTACATTGAGAGGGTCAAGAGAGTTTGCCCGGTGTTTTATATCTATTCCGTCTCCATTTTGGTTTGCAGTGCATACGAAGTTGTGCAAGTCATCCCATGCGTACTCTGCACCACTTAAAGTAACAAACCATGGGCCTAGGTTCCTTAGCATACAATGTACATCAGCATGACATCGGAACAGTATTATTTTTTACCATTCATGTTTGCCAAGAGATTAGTGATACTTGACTGCAAATATTCATCTTTGTCTTTTATTTTTTGAAGCAGTTGTGTAGCGGATATGTTTAAAAAGTTAGAGCCTGTTTTTAATGTGTGTGCAACTCCATAAGGTAGAGTTGATAGTTCACTTTCGAAGAGGAGGTGGAAAATGTATTCAACATTTTGTCTGAATCTGTGGTCTTCAGAATACATTCTTAAAGAGCGATATTCTGATGAACTGATTTGCGCTGACCTTTCATCATATCTTCATCATTTTCCTGTAGGAAAGAGTAGAGGAAAATAATGTGCTTTTATACTTTTTTTCCCATATGCTCATTGAGGATCCTTTGGCTTGATGCATTTGATATGTTTCTAATGCATCGTCCGCTGTGTCTTTGGAGTGTAGTGGATGAATTGTATACTGTTCTAAAATGTTGGCTGCAGTAACAAGATCTGCACGTTCAAATTGGCCAGTTGCTGGTGAGTCTTGAATAATTTGGGTGGTTCTCTTAGGTTTTCCTCTTTGTGTATATCTTTGTAGTATTCATTGTTTTCTTGTCTAACTTTGTTTAAATTGACTAGCTGTTGCCAAATTATTTTGTCTTTTGTTGACACACCATTAATTAGTACAATCAAAGATTGATGTATTGGCCATTGTACTCCTAGAGTTTGAACATTTTCTTTTAGATCTAATGGTAAATATACTACGTTGCCATGCATGCATGCCCTTTAGTAATTCGGATGGAGGTAATTTGGCTTATTTCGGTCGAAGGTGTATTATAGCTTTAAATGGGTGCACAGTTTGTATTATAATGCTCTCGTACAAGTTAAGCTGTTGGAGAGCTTTCAGAAGTGGGAATATTTCAAAGTTATTAGGGGTAGCACGTGATGGCATTTGGTTATTTTCAAGCTTTGTGTTGCAATACGTGCAAACTGTTGAGGTGTTCGTTATTTTCTATTTATTTTCTGCTGTTAGATATAAAGCCAATTGGAACCATTGGGATTCTTCATTGTCTTCTGTTTTGTAGGCTAGATCTACTATTTTTGTGCACTTTTAATAAAATGTTCTGCAGCAGCAGACACCTGTTTGGTCTGGTATTGGTCTGGTATTTCAGCAAATGTATTTTGAAACAGCAATTTTTTTTAGTGTCTTCATTAGGACGTGTTTATGAGGTTTTCTAAGTCACCTTTAGTTCCAAAGTATTTATGTTGGATGTGATCTATTTCTTGAAGCAGTTCTTTGGCTATTCCATGTAGGAGAATGTTATTTAAATTTTGCAGTTCTGGAGCAGGACTTTTTTCATAGTATGGTCAATTACCTAGATTCCGTATAGTAGAATGGTGTGTCGCTAACATTTTGATTTGGTGGAAAGTGCTTTTGCACGCAGTTCCTAAAATGCAGGCTAATGAATGTCCTTGCAGACCAGTGTGACTGTGCACTGAACAGGAGTCTACGGTTTGTAAGGTTTTCATTTTATTTTTGTCTTTTAGTTTCATATAGTGATTGAGGAATTGTTGTAAAGATTTAAAGGATTGGTCACATACATTACACAATGAGCTGCATGTCAATTTCTACAGTGGACGGTTTGTTCGGGTGAAAGGAGCATTTGGTTAAAAGTTTGTTGTGGAATTTTTTCTATAAGGGTTTCTTTCGCCATAACGGTGTGTTCCATCATTTCATACCCTCAACCATTATTGTCTATGGCAATAGTTTTTTGTTGTTCTTGTTTATAAGCTTCTTTTTTGGTTCTGTGCTGCTTGTGTGAATCCATTCTTCATCACAGAAGTTTTACAAAAAGTCTCTATATTGACAGTGTGCATGTTTAGAAGACCTTTTTGTAATGTTTGATTAATTTAGTTAGTGGATTCATTTTGTTTAAAATCAATATAAACAATTATCGCTTCAGTAGAAAAGTGCTATCAATTTGAGCTTGCAGGATTAGTCTCCTATGGTAAATTTTAAGGGTAGATTGTGACTTTTCAGCTGTTTTTATGAGATTGCGAAGAACTCTACGGTGGAACATTTTCTGTAACATCATTTTTTTGGATTGTTTTACTGTGACTACACTAACACTAGTAGGTAGAGGGTTAGGTTCGTTAGTAGGTCTGCTTTTCTTTACACATAATGTTTTACTTTTTGTTTTTGCACGAGGGGCCTTACATTCTTTAGCCGTGGCTGGTTTAGTTTTGCTGAGTGAGGTCACTAGCTCTTTTGTTTTAATTGTTTCTATACATTGTTTTAGAGGTGTATGACTATATGGTGTAGTTTTAGTCTTCACTGATTTACGTTCTACAGAGCTGCTGTTTAGTAGGCATTTTGTTTTGACTGTTGGGAAAAGAGAAAGTTTGCATTGGAAGGTTGTGCAGTGTATATGCATGAATGCTGCATGGGTGTGTGTATGTGGTTGCAGAGATTATAGAGTGCTGTTTGATTTTGAGGTGGTATATTAGATGTGGTTGGGAAGGTTGTGAGAGTAAGACTCTACAGAGATGTATGTGTTGGGTCAGTGAGTAAGGCAGTGTGATGAAATCTGTAGGGTGGTTGTGCTGTTTTGTGCAACAGAGTGGGTGTTGCAATGGTGGTGTGTAGATGGGAAAAGTAAGAGTGTGAATGGTGGAATATAATGCGCGAGAGTGACATAAATGTTGGTTTGAAAAGAGTATTCTGGGGTAATATATAGTGGAACTGTGCTGCTGTAATTACATTCATATACATTGTACAATAATGTATTTACTTTGTTGGATGCGTAGGTATTCATTTTTGGCTGTTGATTTCAGTGATTTGCTTCTTTTCAGTAATTGTAAAAGAAAGTTAGTGGGGATACGTGGTAATGGCGAAGTACTTTTAGCAAACAAGGTCCATATTTAAAAGGAAGGAGGAGTGGTGGGGAAAAACAGTTAATAAAATTGGTAGATGGTTAAAAAGTGGTTGCTTTTAGGAGCATTTTCATGAAAGTTAAGAAATGTGAATGTGCATTTATAGAAGCTCTGTAACATTTTATAAAAGGGAAGAAAAGTTGATGGAAAAGATGTGTAGTACACTTTTATATGGCAGTTGGTATATAGAAGTTTAATATGTTAGGAGTATATGCATACTTGCCTACATGATGCCTTCTGTAGGTGTTTATGTAGTCCTAGATTTTTTGTTTACGTTCTGGGACTTGTAGTTCCACTTTTCCAATTGTGAAAGTTGGCGTGCAAGTCACAGAATATAGAGAAAAATGTAGGACTGCTTAAGCAGCTGAAGATTGAAATTAGTTATTTTAGGAAGTATACATGTACTGTCAATATAGTAAACTTGCAGACACTAAGTGCCAATTACAAATGGTGTACACATCTATTTTATCTGTTTTTACTTTCTTTTATGAAAACGCAACACAGTGCTGCTGTAACTGCAGACAGGCATTTTTTACTTTCTTAAAAATGCTTCCAAAAAATATTTATTTTGGAAAGCACTGCATTTGATATGTTTATTTGATATACATATCACAGTTTCGAATCTTGAAATTCAGTCATGTTTTTTCCTTGCATTCTGGGACTTGTATTTTCAGTTTTATAATGGGAGAAGTGAAATTGGAAATGACAGAATGCAAATGAAAAAAAAAAATTACTATGCACCTATAGATTGCAATGGGTGATGTTGGGGTGTATGCATTATGCATGTGATGCCAGCATATTAAACTGGCACTAAGTGCCACTTAAAAATGGTCTACAGATCTATTTTATCTGCTTTCCCTTTATTTTATGCTGTTATACATGCACATATGCATTGTTTTACTTTCATCACAAGAATTGTAAATAGAAACATTTTGAAGTGCAGAGCATTGTAATTGTTTGCTGCTTCATGTGAGCAGGTGATGAATACTGCAATGTATGGCATTTGCTAGAGTGGCTAAAAAAGATAATATGCATATTGAGAAGCTAATTACAGGGTAAGTAACAGGAACCATATATATATATATATATATATATATATATATATATATATATATATATATATATATATATATATATATATATTTTTTTTTTTTTTTGTTCAGTAAAAAAACTTTTGTTAAAGGGATGAAGGGACGTTATGGTGCCAAGTAAAACCAAAAACCCCCTGAAATTCGCCAGTTATGGTAAGCTAAGCAACCATAACTCGCGCCACCACCGTGCACTGCTAAGACTAACACCCAGGACATCAAAGATGACATCACAAATGTCATTGATGCCATCACTGATGACATCACATGTCTGGCTCCCTGTTTTTTCCTTTAGTGATATATCTTACCCAGTAATACTTATGAAGAAAGAAATCAAAAAGTACTATATTTGTAGATGTATACTTCAAATATGTTGTTACAGTAATTCATTTGGGGTTTACTCATAGCATAAGAAACAGATACATAGGGAGAATACACACTTGAAAGATACCACTGCTTTCTGTATATGAAGACAATCAGTGAAGTAATCAACACTTTCTTATTGTTCTACTGTTTTTTTATTACTGTACTTTCTCTGGATATGCTCATATTTGTATTCACATTGCTTTCTTTAGGGTGCAGTCACATCATGTGATAGTTATTCATAGGGAAGTAGTAGGTTTGAAGCAGAACAATCATTTCTGTGCATCAAGATAATCAGGTAGGTTATAAACAATTTCTGGTTAAACTGCTGTTTTTTTGCGTACTTTACTTTCCCTATATAGACTCATATTTGTATGTGTTGTTGTGTTTTTTTGTTTTGTATGTAATAATGAAATTATATAGGAAGTGGGTTTCATTAGCTACTTATTACATGTTGCACAATACACACAACTTTAATAAGAACGTATTTATCATGTCACTATTCAACAGGGGAAGATTATGAATATTGCACCTCCATCATGTACGCTGCACGCAATTCTTATATTTATACATGAGTAGCTTAGTACACTGTAAAGAACTTCATAATAGAATGCTATTTATATCAATGCATTGACTAATGCACTACATGACATCTATTCCAATGATCCTTGACACTTTTTTTGTCAACATTATAATAAGAATTCCCTTGTACAGAGTTTTAATGAAAGTAAATGCACATTTGATGTCATCAGTGATGTCACCAGTGACATTTGTGATGTCATCTTTGATGTCCTGGGTGTTAGTCTTAGCAATGCACGGTGGTGGCGTGAGTTATGGTTGCTTAGCTTACCATAACTGACGAATTTCAGGGGGTTTTCGGTTTTACTTGGAACCATAACGTCCCTTTAAAAAAGTTTTTTTTACTGAATATACATATACATACTATGAATTTGATAGATGTTTACTAGGATTCCCTTACTTTATATATATATAACATGCTGAACCCCCTGCTAGTGATTTTGATGTCCGCGGACTGTGCGTATGTCCGTGGACGGACGCGGACAACATCAACAGTACCCAAAAACTCAGGGGGTATCTTAGATTGTTCTATCATGCCATATAAACACTGAACAAGTTCAAAAAGCAGCACATAAACACATTATATGTAACAATAAATAAGAAGTGCAACCTATATATGTAACACATCAACCATCCATTTAAATACCATGTGTAGTAAAATGGAATATACCAAAACAAAAAAGATATGCTTCCAGCATAATTACCTCACAGAAACTGCACAGCTAGGAGCAACAGCAGACCTACACAACAGTAAGAACACAACTTACCAGAAACTAGTAAAAAAAACTTAATTTTTCTCTTATATATTTCTAAACTTTCTATATTTGGTACACTAAAAGTAATATATTTTTTTTACATAGAAATGTCCAGTACTTTTGAATGTCTTGAAGAAAATTTTCCACGTGTGGAAATGTCTGAAGACAGTGATACTAATGGTAGACACTTCCCTATATAAGAAAATTAATAATCATTACTTTATGAAAATAATACAGCAAAAGAGACATTAGAAAATAATCTACAGTGCATGGAACAAAAAATGAATATGCTTATGGAAAATTTCAATCTTTTGAAACATTTTGTAGAGGACCACATAAAAGAAAAAATTAAATATCATTGTCCCACATGCACCTGTTCACCCTCTCCATGTCCCAGTCAACTATCCCCAAACCCTCACCACCAAGAAAAACGTTATGATGAGACTTCCATCCCTTCACCTCCTCACATCGATCCCCTCCAAACCCCTAATTCCCCTGTATTTGTGTCAGTTTCTGTTTCCCCCTCTCTTTCATAAATGTTATATTTGTATATAATAATAAAATATTATATGTGTTGTTACTTCATTCCTTTGGGCCTCATTACACGGTAGGCAGTAAGGGTTTACCTGTACCGGTATTTTACCGGTACCGGTAAATCCTTACCGCCTTACTATGAGGTCCCTTTGCGGGTTGGGGAATTTAACGCCTGCTTTTTGCAGGCGTTAAAAACCAACCCGCAAAGGGACCAGTGGAGCTAATTACGGTACCGCAATTTGCGGTACCGTAATTAGCGGTACCGTAATTAGCGCCTTCCCCATTCCCATAGAGCCCTATGGGGCAAAAATGGGAATGGGGAAGGGCAATGGTGGAAGGGGGAATTACCGCCCCGCCAACCTTGGAATGGGGCGGTAATTCCCCTTTCCACCAAGGCGGTGCCGATATTTTACCGGCATGAACCATGGCGCTAGTAGCGCCATGGTTCACCGCCTTCCGTGTAATGAGGCCCTTTGTGTCTTATTTTTTTTTAAAAGGCAGTTGGGGTGTCCGCAGACAGCGCAGGTGTCCGGAACGTCCGCAATTAACCAAAATGGTGGTGTCCTGAGGACACGATACCTGTCCGTACTGTCCGCAAGCAAGATGGAACTGTCCTTAGAACATACTTGGTGTCCGGAATGTCCGTAATTAACCAAAATGGAGGTGTTCTAAGGAAACTATACCTGTCCGTACTGTCCGCAAGCAAGATGAAACTGTTCTTAGAACATACTTGGTCTCCGGGATGTCCGTAATTAACCAAAATGGAGGTGTCCTAAGGACACTATACCTGTCCGTACTGTTCGCAAGCACGATGGAACTGTTCTTAGAACATACTCGGTGTCCGGAATATCCGCAAATAACCAAAATGGAGGTGTTCTAAGGACACTATACCTGTCCGTACTGTCTGCAAGCAAGATTAAACTGTTCTTAGAACATACTTGGTGTCTGGAATGTCCGGAATTAATCAAAATGGCGGTGTCCTAAGGACACTATCCATGTCCGCACTGTCCGCAAGCAAGATGAAACTGTTCTTAGAACATACTTGGTGTCCGGAATATGCGCAATTAACCATAATGGAGGTGTCGTAAGGACACAATACCTGTCCGTACTCTCCGTAGAACATCTACGCACATGCGCACCACACCCATAAGTCCTACAAACATCGCGCCTGACCGAAACTGTCTGTCTCACATGTGTCGCACTTTTAATTAGTTTGAGGACCCAAACACTGTCCGTAGAACACCTGGGCGCATGCGCAGGACCGGTCCTATGCATTTGGTGTCCTGCGGACACCCGTCCCATTTGCGGACCTGGTCGCGACATCATCATGTGACCACACACACGCTGAGCGTGTGTCCTGATCAGCGGACACTGCCCGGGCCCCCAAACATTTAAAAAGTAATTCTTTAGACAATCCAAAGTATTTTAAAGTAAAAGTTCACCATTGTACATGTCCCAGACAATTACTTTTTTGGGTGTTAGATCTGTCCGCGGACAGTGCACCTGTCTGCGGAATGTGAATCTGCACCCCTATAAAAGGCCACACCCCAGATCTCATCTTCATTCTGTCTTTCTACTATTGAAGATTGACCTGCTTTTCCTGCCTTTGCTGTTGCATCATCAAACCTGATGGCTTCCATGGCTGCTGTTCTTTCAGCTTGTGTTGCTTCTGCCTCAGTACCACCCCCACCCCCTCTACCACCAACACCTCCCAAGGGCCTGCAGAGGGGAACAGGTGTGAGGATGTAGAGGAGGAGGATGAAGAGGATGAAGAGGATGAGGTAGTGGAAGTCCCACTACCAGCACTCGCCGTGAGTCTTGGGTGTGGCGGTTGTTTACCATTCATGGTGACGTATCAAAAGCACATGCGAACAAGGTCACCTGCAACTAGTGCAAAATGGTGCTGAGTCTTGGGAGGCCTGGTTCGGAAAGCTTTGGTACGACATCCATGAAGCGACACCTAAGGTCGTTCCACGGTGGGGCTGTTTGCAAGGTTGTACCTTGTGATAAACGTAGTAGGTTGAGTTCCTCTACAACATCCTCCGTTTCCACTCCTGTCACCACAAGAGACACTCCTATGGGACAGCGCATCCCTCCAGCTGCCTCACAGGCCATCCATGATGCTGTTGACCCTTACCTTTCGAGGGTCAAAATATTGTGTATGTACTGCGATGCAGTACTCTGCAGGGGGGAGAGTCTTCAGAGTGCTTTCGAGGCGGTGGTCACGGAGCATGAGAAGGTCTGCCCACTACCTAAATAAGGCCCACCCTACATCTTCCTCTCTCCACCTGACCTTTCTTATCCCCGTAACTGGTGTCCCTTCCTTACCCTCGTTTCCCCGCCTTTCCTTGTGTGTCGTGTGTAAGAAAAAAACAAAAAATATGAAACAACAAAAAACAAAAAATAAAAAGGCTCTTTTCAGAGCCGCCTTTCACAGTTTAAAAATAGAAGTGGCAAATAAATGGAGCAGGGCCCTGTGTATTTTTTTTTTAGATGTCCGCGGACAGTTTGCGGACATCTAAAATTTCGGGGTGCTGCCCTATCAAAACCATTTTACTTTTCTCTGGGAGGAAGTGGTGGCTCTGAAAAGAGCCTTTTGGTAGTGTTTGTTAGTGATTGAAAAACTTCAAATGGTCAACACCTACTGCAAAATGGATTGCTGTAATTCCAAAAAAGGTTGCAATGCATTTTGTACATTTCTCAGAAAAAACTGATTGCCAGCATAAGTAAGATAAGTCCACAGGAGCAGGAGCTCCTTTCTCCTGGCTGCCGGAGCAGCCCACAGACAACTTCCTGCAGCCCTGTTCACAGAGGTGAGCGGGAGATCCTTCACCTCCGCTACCTAAGAGGGTGGCCCCCACTCTTCAATCCTTTGCCATCCGCACTGCTGAGTGAATGATTCCCCTCTGCCTGCACGGCTGAGCATTTTTCTGCCGCTTGGTGTGTACGAAGAGTACACAACCAAAAGATGGCCGCCTGATCGCACCCTCGGCCCGGATACTGAACGCCAATCTGATTGGCCCACCCCGCCCAGCCTATCCACTACACTGATCCTGGGGCACCGGCAGCCGTGAGCCGGCCCACAACAAGGCGCACACTAAGGCGCCTGTCCTGTGCCTGTCCGTTGCCGTACGGGCCGTCGGCCAGAAACGCTGCCCAAAACAACTACTGTACACTAGTCCGTAAGTGCGTCCCCCTGACTTATTTTTGTGCAACTCTTGCTGCCTTAACGCCTGCCCGCACTCACACTAACTGTGTTCCTCTGCCAGCCTATAGGGGCCCTGCCACTGTGTTACCATGCCATTGTGTTTCTTTGAAAGCCTATAGGGGCCCTGCCACTGTGTTACCATTGTGTTCCTCTGCCAGCCTATAGGGGCCCTGCCACTGTGTTACCATGCCATTGTGTTCCTTTGCAAGCCTATAGGGGCCCTGCCACTGTGTTACCATTGTGTTCCTCTGCCAGCCTATAGGGGCCCTGCCAATGTGTTAACATGCCATTGTGTTCCTTTGCAAGCCTATAGGGGCCCTGCCACTGTGTTACCATTGTGTTCCTATGCCAGCCTATAGGGGCCCTGCCACTGTGTTACCATGCCATTGTGTTCCTTTGCAAGCCTATAGGGGCCCTGCCACTGTGTTACCATTGTGTTCCTCTGCCAGCCTATAGGGGCCCTGCCACTGTGTTACCATGCCAGTGTGTTCCTTTGCAAGCCTATAGGGGCCCTGCCACTGTGTTACCATGCCATTGTGTTCCTTTGCAAGGCTATAGGGGCCATGCCACTGTGTTACCATTGTGTTCCTCTGCCAGCCTATAGGGGCCCTGCCACTGTGTTACCATGCCATTGTGTTCCTTTGCAAGCCTATAGGGGCCCTGCCACTGTGTTACCATTGTGTTCCTCTGCCAGCCTATAGGGGCCCTGCCACTGTATTACCATGCCATTGTGTTCCTTTGCAAGCCTATAGGGGCCCTGCCACTGTGTTACCATGCCATTGTGTTCCTTTGCAAGCCTATAGGGGCCCTGCCACTGTGTTACCATGCCATTGTGTTCCTTTGCAAGCATATAGGGGCCCTGCCACTGTGTTACCATTGTGTTCCTCTGCCAGCCTATAGGGGCCCTGCCACTGTGTTACCATGCCATTGTGTTCCTTTGCAAGCCTATAGGGGCCCTGCCACTGTGTTACCATTGTGTTCCTCTGCCAGCCTATAGGGGCCCTGCCACTCAGTTACCATGCCATTGTGTTCCTTTGCAAGCCTATAGGGGCCCTGCGACAGTGTTGCTGTGCCAGCTTTTTACCAGCCCTGCCACTACGAGCGCCACCACTAGCCCCTAGCTGCCCTGCCAGACCTACAACTGCCTCTGCACATGCCTCGACCTACCCCTAGTGCCAGCCCTGTGCCGCACAACACCACCCAGCTCAGTGCTCTAATGCATCCCCCTGCCATCCACCTCACAGCGCCCACACCCCTCCTCTCCTTCTCCTCTATCTCGCTCATTACTCTCTCTCTTTGGGCCATCTGCAGCTTGCTCCCTGCATACCTAGACCTCCCTCCACCGCCCTCCATCATGCCTCACTCCTCCCCACCCGCATCACCACACACCACTCTCAACCACTGCATTATCAACCCTCCTGAACACCTTCTTAGGCGCTACAGACTAAGAACCCGCAGCAAACCCTCATTTGTGTTCCGCAGCTCTCCACCATCTACCTTCAGTAGGAACCAAAAGCTCAGCTATCGCACCCACACAACATCTTTACGCTCACACCCTCCAGCCCACGCACATACCTTCCACCCCCATGCGCTCATACATGCACCCCTCCCTCCTTCACTCACAAGTGCTCCCACCACTTCGCTCTCACCGAACACCAGCGCTCAGGACCCACCACCTACCAACCGCTTCCTTAAATGCGCCCTCATTAATGCACGCTCCATCCATGCCCATGCCATAGAGATCAATGACCTCATCACCACCCACAAACTAGACATGTTAGCAGTATCCGAAACTTGGCTCCATGAGGCATCCAACCCATCCCTACACCTTGCCCTCCCACAGGACTACACCATCCTCAGGCAGGACCGCAAAACCTCTAAAGGTGGGGGCGTTGCCCTCATCTATAGAAACTCACTTGCCATTAGGCAGTGTAACCAACACTGGGACAACAATGCTGACCTTCTCCACGCCAAACTAGATCCCTCCCCTAATTACACCATCAACCTCTTAGTCACATACAGACCTCCATGCTCTTCTCCGGACGTCCAAAAGCATCTCCTCCAAATCATTAGCAACAACCTGAAAAGCTCCACCAAAACCAGTCTACTTGGTGACCTTAACCTTGGCTTAGATGACCCCAAGGACAAATCTGCCACACACCTGGCCAACAATCTTTCCAACATGGGGTTCATCCACAAAATCACCAAACCTACTCACTGCAAAGGCCGGTCCATCGACTGGGTAGCAGATCATAACTGTTCATCATCCATCACCTCCATCTCAGCCCTCCCCTGGACAGATCACCATCTCATCCAATTCTCCATCCCCACCACACCCACTCGTAAAATCCTTACTCATGCACCCCCCGCCAAAGTCAGAAGCTCCAAAAAGCTCACAGCGACCAATCTCGCTCCTCTTCTTGATATCCCTGAACTCAAGCATCCCTTTATCCAAGATCCCACCTCTCTTGCTAACATCTACAACAACGCCCTCACCCAAGCCATTGACTCTATTGCCTCGCTGGAAGACAAAAAAGGAAAAAAATCCATGCACTCCAACTCTTGGTTCTCAGAAGAACTATCTGTCTTGTGCACCATGAAGCGCAAAGCCTTATCCAACTGGCAGTCTACGCCCAACCAATCCTCTCTCAACGAGTTCAAAGAAATCTCACGGACCTACAAAATTGCCATCTTCAAAGCTAAATCTGAATCATACAATCAAAGAATAACCAAATCCAGTTCCAAAACCAGAGAAATGTTTTCTATTTTCAAAGAACTCACCACTCCCGAGTCCAGCCCAGACGAAATCACCAAGGATGAAGCTTGGTGCACAGGCATCCAGACAGCCCTCCTAAATAAAGTCAAAACGCTTCAAGACAAAATCGCATCCCAACGTAAAGCACTCAATACCTCTGCCACGCCTCCTTCTCTCCCCCCTCACAACACTCACCCGCAAACACCCCTATTTGCCTTCAGAGAAGTTACAGAGCTAGAAACCTCTGCTCTACTCAAAAACATCAAACCTTCCACTTCTAAGGGAGACATATGCCCTCCCACTATCATCAAAGAGTGCTCAGAAGCCCTCACCCCCATCATCACAGCTTTCATCAATGCCTCCTTCTCCTCAGGAACTGTGCCTCACTGCCTGAAAGAGGCTTGGGTTCGCCCACTCTTAAAAAAAACCCTCCTTAGATCCCACCTCCCCCAGCAACTATCGCCCCATCACCACCGTCCTCTTCCTCCTCAAAATCCTTGATAAAGCAGCCCACAACCAAATTCAGCAATACATAGAGACCCACTCTATCCTAGGCAGAAGACAATCGGGCTTTCGCAAAGGCCATGGGACCGAAACTGCCCTACTAGATTTAAAAAATCAAATCACCAAAATAATGGCACAGGCAAACCTGCTCTCCTCCTGCTACTCGACCTCTCTGCGGCATTTGACTTAGTGGACCATGACATCCTCACATCTCACCTTTTTAATGCAGCCCACTTCTCCCTTAAAGCAACCTCTTGGATCACCTCCTTTCTAGAAGGCCGAACCATGAAGGTGTACTCTGACCAGGCCAATGCTCCTCCGACCACCATAAATTGTGGAGTCCCACAAGGATCATGCACTGCACTGACCCTATATAACCTCTTCACTAAACCCCTCTTTGACAAACTGGACTCTCTCAGCATAGCTTATACCAACTATGCCGATGACACACAAGTCCTCCTCCCCCTCACTGGAGACTATGCCCAAGACACAGAAGCCCTCCTTAACATTTACTCCACGATCCAAGCATAGATGGCGATCAACGGCCTCTGTCTTAACGGAGACAAAACAGAGATCATCATCCTGGCCCCCAGCGAAATCCTCTCCAAGCTCAGCCAAGACTATTCACACATAACCATCGACAACACCAACATACCCGTCTCCACTGCTGTGAAGACCCTAGGAGTATATTTAGACGCTACTCTCTCCATGACAAGACAGGTCAACGCCATCTCCTCCTCCTCCGCACTGACCACCAAACTCATCTTCACAATAAAACCCTATCTTACCACTCCCAACTGCCTCTCCATTGCCAGAGCCACCATAGGAGCCAGGCTAGACTATTGCAACACCCTCTTAGCTGGAACTTCAACCAAAAACCTAAATAAACTCCAAACAGTGCAAAACAATGCGCTCCGCGCTGCACTGCACATCCCCAAATTCGACCATGTGTCGCAGGCCAGAAGAAATGCTCACTGGCTCCCAGATAAAGAAAGAATTAACTTCAAAGTACTCTCCCTCACACACAAATGTATCAATCATACCGCTCCCTCCTACCTAGCAGAAACCATCACCAGGAAATCCTCCCTTCGTCCTATAAGAACCCCCCATGACAACCAACTCTGAGTTCCCACCATAAGAAAAGCTAAAGCTGGAGGTATTGGCTTCCCACACATAGCTCCTAAGCTCTGAAACAACCTCCCTAACTCTCTTAGAGCGGAACCTTCACTGTTTTCCTTACGGAAATCCCTCAAAACCTTGCTCTTCACATAATCACCTCCTACCCTCCCCTCCGACATGAACGACATATTTTTAAACGCCATGATGTCTGCACTGCTAAGTTTGTAACTAAAACATGAGACTGTAAATCTAATGCCTTGTAAACGTATATATCTAAAACATGATACCGTAACTCAAAATGCCTGTAAACTTTAACAACCTTCCTTCTGTAACCAGCCAATTGCTTATATGTAACAGCGCCACGATGCCCACGGGCTGAGCGTGCGCTTTAAAAATATGAATAAATAAATAAATAAATAAATAAATAAATAAATAAATAAATAAGATGAACTCCATCTCTGCGAAAAATGTATGTGCTACGAAACACAATATTTTCATTGTGAAAGGAGGACATGCCAACATCTCTTAAAAAAAGCACAAACAGCCTTATTGACATTGCACCTCACTTTCTCCATTTGTAGACCAAATGAAGAAGAACACAGCAACTTTTGTCTCTGCGCAATACGAGAAAAATTACTTGAGAATTTGGAAACATGTCCATGACCTTCCCAAGTCCTTCTTTCATTGCAAATTGCAACGAAATTCCAGACACATGTCCTAAACTGTACCCCCCACAATGAATTATAATTATGTCTGGATGATGCTGTGTCCGCAAAGTAGCACAGAGAGGTACCAAGTCCCGCCCTTCATTCCACGCACTCCATGCCAATGCACTTGCACATAAGGGAATCCAAGATCTACAGCTACTCCACAGTGTTCTGCATGCACCTCCAACCAATGTATCCATGAGTCTCCCAAAATCCAGATAATCTGTTTTCTGAAACACACAGCCATAGCTATCTGTTCTTCCCTGAGAAAAAATTCTCTACTTACACAACACACCCAGTAAACTTTATTGACCAATCCCTTGCTCTACTCATTCTCATTTGCATGTCTCTCCACCCCAAAATCCCTCTATGTAATATGCGATGTCCGCGGACTACCACCATGTCCGCGGACATATCAAAAATCTGAGCGTGGTGAATGTAAATATAAGTGTGCCCCATTTCCCCTTTGAGGTTGGTTCTGAAAGGAGCCGTTTCTTTTGTTTTTATTTTGCAAATGCTTGACAGACACCTGTTATTTTGTATTTTTTCTTTTTCTTCTTATTTTACTCCTAAAATCTTCACATAACCTCCTCCAAAGCAACCCTTACATTCCAGAAAAACATGGCATTTCCCATAAGAGATAAAGAAATGCCATCTTCTTTAAAATAAACAGCATTACTGGAATCACTATTCTCATTATTACAGAAGAAAATACCAGCTCTAAGCATGAAAGCACACATGCCTCGCTTGATTGTACACCCAGCAATGTTTTGTTGAGGACAAAAAATTGAAGTATTGTCCCATATTACCCTAGGTACTAATCCAGAAAAAATAAGTTTGGCACTTGGAAGGATGTTCATTACTGCTTGAACCAAGTGTTCCAAATTTGCCAACAAAGTAGGGGCACTGACATAGCCCAAATGGAAAGCACCACAGTGCAAAACTACTACATGGAGACTGTTCATCCTGCCAATATCTTCACAAACTTGTAAAATTCCCTGTACATTGCAATCAGGCACAGTGCTCCACACCACCTCCACTCCTTTAACATCAAAATTGTTTGCCACATGCCTGCATTGAGCATACTGCTGTAACAAATGCACAAACATATCTCAAAGCACCAACACCCTGACTTTCTCCACCTCTGCCATCTTCACTACACACAGCCTCTTTCAACAGAAATCCACACCTCAACACCTGATTGGCTAATCCCCACAGTCCCCTTTCCATGCTGGATTTGCTGGAAAACCCTGGATGTGGCACGCCCTGTCCGCAAACAGCTGCGGTGTCCGCGGACTGCCTACTTCTTGGACAGCCCTTCTACCCTTTCCACTTCACTCTCTGTGCCAATCCCTCATTGGATACAGCTAAGCAGTCACACTACCATCCACCAATCACATCCAAGACCTCTACATCTAACTCCATCATCAGAGTTCAGCACTTCCAATGTGCTGTTGATCACTCTGAGTACAAGTCTCATATCATTGGAAAGCACCTACTACAAAAACTACTGTATACGGCTCCAAGATTTCTACCTGCAGCTGCATGCATATCCAGATGCATAAATACAAATCACAGGTATGCATATTGTATGCACAGTACATATACAACTCTTATAAATGCATATAAACAAAGTAACTGCCACTTAACTTGTATAACCTATAAAATGAACTTACTATTATTTTTCCCATCTGGTATAATCAACTGTCACTTCCAAACTTGTCTTGTTCTTTTTTTACACACACAACTATCTAAAATATTATAATACTAAAAGATGGGAGAAATAACAGTATAATTATAGAACACGCTCGCCTACAACACGTATTCATGGAATAGAATAGGGCAAAAAAGCGCACGCTCAAACCAGCGCACAGGCACAAACACGACCGCCACAAGAAAGCAGGCGGTAGCGTCTCTGCGCCTGTAAGAAATGTGCGCCAAAAGGTGCGCCAACAAATAGCACCTATATACAGCCATGATGAATGGCCCATACTGTGGCCCTCCAGGACAAATGACGTGCAAAGGGGTACCCACAAACACGGACACCCGCTGAAAAAAAATACGTGTGCATGTATACCGGGGTGCGCGGGAAGTCTCACACGCGATTTGGCTGGGTACGTGGATTCCAGGGGTGCGCGGGAAGTTCCACACGCGATTTGTCAGGGTACGTGGATTTCAGGGGTGCGCGGGAAGTTCCACACGCGATTTGTCAGGGTACGTGGATTTCAGGGGTGCGCGGGAAGTTCCACACGCGATTTGGCTGGGTACGTGGATTTCAGGGGTGCGCGGGAAGTTCCACACGCGATTTGGCCGGGTACGTGGATTTCAGGGGTGCGCGGGAAGTTGCAAACGCGATTTGTCAGGGTACGTGGATTTCAGGGGTGCGCGGGAAGTTCCACACGCGATTTGGCCGGGTACGTGGATTTCAGGGGTGCGCGGGAAGTTCCACACGCGATTTGGCCGGGTACGTGGATTTCAGGGGTGCGCGGGAAGTTGCAAACGCGATTTGTCAGGGTACGTGGATTTCAGGGGTGCGCGGGAAGTTCCACACGCGATTTGTCAGGGTACGTGGATTTCAGGGGTGCGCTGGAAGTTCCACACGCGATTTGGCCAGGTATGTGGATTTCAGGGGTGCGTGGGAAGTTCCACACGCGATTTGGCCGGGTACGTGGATTTCAGGGGTGCGCGGGAAGTTCCAAACGCAATTTGTCAGGGTACTTGGATTTCAGGGGTGCGCGGGAAGTTCCACACGCGATTTGGCCGTGTACGTGGATTTCAGGGGTGCGCAGGAAGTTCCACACGCGATTTGGCCAGGTACGTGGATTCCAGGGGTGCGCGGGAAGTTCCACACGCGATTTGTCAGGGTACGTGGATTTCAGGCGTGTGCGGGAAGTTCCACACGTGATTTGTCAGGGTACGTGGATTTCAGGGGTGCGCGGGAAGTTCCACACGCGATTTGGCCGGGTACGTGGATTTCAGGGGTGCGCGGGAAGTTCCACACGCGATTTGGCTGGGCACGTGTATGACAGGGGTACGCGGGAAATTCTACACGCGATTTGGCTGTGTGCTCCCAGGTATTCCCTGTACACCCTCCACGGCCCCTGCAGGCAGCACACACCACAGGGGACTACCCTGCACACCTGCTCATGTCACCCAGCACCCCACCCCCCAGCCACCAGGGGCAGCCTCCACCAGGCCCCCACCCATGTCTCCCACCACCCCCACTCCCCAGGAGTGCAGGGGCACCCTCCACCAGGCCCCCACCCATGTCTCCCACCACCCCCACCCCCCAGCAGTACAGGGGCAGCCTCCACCAGGCCCCCACCCATGTCCCCTATCACCCCCACCCCCCAGCCACCAGGGGCAGCGTCCACCAGGCCCCCACTCATGTCTCCCACCACGCCCACCCCCCAGCAGTGCAGGGTGTTAGGCGGAAACCTGTGCAGTTCCCTCTGGGACCACTGCAAAAGATTTAGGACTACAGGTGTTGCGATGAACCCACTTGGTAGCAGTCTGTACCACACAGATTCAATTGGTAGCTGTGGCTGAGCAGTCAGACTTCTCTCAAGAAAAGTTGGTCAGTATAGGGAGTATACAAGATAGGGTAATTCTTCGCAGCAAAACGAGTAAACACGCAACCAGGCTTTAGTATAAAGATAGTAAGTTATTTATTAATAACAGAACGTCTACGAAAAATACTAAAGTGAACCACGGCAAACAAATCAAAATACAATTACTCTGCAGAATGGAATAAAGCTCAACCCCCCGAAACACAATATCGACAACTCTAGGTTCTACGGCACCACTTATTTTCAGACAGTGGTGTATACCTAAACCCAGATGACACTCGAATTTTTTAGTGAGGAAGGGAGAGAAGAGAAAGGCAGGTAATGAAGTCAACACGGTTCGTACTGAAGCGGGTAAAAATGCAAGGCAAGAAAGCATTAATCACACTAGATCATACAGTTCGGCGGCCAGGCCCACTCGGTGAGAGGCAAGGCACGATGTCCTGGAAAGTCTCTACGGATGATGCACTCAAGTCTTGTTTAGCAAATTGTTTAGCGACAGGTTGAACCAGTTCAGAACAAAGAGTGAATAAAGCTTGGAGGCAACCCAACGGAACGGAGAGGAATCAGATACCTCACACGAACTGATCGAAAAGGGAAGCCAGGCGGTTACGGTACCTTGTTGTGGAAGACAGCTCCGACGGGGGCAGTTGTTCCTGGTGGTGGATGCACGACGGGTCTTGGCCAAGAGAAGAGATGCTCTCGTCGTCGAAGAGAAGATGTCCGGTGCACCACCAGGGAAGAAACCAGCCGCGGAGTGCTTCGTCACAAGGCACCACCTTTCGATCACGATGCAGGAGTAGTGGCTATCCGGTTGCCGGGTGCTCTGCACGGGCAATTCGACCACTGCGTCCTGGGCGATCAAAAAGCACAAAGAAGAAGAAGACTGGTTGTTCCCACCAGCCAGGGAAAGAGCCTCTCCGGCAGGGAGATCTCTTCTGTCGTCGGGAGATTGTGAGACGATTCGGCAGGGCTCCACCGGAGGTGTTGTCGTGCAGGTCGGCTCAGCGTTACCCTCGTCGGATTCTTTAGGTCCAGTGGCGACTTCCTGAAGATCCAGTCCCAAAGGCCCTGCTTTTATGCAGACGTCCCCCATTCATTCAGCCTAGCTTGTCAATCAACACATGCTAAGTGGTGAGCGGGAAGGCTCACCACCTGGGCCAATCACTCCAGAGTGTGACCTGGGTTGGCAAGGCAACTCGGTCCAGGGTGTCTAAACCCCCTCCCACACCCCTGAGGTAACCCAGACAGAATGGCGCCACCTTCGCGGGTCTCTGTCCAGAGGCCCGCCAAAAGTGGAACAAAGGGCTCAACCTTTGGTTTAGGAGTCACAGAGAAAAACACAGACGCCATTTTACAACCCGAGTTCTGGCAGAAAATACCACTCGATAAACCTATTTAAGATAAGTAGATCGGTGGTACGTTGGAGATTAACGAAAAACAGTATCAATCTTCAACAATGGGACGAATCCCATAGGGTTATGCTCGGGGCCGAACATAACAAGTAGTTTCCACTGCCACCAGCCAAAACTCGACGAGGGGGGACGGGACAGTTCCCCCTCAAGTAACAGATCCAGGAGTAATCGTATTACCCCTACTAGCACGTCCACAATAAGATGGTTGGTACTAGTTCTGTTAGTAAATTTAGGTCTAGTAAAGCCAATGGTGACTTTACATGCCCGGGGAGACAGTAGTCAGTCCCCGGGTATGGAGTCTATGGTGGGGGGACCTGCTAGGGCGCCCCCGTGTCACGACACGTAGGGTGCAGAGTGACACACATAGAAAAACTTATGAGACCCTATGGAGTAAAAGACCCCATAGCCCATCGAACACATTGACATCTCAAAGGAATTCCACTCATACATGTCCAAGAGTGAGAGGAAAAGGGTCACACTCTTGGCAGGATGGAAAAAACAAACTCCAGAAATCCAGCAAAGCTGCTGGGGGACTCACTAGGTTAGGAAATTCAACCTAAACAGAGAATTCTCCCTAACACTCGCCCCCCCCAGACTAAGGGACAGGAGGATTTAATCCACTCCTGGATGAATCTCATACCTCTAGTCGATGATATACATCCTAGAGAGACCATCAGCATTTTGGTGGTGACACCCTGACCTGTGCTCAATGGTGAAATCGAACCCTTGCAGGCAGATCGACCATCTCAGTAGTTTTGGGTTTTCCCCTTTCATTTGCATTAACCATCTCAAGGGTTGGTGGTCAGTCTGAATAACAAAAGTAGAACCATACAAGTACGGCCTAAACTTCTTCAGAGCCCACACGATAGCAAAGCATTCTCTTTTGATTGTTGCCCACCTTGTTTCAGGATCCTTCAGCTTGCGGCTGATGTAGCAAACGGGGTGCTCCCTACCTTTCCCATCCAGTTGACTGAGTACGGCACCTATCCCTACATTGGAAGCGTCTGTCTGCACAATGAAGTGTTGGCGGTAATCAGGAGCTCTGAGTACTGGGGCTTGGCAAAGAGCCTTTTTCAGGTTTTCAAACGCCTGATTGCACTCCTCGTTCCATTTAACCTTTTTAGGGAATTTGGGCGAGGAGATGACATTCAGTGGAGAAGCTATGGTCCCATAGTTCTCTATGAAATTCCTGTAATACCCGGTGAGGCCTAGGAAGGCTCTCACCTGAGTCTGAGTAGTCAGTGTTGTCCAATTTTGCACAGCTTCAATCTTACTGAGCAAAGGCCTTATTTCTCCACCGCCTACCTCATGCCCAAGGTAGACTACCTTACTCTGTCCAATTTGGCATTTACTCGCCTTTATGGTCAGATTGGCTCGTCCAAGAGCCTGCAAAACATCTCTCAGGTGGGTTACATGTTCGTCCCAGGAATTGCTGAACACTGCTATGTCATCCAAGTATGCCATGCAGAAGTCCTCCATCCCGGTTAGAACCTGGTTTACCATCCGTTGAAACGTAGCAGGTGCATTTTTTAGTCCGAAAGGCATTACCGTAAACTGGTATAAACCAACGGGGGTAGAAAATGCAGTTTTCTCCTTGGCATGGTTGGTCAGGGCTATTTGCCAATAGCCTGACGTCAAGTCAAATGTGCTGAGGAACTTGGCGGCGCCAAGTTTATCCACCAACTCATCTGTTCTTGGCAAAGGATGGGCATCAGTCGTGGTGACTGCGTTAAGAGCTCTATAATCCACGCAGAATCTAAGTTCTTTAGATCCGGCCTTTGGTACTAACACAACTGGGCTAGACCATGGACTAGTAGAGGGCTCTATTACCCCGAGATCAAGCATCTTGCTGACCTCACCTTTGATGTGGGTTCTTACGTTTTCTGACATGCGATATCCTCTGCTTTTGACAGGCAGACAGTCACCAGTGAGTATCTCGTGCTGGCCCCAAGGGGTCAAGCCTGGTGAGAGCGAGAACAGAGAGGCAAACTGATTCAACATAGACTTGCACTCTTCTTGTTGCTCGGGTGTCAGATTGGAGGAGAGTTTTACTCCTTCAATTTTTTCATCTAAAGGTAAGCCTCTGAGGAGATCCGGAAGAGCTTCACTCTCTTCTTCTTCCTCGGCCGATGCTAGAAGCAACGCTCCTACGTCAGGTCGTGAGACATACGCTTTAAGTCGGTTGGTGTGAAAGACTGTCGGAGCCTCCTTGGGGTTGCCCAAGTCCACCAGATAGTTAACCTCACCGAGCTTACCCACTACTCGGTAGGGTCCCATCCATTTATCTTGCAAGGCCCTCTGCCTTGTGGGGATCATAACAAGAACAAGCTGGTTTTGAGCGAACTCAACCATGTTAGCCTTTTGATCGTGCCAGTGCTTGACCAATGCTTGTCCAGCTTTCAAGTTATCGCTTGCTTCTGTCATCAGGTGCGACATTCTCCTCCGGAGACCTATCACGTAGTCAGTCACTCTGACTGGCTTGGGGGAAGGAGCACTCTCCAACCCCTCCTTAATCAGGGCCAATGGACCTCTGACGGGATGACCATAGAGCAGTTCGAAGGGAGAGTAGCCTACTCCCTCCTGAGGGACTTCTCTATAAGCAAAAAGAAGGCATGGCAATAGAAGGTCCCACTTACGCTTAAGGGGTTCTTCTAGAGCACCTATCATGCTCTTCATGGTTCGGTTGAACCGTTCTACCAACCCATTGGTTTGTGGGTGGTAAGCCGTTGAGAACTTGTAAGTTACCCCGCAGGTTTTCCACATGGCTTTCATGTAGTGGGACATAAAATTTGACCCCCTGTCAGAGATAACTTCCTTAGGAAATCCGACCCTAGTAAAAATACCAAGGAGGGCCTTAGCCACAGCCGGAGCTGTAACAGTCCTCATAGGAATTGCCTCAGGATACCTAGTAGCATGGTCTACTACAACAAGTATAAACCTGTTGCCTGAGGAGGTTGGAGGATCAAGGGGACCAACGATATCAATCCCTACTCTCTCAAATGGGACTCCCACAACGGGAAGAGGCACTAACGGTGCCACATTCTTGGACCCAACCTTACCAGAGATCTGGCAGGTATGGCAGCTTCTGCAGTGCTTTTCTACTTCGGCCCCCATTTTTGGCCAATAGAAGTAGAGTGAGAGCCTTTCCTTAGTCTTCTTGAAACTCAAGTGACCAGCCAAAGGAATCTCGTGGGCTAACTGCAAGAACTGTGGTCTGTTCTCTTGGGGTACTACAAGGCGTTTGTAGTCTCCAGGTGCAGACTCGGTCGGTTCACTATAGAAGAGGCCATCTTCCCAGTGCAACCTATGTTTCCCAGGCTCTTGCCCTTCAGCCTGAGTTTCTGCCTGACGGCGAAGACCTTCCAGAGTTGGACATTCTCTCTGTCCCTTACTGAAGTCTGCCCTGCTGGGTCCACCTTCTGCCAGTAACGACTGCAGCTCAGGAAGGTCAACAGGATCCAGATCTCCAATGAGTTCCTGGCCTTCCATTAGCTCTTCTTCAGAGTCTAATTCTACCATACAGGGTTGTACTTCCCTCTCAGCCTCAGCTGGAGGTGGAGTTACGGGTGTGACATTGGACAACTGCGGGGAAGTCCGTGTCGGCTGCATCGGAATGTGGGCTGTTGGTTTCGGTTTAGAAGTTTTAGGTTTCCCTTTGACTTCTGTGTTCCTAGAGACAGCGGCCGCCATTTCCAATGGAGCAGGAGTGATTTCTTTCTTCATCATCTCCCCGAGAGTACCGCGCAGGGTCCTCTCTCTTGCAGGTCTGGTTAGCTCCTGTAACCGTTTACTAGGAGGTCTGGGAGTATGCGATACAACTCCGAGAGTTTTCAAATCGTTACCCAACAGTACGCGTCCTGGTACCTCACTCTGTATGCTGACAGGTATGTTTACAGTCATGTCGTTACACTGGATGAGAACTGGTAATTGGGGAAGCATCTGCACAGGCCCTCCAGCTAACTTGGTGAGGCGTTTGGGTGCCTTAGCAACATCCTCAGCCTGAAAAAACGATTTATCCACCACAGTTATGCTGGCCCCAGTGTCCCTAATGGCAGGCGTCTCCTGACCATTCACCTGGACACTGTCCTTATAATACTCTTTAGTATTATCGGGGATAGAATTATAGACATCTAAATTCTGTTGTTCCCACAACCCCAGAGATACTAAAGAAACGCTGGCTGAGACTCCAATGGGTTCGTCAGCTAGCAGTAGAAAGTTTCCACTTGCCATTTGGACTTCCTCCTCTGGAGCGAAGGCTAAGGAGACAAGCTGGACCCCTGAAGGTTTACCCTTACATCTGGGATCTCCTTTCACGTGATCAGTCGAGCCACAAACAAAGCATTTCCCGAATGCTTTCTGGAATGGTGGCTTGTTCTGACCTCCTTCCAGTTTGGCACCAGAAGACACACTATTCTGCTGTGGTTTTCCCGGTGGCTTACCCTTCTGGTTTTGTTTGGGGCCCTCTTTGGAATGTGAGTTATTCGAATTCTCCTTTGAGTCTTTTTTAGGCTGTTTTCCCTCGTCCTTTTTCTGAGTTACCCCAGAATCCTTGTGAGTAGCCCTGTTGGCAACCCACAAGTCAGCAGCCTTAGCTAGAGCCCTGGAATCTAATTCCTTCGAATCAGCCAAGTGCTGTCTGAGCTCAGGAGAACAGGCATCATAAATTGACTCCAACATAAAAAGATTTCGCATACACTCGTAAGTGTCAACTTTGTAACCCTTAATCCATCCCTCTAAGTTTTTCAACCCTTCACTCACCCAGGTAGCCCAATGGGTACCATCATGCTTTTTGAGGGTTCTAAACCTCTTAAGATACTGGGAAGGGGTCTTCCCGAATCTAGCTATCAAAGCTAGTTTCACACTTTCGTAATCCGTCTTATCCACCTCCCCCAATTCCATTACCACATCAGTCGCAACAGGAGGAAGCCTAGAGAACAACCAGGGAAGCAACGCATTCCCGGTGATGTCCTGGAGCCCATGATTGTATTCAAACAGTTTCAACCAATCCAACACATCCAATCTCGGTTCGTACATACCCACTAATTCCTTCGGCATCCGGGGTCTTTTGGGACTGGAGCTCCTAGAGGAACCAGAGGAGAGAGAAGCATTTTCCATAGACAACTTTTTCATTTGTAACTCATGATTAAGCTCTATTTCCCTGAGTCTTAACTCAGCTTGTTTCTGCTCAGCCTGGGCATTCATTCGTCTGAACTCGAGCTCTTGGTTTCTTTCAGATTGAGCCAAGAACCGTTTATATTCTAATTCGAGCTTCATTTTTTCAAGTTCAAAATAAGCAGGGTTACTTGTGGGACCTGGTATTGGCCCCGTAGGCACAGTTGGTAAGGCAGGTAGAGGAACAGGTGAGACAGTTTCGTTAGCCTCGCCGTCCTCGTCAGCCTCTTCATCGCTATCATCAGAATTACGATTCAGATCAACACCATTACTGTTATCTACAGTTGCTGGAGAGTTTGGTTCCTCTGAACCAGTACCCAGACTTTGGTTCGCCAGCAATCTCTCTATCAGTTCTAACTTCTTGCCTTTTACAGGAAGATTCTCTTGTCTACAGAGAGCTCGCAGACTCTCAGTATTTTTATCCGACAAAGACTCTTGGCTGTACATTTCCATCGTAGACATGTTTTTTGAAAGTTGCTTTTGTAACGTTTTGTGGTTAGTCGTCCTACAGCGTCGAAAAACACTCTAAACTGTATACTCGATACTAATCCCACCGCTGTACACCAGTGTTAGGCGGAAACCTGTGCAGTTCCCTCTGGGACCACAGCAAAAGATTTAGGACTACAGGTGTTGCGATGAACCCACTTGGTAGCAGTCTGTACCACACAGATTCAATTGGTAGCTGTGGCTGAGCAGTCAGACTTCTCTCAAGAAAAGTTGGTCAGTATAGGGAGTATACAAGATAGGGTAATTCTTCGCAGCAAAACGAGTAAACACGCAACCAGGCTTTAGTATAAAGATAGTAAGTTATTTATTAATAACAGAACGTCTACGAAAAATACTAAAGTGAACCACGGCAAACAAATCAAAATACAATTACTCTGCAGAATGGAATAAAGCTCAACCCCCCGAAACACAATATCGACAACTCTAGGTTCTACGGCACCACTTATTTTCAGACAGAGGTGTATACCTAAACCCAGATGACACTCGAATTTTTTAGTGAGGAAGGGAGAGAAGAGAAAGGCAGGTAATGAAGTCAACACGGTTCGTACTGAAGCGGGTAAAAATGCAAGGCAAGAAAGCATTAATCACACTAGATCATACAGTTCGGCGGCCAGGCCCACTCGGTGAGAGGCAAGGCACGATGTCCTGGAAAGTCTCTACGGATGATGCACTCAAGTCTTGTTTAGCAAATTGTTTAGCGACAGGTTGAACCAGTTCAGAACAAAGAGTGAATAAAGCTTGGAGGCAACCCAACGGAACGGAGAGGAATCAGATACCTCACACGAACCGATCGAAAAGGGAAGCCAGGCGGTTACGGTACCTTGTTGTGGAAGACAGCTCCGACGGGGGCAGTTGTTCCTGGTGGTGGATGCACGACGGGTCTTGGCCAAGAGAAGAGATGCTCTCGTCGTCGAAGAGAAGATGTCCGGTGCACCACCAGGGAAGAAACCAGCCGCGGAGTGCTTCGTCACAAGGCACCACCTTTCGATCACGATGCAGGAGTAGTGGCTATCCGGTTGCCGGGTGCTCTGCACGGGCAATTCGACCACTGCGTCCTGGGCGATCAAAAAGCACAAAGAAGAAGAAGACTGGTTGTTCCCACCAGCCAGGGAAAGAGCCTCTCCGGCAGGGAGATCTCTTCTGTCGTCGGGAGATTGTGAGACGATTCCACAGGGCTCCACCGGAGGTGTTGTCGTGCAGGTCGGCTCAGCGTTACCCTCGTCGGATTCTTTAGGTCCAGTGGCGACTTCCTGAAGATCCAGTCCCAAAGGCCCTGCTTTTATGCAGACGTCCCCCATTCATTCAGCCTAGCTTGTCAATCAACACATGCTAAGTGGTGAGCGGGAATGCTCACCACCTGGGCCAATCACTCCAGAGTGCGACCTGGGTTGGCAAGGCAACTCGGTCCAGGGTGTCTAAACCCCCTCCCACACCCCTGAGGTAACCCAGACAGAATGGCGCCACCTTCGCGGGTCTCTGTCCAGAGGCCCGCCAAAAGTGGAACAAAGGGCTCAACCTTTGGTTTAGGAGTCACAGAGAAAAACACAGACGCCATTTTACAACCCGAGTTCTGGCAGAAAATACCACTCGATAAACCTATTTAAGATAAGTAGATCGGTGGTACGTTGGAGATTAACGAAAAACAGTATCAATCTTCAACAATGGGACGAATCCCATAGGGTTATGCTCGGGGCCGAACATAACAAGTAGTTTCCACTGCCACCAGCCAAAACTCGACGAGGGGGGACGGGACAGTGCCCCCTCGAGTAACAGATCCAGGAGTAATCGTATTACCCCTACTAGCATGTCCACAATAAGATGGTTGGTACTAGTTCTGTTAGTAAATTTAGGTCTAGTAAAGCCAATGGTGACTTTACATGCCCGGGGAGACAGTAGTCAGTCCCCGGGTATGGAGTCTATGGTGGGGGGACCTGCTAGGGCGCCCTCGTGTCACGACACGTAGGGTGCAGAGTGACACACATAGAAAAACTTATGAGACCCTATGGAGTAAAAGACCCCATAGCCCATCGAACACATTGACATCTCAAAGGAATTCCACTCATACATGTCCAAGAGTGAGAGGAAAAGGGTCACACTCTTGGCAGGATGGAAAAAACAAACTCCAGAAATCCAGCAAAGCTGCTGGGGGACTCACTAGGTTAGGAAATTCAACCTAAACAGAGAATTCTCCCTAACACAGGGGCAGCCTCCACCAGGCCCCCACCCATGTCCCCTATCACCCCCACCCCCCAGCATCCAGGGGCACCCTCCACCAGGCCCCCACCCATGTCTCCCACCACCCCCACCCCCCAGCATCCAGGGGCAGCCTCCACCAGGCCCCCACTCATGTCTCCCACCACCCCCACCCCCCAGCAGTGCAGGGGCAGCCTCCACCAGGCCCCCACTCATGTCTACCACCACCCCACCCCCCAGCATCCAGGGGCAGCCTCCACCAGGCCCCCACTCATGTCTACCACCACCCCCACCCCCCAGCATCCAGGGGCAGCCTCCACCAGGCCCCCACTCATGTCTCCCACCACCCCCACCCCCCCGCCACCAGGGGCACCCTCCACCAGGCCCCCACTCATGTCTACCACCACCCCCACCCCCCAGCATCCAGGGGCAGCCTCCTCCAGGCCCCCACCCATGTCTCCCACCACCCCCACCACCCAGCCACCAGTGGCACCCTCCACCAGGCCCCCACTCATTTCTACCACCACCCCCACCCCCAGCATCCAGGGCCAGCCTCCACCAGGCCCCCACTCATGTCTCCCACCACCCCCACCCCCCAGCATCCAGGGGCACCCTCCACCAGGCCCCCACTCATGTCTCCCACCACCCCCACCCCCAGCAGTGCAGGGGCACCCTCCACCAGGCCCCCACTCATGTCTACCACCACCCCCACCCCCCAGCATCCAGGGGCAGCCTCCACCAGGCCCCTACTCATGTCTCCCACCACCCCCACCCCCCAGCAGTGCAGGGGCAGCCTCCACCAGGCCCCCACTCATGTCTACCACCACCCCCACCCCCCAGCAGTGCAGGGGCACCCTCCACCAGGCCTCCACTCATGTCTCCCACCACCCCCACCCCCCAGAAGTGCAGGGGCAGCCTCCACCAGGCCCCCACTCATGTCTACCACCACCCCCACCCCCCCAGCAGTGCAGGGGCACCCTCCACCAGGCCCCCACTCATGTCTCCCACCACCCCCACCCCCCAGCATCCAGGGGCACCCTCCACCAGGCCCCCACTCATGTCCCCTATCACCCCCACCCCCAGCCACCAGGGGCAGCCTCCACCAGGCCCCCACCCATGTCCCCTATCACCCCCACCCCCCAGCATCCAGGGGCACCCTCCACCAGGCCCCCACCCATGTCTCCCACCACCCCCACCCCCCAGCATCCAGGGGCAGCCTCCACCAGGCCCCCACTCATGTCTCCCACCACCCCCACCCCCAGCAGTGCAGGGGAAGCCTCCACCAGGCCCCCACTCATGTCTACCACCCCCCCCACCCCCCAGCAGTGCAGGAGCAGCCTCCACTAGGCCCCCACCCATGTCCCTTATCACCCCCACCCCCCAGCATCCAGGGGCACCCTCCACCAGGCCCCCACTCATGTCTACCACCACCCCCACCCCCCAGCCACCAGGGGCAGCCTCCACCAGGCCCCCACTCATGTCTCCCACCACCCCCACCCCCCAGCATCCAGGGGCACCCTCCACCAGGCCCCCACCCATGTCCAACTCATGTCTCCCACCACCCCCACCCCCCAGCAGTGCAGGGGCAGCCTCCACCAGGCCCCCACTCATGTCTACCACCCCCCCCACCCCCCAGCAGTGCAGGGGCAGCCTCCACTAGGCCCCCACCCATGTCCCCTATCACCCCCACCCACCAGCATCCAGGGGCACCCTCCACCAGGCCCCCACTCATGTCTCCCACCACCCCCACCCCCCAGCAGTGCAGGGGCAGCCTCCACCAGGCCCCCACCCATGTCCCCTATCACCCCCACCCCCCAGCATCCAGGGGCAGCCTCCACCAGGCCCCCACTCATGTCTCCCACCACCCCCACCCCCCAGCAGTGCAGGGGCAGCCTCCACCAGGCCCCCACTCATGTCTACCACCACCCCCACCCCCCAGCATCCAGGGGCAGCCTCCACCAGGCCCCCACTCATGTCTCCCACCATCCCCACCCCCCAGCATCCAGGGGCACCCTCCACCAGGCCCCCACTCATGTCTACCACCACCCACACCCCCCAGCATCCAGGGACAGCCTCCACCAGGCCCCCACTCATGTCTCCCACCACCCCCACCCCCCCGCCACCAGGGGCACCCTCCACCAGGCCCCCACTCATGTCTACCACCACCCCCATCCCCCAGCATCCAGGGGCAGCCTCCTCCAGGCCCACACCCATGTCTCCCACCACCCCCACCACCCAGCCACCAGTGGCACCCTCCACCAGGCCCCCACTCATTTCTACCACCACCCCCACCCCCCAGCATCCAGGGCCAGCCTCCACCAGGCCCCCACTCATGTCTCCCACCACCCCCACCCCCCAGCATCCAGGGGCACCCTCCACCAGGCCCCCACTCATGTCTCCCACCACCCCCACCCCCAGCAGTGCAGGGGCACCCTCCACCAGGCCCCCACTCATGTCTACCACCACCCCCACCCCCCAGCATCCAGGGGCAGCCTCCACCAGGCCCCTACTCATGTCTCCCACCACCCCCACCCCCAGCAGTGCAGGGGCAGCCTCCACCAGGCCCCCACTCATGTCTACCACCACCCCCACCCCCCAGCAGTGCAGGGGCACCCTCCACCAGGCCCCCACTCATGTTTCCCACCACCCCCACCCCCAAGCAGTGCAGGGGCAGCCTCCACCAGGCCCCCACTCATGTCTACCACCACCCCCACCCCCCAGCAGTGCAGGGGCACCCTCCACCAGGCCCCCACTCATGTCTCCCACCACCCCCACCCCCCAGCATCCAGGGGCACCCTCCACCAGGCCCCCACTCATGTCCCCTATCACCCCCACCCCCAGCCACCAGGGGCAGCCTCCACCAGGCCCCCACCCATGTCCCCTATCACCCCCACCCCCCAGCATCCAGGGGCACCCTCCACCAGGCCCCCACCCATGTCTCCCACCACCCCCACCCCCCAGCATCCAGGGGCAGCCTCCATCAGGCCCCCACTCATGTCTCCCACCACCCCCACCCCCAGCAGTGCAGGGGCAGCCTCCACCAGGCCCCCACTCATGTCTACCACCCCCCCACCCTCCAGCAGTGCAGGGGCAGCCTCCACTAGGCCCCCACCCATGTCCCTTATCACCCCCACCCCCCAGCATCCAGGGGCACCCTCCACCAGGCCCCCACTCATGTCTACCACCACCCCCACCCCCCAGCCACCAGGGGCAGCCTCCACCAGGCCCCCACTCATGTCTCCCACCACCCCCACCCCCCAGCATCCAGAGGCACCCTCCACCAGGCCCCCACCCATGTCCAACTCATGTCTCCCACCACCCCCACCCCCCAGCAGTGCAGGGGCAGCCTCCACCAGGCCCCCACTCATGTCTACCACCACCCCCACCCCCCAGCAGTGCAGGGGCACCCTCCACCAGGCCCCCACCCATGTCTCCCACCACCCCCACCCCCCAGCAGTGCAGGGGCAGCCTCCACCAGGCCCCCACTCATGTCTACCACCACCCCCACCCCCCAGCAGTGCAGGGGCACCCTCCACCAGGCCCCCACTCATGTCTCCCACCACCCCCACCCCCCAGCAGTGCAGGGGCAGCCTCCACCAGGCACCCACTCATGTCTACCACCACCCAGCAGTGCAGGGGGCAGCCTCCACCAGGCCCCCACCCATGTCCCCTATCACCCCCACCCCCCAGCATCCAGGGGCACCCTCCACCAGGCCCCCACCCATCTCTACCACCACCCCCACCCCCCAGCATCCAGGGGCAGCCTCCACCAGGCCCCCACTCATGTCTCCCACCACCCCACCCCCCAGCAGTGCAGGGGCAGCCTCCACCAGGCCCCCACTCATGTCTACCACCCCTCCACCCCCAGCAGTGCAGGGGCAGCCTCCACTAGGCCCCCACCCATGTCCCCTATCACCCCCACCCCCCAGCATCCAGGGGCACCCTCCACCAGGCCCCCACTCATGTCTACCACCACCCCCACCCCCCAGCCACCAGGGGCAGCCTCCACCAGGACCCCACTCATGTCTGCCACCACCCCCACCCCCCAGCATCCAGGGGCTCCCTCCACCAGGCCCCCACCCATGTCTCCCACCACCCCCACCCCCCAGCATCCAGGGGCAGCCTCCACCAGGCCCCCACTCATGTCTCCCACCACCCCCACCCCCCAGCAGTGCAGGGGCAGCCTCCACCAGGCCCCCACCCATGTCCCCTATCACCCCCACCCCCCAGCATCCAGGGGCACCCTCCATCAGGCCCCCACCCATGTCTCCCACCACCCCCACCCCCCAGCATCCAGGGGCAGCCTCCACCAGGCCCCCACTCATGTCCCCCACCACCCCCACCCCCCAGCAGTGCAGGGGCAGCCTCCACCAGGCCCCCACTCATGTCTACCACCCCCCCACCCCCAGCAGTGCAGGGGCAGCCTCCACTAGGCCCCCACCCATGTCCCCTATCACCCCCACCCCCCAGCATCCAGGGGCACCCTCCACCAGGCCCCCACTCATGTCTACCACCACCCCCACCCCCCAGCCACCAGGGGCAGCCTCCACCAGGCCCCCACTCATGTCTCCCACCACCCCCACCCCCAGCATCCAGGGGCACCCTCCACCAGGCCCCCACCCATGTCTCCCACCACCCCCACCCCCCAGCATCCAGGGGCAGCCTCCACCAGGCCCCCACTCATGTCTCCCACCACCCCCACCCCCCCGCCACCAGGGGCACCCTCCACCAGGCCCCCACTCATGTCTACCACCACCCCCACCCCCCAGCATCCAGGGGCACCCTCCACCAGGCCCCCACCCATGTCTCCCACCACCCCCACCCCCCGCCACCTGGGGCACCCTCCACCAGGCCCCCACTCATGTCTACCACCACCCCCACCCCCCAGCATCCAGGGGCAGCCTCCACCAGGCCCCCACTCATGTCTACCACCCCCCACCCCCCAGCAGTGTAGGGGCAGCCTCCACTAGGCCCCCACCCATGTCCCCTATCACCCCCACCCCCCAGCATCCAGGGGCACCCTCCACCAGGCCCCCACTCATGTCTACCACCACCCCCACCCCCCAGCCACCAGGGGCAGCCTCCACCAGGCCCCCACTCATGTCTCCCACCACCCCCACCCCCCAGCATCCAGGGGCACCTTCCACCAGGCCCCCACCCATGTCTCCCACCACCCCCACCCCCCAGCATCCAGGGGCAGCCTCCACCAGGCCCCCACTCATGTCTCCCACCACCCCCACCCCCCCGCGACCAGGGGCACCCTCCACCAGGCCCCCACTCATGTCTACCACCACCCCCACCCCCCAGCATCCAGGGGCACCCTCCACCAGGCCCCCACCCATGTCTCCCACCACCCCCACCCCCCCGCCACCAGGGGCACCCTCCACCAGGCCCCCACTCATGTCTACCACCACCCCCACCCCCCAGCATCCAGGGGCAGCCTCCACCAGGCCCCCACTCATGTCTCCCACCACCCCCACCCCCCAGCAGTGCAGGGGCACCCTCCACCAGGCCCCCACTCATGTCTCCCACCACCCCCACCCCCCAGCATCCAGGGGCACCCTCCACCAGGCCCCCACTCATGTCCCCTATCACCCCCACCCCCCAGCCACCAGGGGCAGCCTCCACCAGGCCCCCACCCATGTCCCCTATCACCCCCACCCCCCAGCATCCAGGGGCACCCTCCACCAGGCCCCTACCCATGTCTCCCACCACCCCCACCCCCCCAGCATCCAGGGGCAGCCTCCACCAGGCCCCCACTCATGTCTCCCTGCACCCAGGTCCTCACAATCACCAACCATGTGCGTAATGGTCAGCCTCCACAGCCAACAGGCCCTACCAAGTAACCCATTCACCCACATGGAAATGGAAATTACATGTTACACCCCCAACATACATAAAGCAAATGAACCCATGTCTGTCACACACAATGGTTGCAAATGAATTGGAAAACACCCAACATGACATGCATGAAACCAATGAGATGATACCACACAGTGAAGTATGAAAACAAAATTGTATTAAAAAAAAAGAATGCAAATGAAATGAAACAAACAACAATGCCAATGAAAAAAAGAAAAGGTGCATGTCCGTCCCAAAAAATTAAAAACACCAAATCCAAAAATACTTCAAAGTCACATTAAAAATGAAATCAATCCGACAGAAAAAAAATAAATCCAAACACCATTGCTCCATGGAGAAGAAATAAAAAATCAAAAAATAAAACAATCCAATGAAGAACTATGTACAAAATATCCAAGGGTCCATAAGCCCAACTGAACAAAGGAAACCTACAAAAAACCCTAACAAAAATGCAACTATATACAAAAAGTGGAGCTGTGTCCGTCGACTCCAAATCATAAGAATAAACAAATGAAACCTAAAACTAAAGAACTATATACAAAGGCGGCGGGCAAGTCCAGCGGCTCACTCCGTAGTGTTCCGGGCCAGGTCATCATCAAACTCCTCGTCTATGTCCCGGAGGCGGTCCTGTTCCATGGCCCCGAGGGTCCGCAGGGACGACGCCATCTGCTCCTCCAACCCCCTGCGGATTGCCTCGAGGCACTCGGCCCGCCTCAGGGCCCTCCGCATGGAGTTCTCCGCCCTGACCATCGTGAGCCGCTCCTCTTCCGCCCGCCGCCGCTCCGCACCAATCTGCTGGCCCAACCGCAGCCACACGGAAGACACTTCCTGTCCTGGGTCCTCCTGCCCTCCGGCCGATGCCTGCCCCTCCGATGTTGATGGCCCCGAGCCATGATGTCTCCCACGTTGACTCTGCTGCTACCTCCGACGCAACTGCCTCTGCCAGCACGACGGCATCCAGGCTGATGGAATCCACCGACGCCGTCGTGCACGTGCCCTGCCTGATGATGCCGGCACATCCTCCATCTGCTGGGGTACAGTTGCTGTGGTGTCCACCCCTGCTTGACCTCCGACTCCCGACTGTGGCAGGGATGGGATCCCCACCGAGCTGGCTGCATAGGTCAGGGCAGGTCCACAGACGGCAAGGAGAACGGCCGGCTTATAGCCTCCACAGAGGAGGAGAGGCCCGCCAGATTGGCCGACACATGCAGGAAACCCCCGAACATGGAAGATCCCAATTGGGCCACGTCGGCACGGTGCTCTTCGTGATGATGTGCGTGCTCCTACCGGGAAGCACGCACGTCATCACAAATTGCACCCGCGCGCATCGCAACCCCAATCAGGACCTTCTCCATACGGACACGGGTCCCCTCGTCCGCAGGTGGAGGGGAGTCAGGTGACATGGACATCCCCTCTACCTGCGGACGGGCCTGGGACGGGGCAACCCTGCTGGTGCATGGTGGTGCACTCACAGGGTCAGGGACAGCGACATGCACAGGCCCCTCCACGGTGACCTGTGCTGCCTCCTGCCCCTGGCCCTGGACTGCACCACTTGCACCAGCAGGGATGCCCCCACCAGGCCCCATGTGTGCCCCTGTGGCGGCCTCCTCCTCCTCTGTGGAAACCACCAACCTGGATGGCTCCTCACCGTCTTCCACCGTAGCAGGCTCCTGTGGGGGCTCACCCACCCCTTCCGCTGCAGCCGTGGGGGCATCCCCGCCGCCTTGCTCCACAGCACTGTCTCCGCCCTCTTCTTCACTAGCCGCTGCGTATAGGGAGACAAAGAACACAAGCATCAGGGTACTGTACACTGGTCCCCTAGACAGGAAGCAATAGCAGATGAGTACCACTGTCAAAGTACACTTCCATCATGTCCCTCCACAACACATGGGTCAGTCCAGGCAAAACACACACAGTAACAGGCATGGTGCATGCCATGGACATTTCCATACATGTCCAATGGACTCTTGAAACATACAATGATATGGAACTCACATGCATCATGGGTCATGCCTATCACATGCACACACTTCACCTCAGTCACATCCATCTGGCCCCATACACCCCAAACACAGCGGATACAAGGGTAACTAGGCTGCATCAGTGAATCTGTGCATTGTCACACACATGTGTCATGCATCCATGGCATGCACAAGTCACAGACACGCGGGTCAGGCACACAGACATGGCTACCATATATGTACCTGGCATCAGCACCCATCCCTCACCCCCACTCATGTTTAAAATCTGCATAGGGCTCCCCATGTGGCATTTAAACACATGCAACAACCATGTGGTTCACACATCACTGGTCGCACATGTATTACCATGATGTCCCTGCACACATACATGCATACATGGCCTATGTCACACATACAGGCAAGTATCAGAGAACCAGCACACCGCAACATGCCCTGTCTCACACAGCAATGCTTGGACACTTACAGCTCAACTCCAGACGGGTCTCCCTCTCAAGGATCTGGGCGTGGAGCGCTGGGCGTACGCGTTCCAGGACCCTCATCTGGATGGAACTCATGCGGCCCCGGCCCCCCTCCACGAGGCGCCGGGCCTTCACGAGGGTCCTGGACCTCAAGTCCTCCCAGCGCTTCTTGATCTTCTGGACGTCGCGGGTTGCCACCCCCTCCGCGTTGATGGCAACCACACAGTCGGCCCAGATCCTCTCCCGTCCTTCCTTGCTGGCGCGGGACGATCCAAAGAGGGCATCATACTGCCCCAGGACATGCTCCACCAGGACACCAACTTCGGTGGCAGTGAAGCTGGTGCCCCTCTGCCCCTCTGGCCTGGGGTTGCCACTGGTGCCAGATGTGGAAGTGCCCGACATGGCAACCCCAGAGGCAGGTGTGGGTGGGCAACTGGGTCCTGGGGCTGGGCTGTGGAGCGATGTAATCCCAGTCGGGAGTCTTCAGTTCCAGCAGGGGTGGACACAGCAACTGGACCCCTGCAGATGGCTGATGTGCAGGCACCAAATGGCAGGGCACGGTGGCAGCAGGCAGGCAGGCAGGCAGGCAGCAGCAGATGGCACGTAGGAGGGGGCAGTAATTCGGCCTTCTGGGCAGGAGCGTGGTCTTCCGTGTGTTTTCGCGTGGCCAGCTTGATACGGAGTGATTTGGCACGTGAAAATCCTGCACGTCAGCGTGAAATTCGAGGAAAGGCCCTTAGCGCGTAAGCGCGTCAGCACGCATACGCGATTCTATTGGACCAAAGGCCCTCAGCGCGTAAGCGCGTCTGTGACGTGACCCGCACGGGTGTTTCCCACACAGCACGTGATGACGGAGCACACGTGGAAACACTGCACGTCAGAGTGTCATCGCGTGTAATTGGACAAAAGTGCGCGTACACGCGATTGGCCTATGTACGTGTATTTCAGGGGTGCGCGGGCACTTACACACGCAAGTACGTCAGCGCACCTGTATCCCGGGGTGCGCGGGAATTTCCACACGCTATTGGACTGGGTACTGGATTTCAGGGGTGCGCGGGTCACACGCTCGCCTACAACACGCGCAACGCATACATTTGCGCGCTAACTAAATAACAAGCTCAGACCCAGGATGAACATACCGTTCCTAGCAGCAGTAGGCGTGGGCTACCAAAGGAGGAGGAGGAGGATAGTCAGGGCCAGAATATTCACACCCAGAACCAGCCTTTTCGGGATGCCTGATGACCAGGTGTATGGGAGGTACAGGTTTCCACCACACATAATACTGGACCTGGTGAGTGAGTGGGAGGATGACCTCACATCACCCACCCTGTGCTCCCAAGCACTCAGCCCCCTGGAGAAGGTCCTCAATGTACTGCACTTCTTAGCCACTGGATCATTTCAGCGGACAAGTGCCATAGTGGGTGGGGTATCACAGGCCACCCAGTCACGCTGCCTACACCAGGTCTTGAACATCATCATTGCACGCCCATCAGTCCGCAGGCACATATACCTGCCCAGAACACCTGCAGAAAGGCATGCTGCCGCCCTGGATTTTTACGGTGTGGCACGATTCCCCAAAGTGCTAGGTGCCATCGACTGCACCCATGTGGCTCTACGTCCCCCCAGGGCATCAGAGCACATCTATAGGAACCGCAAGCAATGGCATTCCATCAACGTGCAGGTAGTATGTAATGCCAAGGGAATCATCACCTCAGTATATGCCAACTATCCTGGGTCCACCCACGACAGCTTCATTTACCGAATGTCCACCCTAAACCGGGACCTAGAAGCTGGGCGGCATGGCGATACATGGCTGCTTGGTGAGTATGAATGCCACTGCACATGCATGCATGTCAGATACTGAGCAAGGTCACAACCCCACCAATGATACCAATCACCACCTCCACAGGGGACAGTGCCTACCCTCTCAGCCCCCACATGATGACGCCAATTCGGAACCCCACCACGCCACCCCAGGTAAGATATAACACAGCCCACATTACAACCTGGGGCATAGTGGAGTGCACATTCGGAGTGCTAAAGTCACGCTTTCGCTCCCTTGACCGTTCTGGCGGGCAGCTGTTGTACGCTCCCCCAGTAGTGTGCAGGATCATAGTGGCAGCATGTGTCCTGCACAACGTTGTAACACGCCGGGGCCTGGCCGTGGACATGGTGGTGGCCCCACATCCCCAACCACATGCGTGCGCATGGGAGGGGAAAGGGCACGGGGCGAGGCAGCCCGTACACAGCTAATTACTTCACATAGAAATCACACCCCTGTGGAGTGCACACTGCCCTGGCACAATCCATCTGACAATCAATGATGACTCAACCTGACACTGATCCTGAATGTCTGGAGAATCAACCGTGAAAACCATATCAGCCTGAGATTGTTCACCTGGAAGTGTTACAATGTGTGCATCCCTACCTACACAGACACCACCAATGCAGTTTTGTGAAGAAACACATTCAAGCAGCTAAAATGAATACCCACTTGCAAAATGCAACAAGAGGACAGTGCCATGTCAGCCAACCCATCCGCAGCACCGCCACACGACAAACCGTGCCATGTCATGCAATTTGCAGGTAAACAAAGTAATCCCCACAACATGACACAAGTGTCACAATGTACAGTGTACCTAATTGAAACTTGCAACATCTGACATGCTCACAGTAATGCAGGACCAACAACAAACTTGAGCAGGTACTACCATTAACATGACATCACAAATGTAATAAATTAGTAGTCTCACCACCTGGAAATGCCTGCACTCCCACCACTTCCAACTGTGCAGTGTTGGCGCCATGTAGAGTTGTAGGTGCACTGCTGCCAACATGGACCCCATCTCCAAACTAGAGGGCCTTGTGTAGACATGAGGAAGGGACCTGCAAATTGGGAGGTAGACACAGATGATGAGTTACACATCAATGCAACATGCAGTGTACAACACAACAGCAATATGCACTAGGAATGTATACACAGTATTGACTAGACTACCCACATATGTAGTGGGAGTCCAATGTCAACATGTACGTCAATGTCACTTGGGCACACCCTTTGCAAGCCCATGGAAACGGGAAGCAGGAGGGGTGTGTGTGACTCAAACCCAAGCATCTGAACCAAATACATGACAAGCCTGCATGTGCCCAGCCACAATGCAGCGTATGCCCACAGGAACCACGGAAGGCAACAAATTGTCCCAAAAAAATTGGGAAAAATAAAAATAAAAATTAAAATAAAAATAAAAATAAAAATAAAAAAAAATAAAAAATGGCCATTGATGGGCCCGGGGGGGAGGGGTTGGGGAGGCCACCCAGGAGGTCCGAGGACAGGGTGCACACCAAAACCCACCTGTGTGGATCCTGGGGAAAAAAAACACCTCCATGGGCTCATGGCCCACACGGATACCCTATCGTGGGAGTATCACTGCTGTCGCTATTATCACCCTGTGCAGCTGCATCCGGAGGTGGTTGCACTATGGGAGGCAGCCCACGCAAGGCCCTAGTCTGCTCCTCCATGGCTGCAAGCATGCGGGTGTGGTAGGTCTCGTTCTGGAGGATGAGTGTGCGGAGGTCCCCATGCAACAACTCACGGGATGCCCGGACCTCCGCCCTCGTTGCCTGCATCTCAGCTGAGAGCGTACGGGTGAGACGCTCCAGCTGCTGTTCTGTCCTTTGGTGTGTTGAAGCCTCAAGCTCAAATAGAGTCGTCCTGAGGTGAAGGAGCTCCTGCCTCAGGGCTTCCCTGTGGCCCTGGGACTCTATGGAGATTGCCTCCTGCAGAGTCGCCAGTGCCGCCCGCCTGTCCCTGTTGGACGCCAACATGTCCTCCCTGTGTGACTGGCAGATGGAGTCGGTTGCCTGCTGTAGTCGCTCCATCAGCCTTTCAGGGGGCACAATGGAAGTGGCCACCCTATCCATGGCCTGAGCCATCATCTCGGATGATGCTGCCTGTTGGGTTGCCATACCGTAAATGGATTGCTCCCATGCGGTATTGCCAGGTGGCGTACGGCCACCACGTCGGCGGGCACCACACCTGTCTGGGGCAAGGCGAACTGCGCCTTGCTGTGCCAGCACTGCCTGAGGCTGCAGGACTGCATTCCCCCTCTGATCTGCTGGCCCAGGAACAGGATCAGATGTCGCGGAGTGTGACCCTGCATCCGTAACCACCAAAGGCGTAGCTGCCAACACTGACATCCCCATTGAGGGTTCTGACCCTGGTGCAGGTGGGTGGGACAGAACAGAATCCCTCCCTGGAACACTCACCTGCGACGGCACGTAGGTCTCATCATCCGAATCAACACCTGAGTACAGCTCGGGGGAGGTGCAGCCAGAGACACCCCTTGAGAGCACGACCTGCAGCACTTGTGGGTTCTCACCCACCACCACACCACGTCCCCCACTGGTGGTTGGTCGGCCCTCGGACCCCTCCTGGGTCTGCACCATCTCCACAAACCCAGCAGTATCAGGTGCGTCTTCCCCTGCAAAGACATAAAAACAAAGAAATGGAAACAGGCATTAGCACCATGGCACACAATGAGGGCTGAGAAGCAAGAGAACCAGTACTTGATTGACACATATCCCACATGACTAAAACCCTCCCATGCATGCACCCTCACTGCATATGAAGGGCAGGCAAATGGCACACACTGATGACACCAAGATGGAAGATGAACACATTTTGTGCATGCTGCCTGGCAGTGGCATCACACATTGGCCTGTGATTGCCAGGTGAAACACACATGCCATCACACAGATGGCATGTACCATTGCTATTGAGTGAAGATGGAGAGGTGGGCAGAACCTATTCATTCAGTCCAGTTCCCGCATGTAATAGCTTTTCTAATTCAAACAGGTCAGATTTTTCACCTGGAGCTGCCAGTCCAAAATGGTCCAATTGCACAGGGACATGTGTGAACAAATGATATCCAGGTAACAAAGTCACTCCACTTTACCATAGCCATGTCAGACATGTGACTAGAGGACTGAGAAATGCCTAGTAAAAGTGGTGGAATGCAAACAATCTGCCCGAATGAACAGAGAAAAATAAGCAACAATGTTGTGGCAAGGTGACACTTCAAGGGCAACTGGCGTGCTGTTGGGCTAGATGTCTACTGTTGGCAGAAGGGATACTGCTATGGCCAAATGCAGCTGCGCAGGATGTATTGCATGAAGCACATGGCTGACCCATACGACTCAGGCGCACACACTCTCACCTGGCACACAAACAGAAGCCCTCACACACACAACATGCACATGGATGACACACACATGCATGTGCACTCACCGGACAATGCCTCGTAATCAGGCAGATCTCCCACGCCTTGGATCTGTTCCTCCGTGACGTAGGTCCCAGCAACTGACTCATGTGGAGTGAGTTCCATGTCTACTATTGGAGACCCACCTCCAGTCACTAGAGTTGCGGCATGACTTGAGGCCAGCTTACTCTTTGCCCTGCGCTTTAGGTCATTCCAGCGCTTATAGCAATCATTGGCTGTGCGCCTCACGATTCCAAGGGCACTTACGATGTCCGCAACGGTCTGCCAGTGTGCCTGGCGTTGTGCAGGTGTGGTCTTGGATCCTGCAACAATGACCATCTCGTTATCATGTCCGGACACATACTCGACAAGTGCATTCAGTTCGTCATCCGTGAAGCTGGGCTTCCTCGACGGGCCGGACTGTGTAGCCGTGTCTGGGGCATCAGCCTGTGCCGGACGAGCACTCTTCCTCTTCCGCTTGGAAGGTGGTGGTGATCCTGAGTGTCCTGCACCGCTCTGGACACTAGGGGCAGGAGCCCTGGTGGACTCTGTATCAGGAGTGTGGGATTGCACACTCAGCATGGGAGTAGGTGCAGGCATTGGCTCAAGTGTAATGGTGTCAGGGGGAATGTCAGCAGGATGGACTAGGACCGACACTGTCCTGGCTGGGTGTGTGAGAGCTGGGGTGGATGGAGCCGCAGCTGCCCCTGCAGCCTCTCCGCCCTGCCTACTTGGGGCAGCAGATGACCTTGCTGCCCCAGATGCAGGTGGCATGATGACATCAAAGTGCACCAGCGCACGTGTCATAGGCCTGCTGACCTGGAAGTCAGCCATGGAGTCAGCCAGGTCTGGTGCCACAATGGGCTGGTCCAACAAGGGCTGAGCATGGATGGTGTCAGCCACATCAGCCTCAACGGGAGGGGGGGGGATTATGAGTGCCCTTGACTGGTCCTCCACACATGGGGGGACAGGCTCACCCTGCAAGTAACGACCACGTCCCCTATCGGATCCACCACGGCCACCACTTGTGGCTCTTCCACCTTTGCCACCCTTACGGAATCCTCGCCTCCCAGCCATGGCACTGATGTTAATGTGCGTATGGGAGTGGCTGTAAACTATTGTCCTGGGCAATTGGGGGTCAAAGGGGTTGGGTACCAGATGGTAATTGTACCCTAGTGCTCTAGCAAGGCTGAATGTAACCCCTGGGGAAAGATGACGGGTCACGCTACGCACAGGAGCCACAAAAAGGGAGATGACATGCACGCAACCCCTCCTAGACCACGTGTGCAGAAAGGAAAACCTGCACTACGCTGTGGCACCCTGTAACACAACAATGAACGTATGCGTGTCACACGCAGCCTAGAATGACCTCTGAAGGGGTAGGCTACACACGGGGCAAGCACAGATGTTAGATACGTGCGTGACTCACCGTCTGCCAGGTAAAAGAGCGTGAAAAAGGAGCGCGTTTGGTTGGCAACACCCCCGCCAAAAGAAGATGTGTACGCTGTCTGAGGAGACAGGACAACAGTAGAAGGGAACACTGTTTGAGGGAACAGGCCCAGGTAAACCAGTAAAAGAGAAAAAAGAGAAAAAGCTGTCAGAGGTAACAGGGAATACAAACTTGAAACGCCGTGAAGTAAATCGCGTGTGAAACGACAAGAAGTACAGAATTCACCCACTCGCTCTCCACGAAAAGCACGTACAAGGAAATGGTGTTCAACACGTACCTTTTATGCAGGCCCACACGTCCAGCGTCACTTACGCGGCGTGTACGCGCTAGGGCCATTTCCACCAATTACACGCTTTGTCACTTCTGCGTGTAGGGCCATTTCCACCAATTACACGCTTTGTCACTTCTGCGTGTAGGGCCATTTCAACCAATTACACGCTTTGTCACTTCTGCGTGTAGGTCCATTTTCACCAATTGCACGCTTTGTCACTGCCGCGTGTACGCGCTAGGCCCATTCCCACCAATTACACGCTTTGACACTCGGACGTGTCTTTCATTTTTTTCACACGCAACATTTTCCAACGTGTGCCCAATTCAACGTGCACGTGACTTCATAGACGCGCATACGCTGGCGACGCGTTTACGCGCTAAGGGCCTTTCCTCGAATTACATGCAGACGTGTTGGATTTTCACGTGCCAAATCACTCCGTTTCAAGCTGGCCACGCGTTCACACACGGAAGACCACGCTCCTGCCCAGAAGGCCAAATTACTGCCCCCCAGAGCCCTGAGCACGCTCCCACCTGCCATCTGCTGCTGCCTGACTGCCTGCTGTCCACGTGCCCTGCCATTTGCTGCCTGCACATCAGCCAGGAGTGCTGTTGCTGTGACCACCCCTGCTGGAACCGAAGACTCCCGACTGATTTTCCATCGCCCCACAGCCCAGCCCCAGGACCCAGTTGCCCACCCACTCCTGCCTCTGGGGTTGCCATGTCGGGCACTGCAACATCTGGCACCAGTGGCAACCCCCGGCCAAGGAGGCAGAGGGGCACCAGCTTCACTGCCACCGAAGCTGGTGTCCTGGTGGAGCATGTCCTGGGGCAGTATGATGCCCTCTTCGGAAGGTTGCGCGCCGACAAGGAAGGACGGACTCGGATCTGGATGGACATCGTGACTGCCATCAACGCGGAGGAGGTGGCAGTCCGCGACTACGAACGTGTCAGGAAGCGCTGGGAGGACTTCAGGTCCAGGACCCTCAACAAGGCCCGGCGCCTCCTGAAGGCAGCGGATGCTAAGGGGCGCCGGGGCCACTTGTCGGAAGATCAGATGAGGGTCCTGGAACGCATATCCCCAGCGCTCCACATCCAGGTCCTTGAGAAGCAGACCCGTCTGGAGTCGAGCGGTAAGTGTACATGCATACTGATTGTAAGCTGTGCGTGTGGTGGTGTGCCAGGAGTGTGCAGGTTGAACATGTATTTTTATGTGGCCAAGTAGGGGGGGTGTACAGGGCCGTGAGGGTGACACATGCGAGGGGTCTCATGTGTGACACATGGATGGTGCTTGTGTGTGTGGGCTTGCATGGCACAGGATGTGGAGGAATGATTGTCAGGTGTGACATGGATGTCGATCAAAACAATGCGACAGTTGGCGGAGGTGTACACATGCATGCAAGTTTGGTGTTGTGTGTGCATGTGTAGTGTACTCCCTATGTTGCATGTGATGTGTGGATGACCTTTGGCTGCTCATGCTGTTGTATGTGAATGGATGGTGCTGGCTGTTGCATTATGGCTGTGGTATGGCTCATGTGTGCAAGTTGAAATGACATGTGTGTTGGGGATTGTGATGCCATGTCTGAGGTTTACCAATGCCACTCATGTATAACTGTCATGTGTGTATGAGTCCATTTTACAGTGCCCTGATGCCTGTGTTTTCTTTCTCCCTGTCTGCAGCGTCAACTGATGAAGAGGGCGGAGAAGGTGCTGTGGAGCACAGCGGCAGGGGTCGCACCACCAGCCGGAGACGCAAGGCCCGGATCCCCTCCCAGGTTGTGATCTCGTCGGGGAGTGAGGAGTCCGGTGCCGCGTCCCAGGCCGCAGCTGCCGAGGGGAGGTCCAAGAGGCGGAGGTTGGAGTTGGACTCCTCGGCAGCAGAAGGGGCAGCTGGGACCCCACAGGGCCCAACGGGGGAAGATGGCACGGAGTCATCCAGGTTGGTGGGGGGTTTGGTGGAGGAGGAGGCCGTGCAAGCGACAGTGGCGGGGTCTGGAGGTGGGGATTCCACTTGTGCTAGTGGTGCAGTGCAGGATCAGGGACAGGAGGCAGCACAGGCCACCGCAGAGGTGCCTGTGTGCAATCCTGTCCCTGCTCCTGTCACTGCATCATCTTGCACCAGCGGGGATGCCTACCTCCAGACCCGTTCTCAGGGAGTGGATTGGCTTACGACACCTGGCCTTCCACTCCCTGCGGATGTGGCTATCCTGCACCAGGTTGTGCCTGTCCAGGGTGGGGTGGCGTTGCGTCAACGGGCCATGCGAGCTGACCTGCAGTCTTTTCATGATGAGTCTGCACGTCTTCTCGCATGGCTCGTTGACCGCGTTGACCCACTGGGACAGCTCACCAGGGCTGGATTCCTCTGTTTCCTGGACCTTGTTCCGACCCCCTTCTCCACAGATCCCCCTATGCCCCAGTCGTCCTCCATGCCATCTTCCCACCCATGTGTCACCTGGGTGCCCTGTGGAGCTGCCTCCGACCGTGCGGCCAGGCTGGTGGACAACAGATCCCTGCCACAGTCGGGAGTCGGACGTCCAGCAGGGGTGACCACGTCAACGACTGCACCCCAGCTGGAGGAGGATGTGCAGGCACCACCGGACAGGGTACATGGACAGCAGCAGCTGCAGCAGCAGGAGGCTGTAGGTGGGAGCCACGATAGGTCGGGGCCTTCAACATCGGAGGGGCAGGCATCGGCCGGAGGGCAGGAGGACCCTGGACGGGAAGTGTCTTCTGTGTGGCAGCGGTTGGGCCACGCCATAGATGCGGAGTGGCGGCAGGCAGAAGAGGCGCGGCTCACGATGGTCAAGGCGGAGAACTCCATGCGGAGGGCCCTGAGGCGGGCCGAGTGCCTCGAGGCAATCCGCAGGGAGTTGGAGGTGAACATGTCGGCGTCCCTGCGGACCCTCGGGGCCATGGAACAGGACCGCCTCCGGGACATAGACGAGGAGTTCGACGATGCCCTGGCCCGGAACACCACTAAGTGAGCCGCTGGACTGGCCCGCCGCCATTGTATATAGTTATTTAGTGATAGGTTTCCTTTCCAGTTTATTTTTCTTTGGAGTCGACGGACACTGCTCCACCTTTTGTATATAGTTCCATTTTAGATAGGTTTTTTGGTAGGTTTCATTTCTTCTCTTGGGATGATGGACCCTGAATACTTTGTACATAGTTGGACTTTGGATTTGGATATTTTTTTGTCTGTTAATATTTTTTCCCATGGAGCAATGGTTTTCTATTTCTTTTTTAGCTTCATTTACTTTTCATGGACTTGAACTTTGGAAGATATTTTTTCGTATTGTCATTTATTGATTTCATTTTGAATAGAGACAGCCTGCTTAATTTTTAAATTATTTTACTTGTGTATTTTGGTTGATTTTGATAGCCATTGCTGTTGTTTTTAATACATTATTTTTATTTTTTCATTCTTCAATGTGTGGTTTCATCTCATTGTTTTCATGCATGTCATGATATGGGTTTTCAGGTTCCCTTGCAACCATTGTGTGTGTGTGAGACACATGTGTTGATTTACATTGTTTCTATTGGAGTAGTATCATGGGCACATGTAATACTTGGTTGTGTCTTTGGGCTGTGGTGGCTGGCCATGAGGCACATGCTTGAGGATTGTCAGGGCCTGTGGGCAGGGGGACATGAGTGGGGGCCTGGTGGAGGGTGCCCCTGGTAGCTGGGGGGTGGGGGTGGTGGTAGACATGAGTGGGGGCCAGGTGGAGGGTGCCCCGGTGGCTGGGGGGTGGGGGTGGTGGGAGACATGGATGGGGGACTGGTGGAGGGTGCCCCTGCACTGCTGGGGGGTGGGGGTGGTGGGAGACATGGATGGGGGCCTGGTGGAGGGTGCCTCTGGTGGCTGGGGGGTTGGGGTGATAGGGGACATGGATGGGGGCCTAGTGGAGGGTGCCCCTGCACTGCTGGGGGGTGGGGGTGGTGGGAGACATGGATGGGGGCCTGGTGGAGGGTGCCCCTGGTGGCTGGGGGGTGGGGGTGATAGGGGACATGGATGGGGGCCTAGTGGAGGGTGCCCCTGCACTGCTGGGGGGTGGGGGTGGTGGGAGACATGGATGGGGGCCTGGTGGAGGGTGCCCCTGCACTGCTGGGGGGTGGGGGTGGTGGGAGACATGGATGGGGGCATGGTGGAGGGTGCCCCTGCACTGCTGGGGGGTGGGGGTGGTGGGAGACATGGATGGGGGCCTGGTGGAGGGTGCCCCTGCACTGCTGGGGGGTGGGGGTGGTGGGAGACATGGATGGGGGCCTGGTGGAGGGTGCCCCTGGTGGCTGGGGGGTGGGGGTGATAGGGGACATGGATGGGGGCCTGGTGGAGTTTGCCCCTGCACTGCTGGGGGGTGGGGGTGGTGGGAGACATGGATGGGGGCCTGGTGGAGGGTGCCCCTGGTGGCTGGGGGGTGGGGGTGATAGGGGACATGGATGGGGGCCTGGTGGAGGGTGCCCCTGCACTGCTGGGGGGTGGGGGTGGTGGGAGACATGGATGGGGGCCTGGTGGAGGGTGCCCCTGCACTGCTGGGGGGTGGGGGTGGTGGGAGACATCGATGGGGGCCTGGTGGAGGGTGCCCCTGCACTGCTGGGGGGTGGGGTGGTTTAGACATGGATGGGGGCCTGGTGGAGGGTGCCCCTGGTGGCTGGGGGGTGGGGGTGATAGGGGACATGGATGGGGTCCTGGTGGAGGCTGCCCCTGCACTGCTGGGGGGTGGGGGTGGTGGGAGACATGGATGGGGGCCTGGTGGAGGGTGCCCCTGGTGGATGGGGGGTGGGGGTGATAGGGGACATGGATGGGGGCCTGGTGGAGGGTGCCCCTGCACTGCTGGGGGGTGGGGGTGGTGGGAGGCATGGATGGGGGCCTGGTGGAGGGTGCCCCTGCACTGCTGGGGGGTGGGGGTGGTGGGAGACATGGATGGGGGCCTGGTGGAGGGTGCCCCTGCACTGCTGGGGGGTGGGGGTGGTGGGAGACATGGATGGGGGCCTGCTGGAGGGTGCCCCTGGTGGCTGGGGGGTGGGGGTGATAGGGGACATGGATGGGGGCCTGGTGGAGGGTGCCCCTGCACTGCTGGGGGGTGGGGGTGGTGGGAGACATGGATGGGGGCCTGGTGGAGGGTGCCCCTGCACTGCTGGGGGGTGGGGGTGGTGGGAGACATGGATGGGGGCCTAGTGGAGGGTGCCCCTGCACTGCTGGGGTTTGGGGGTGGTGGGAGACATGGATGGGGGCCTGGTGGAGGGTGCCCCTGGTGGCTGGGGGGTGGGGGTGATAGGGGACATGGATGGGGGCCTGGTGGAGGGTGCCCCTGCACTGCTGGGGGGTGGGGGTGATGGGAGACATGGATGGGGGACTGGTGGAGGGTGCCCCTGCACTGCTGGGGGGTGGGGGTGGTGGGAGACATGGATGGGGGCCTGGTGGGGGGTGCCCCTGCACTGCTGGGGGGTGGGGGTGGTGGGAGACATGGATGGGGGCCTGGTGGAGGGTGCCCCTGCACTGCTGGGGGGTGGGGGTGGTGGGAGACATGGATGGGGGCCTGGTGGAGGGTGCCCCTGGTGGCTGGGGGGTGGGGGTGATAGGGGACATGGATGGGGGCCTTTTGGAGGGTGCCCCTGCACTGCTGGGGGGTGGGGGTGGTGGGAGACATGGATGGGGGCCTGGTGGAGGGTGCCCCTGCACTGCTGGGGGGCGGGGGTGGTGGGAGACATGGATGGGGGCCTGGTGGAGGGTGCCCCTGGTGGCTGGGGGGTGGGGGCGATAGGGGACATGGATGGGGGCCTGGTGGAGGGTGCCCCTGCACTGCTGGGGTGTGGGGGTGGTGGGAGATATGGATGGGGGACTGGTGGAGGGTGCCCATGCACTGCTGGGGGGTGGGGGTGGTGGGAGACATGGATGGGGGCCTGGTGGAGGGTGCCCCTGCACTGCTGGGGGGTGGGGGTGGTGGGAGACATGGATGGGGGCCTGGTGGAGGGTGCCCCTGCACTGCTGGGGGGTGGGGGTGGTGGGAGACATGGATGGGGGCCTGGTGGAGGGTGCCCCTGGTGGCTGGGGGGTGGGGGTGATAGGGGACATGGATGGGGGCCTGGTGGAGGGTGCCCCTGCACTGCTGGGGGGTGGTGGGAGGCATGGATGGGGGCCTGGTGGAGGGTGCCCCTGCACTGCTGGGGGGTGGGGGTGGTGGGAGACATGGATGGGGGCCTGGTGGAGGGTGCCCCTGCACTGCTGGGGGGTGGGGGTGGTGGGAGACATGGATGGGGGCCTGGTGGAGGGTGCCCCTGGTGGCTGGGGGGTGGGGGTGATAGGGGACATGGATGGGGGCTGGTGGAGGGTGCCCCTGCACTGCTGGGGGGTGGGGGTGGTGGGAGACATGGATGGGTGCCTGGTGGAGGGTGCCCCTGGTGGCTGGGGGGTGGGGGTGATAGGGGACATGGATGGGGTCCTGGTGGAGGCTGCCCCTGCACTGCTGGGGGGTGGGGGTGGTAAGAGACATGGTTGGGGGCCTGGTGGAGGGTGCCCCTGGTGGCTGGGAGTTGGGGTGATAGGGGACATGGATGGGGGCCTGGTGGAGGGTGCCCCTGCACTGCTGGGGGGTGGGGGTGGTGGGAGACATGGATGGGGGCCTGGTGGAGGGTGCCCCTGCACTGCTGGGGGGTGGGGGTGGTGGGAGACATGGATGGGGGCCTGGTGGAGGGTGCCCCTGCACTGCTGGGGGGTGGGGGTGGTGGGAGACATGGATGGGTGCCTGGTGGAGGGTGCCCCTGGTGGGTGGAGTGTGGGGGTGATAGGGGACATGGATGGGGTCCTGGTGGAGGCTGCCCCTGCACTGCTGGGGGGTGGGGGTGGTGGGAGACATGGATGGGGGCCTGGTGGAGGGTGCCCCTGGTGGCTGGGGGTTGGGGGTGATAGGGGACATGGATGGGGGCCTGGTGGAGGGTGCCCCTGCACTGCTGGGGGGTGGGGGTGGTGGGAGACATGGATGGGGGCCTGGTGGAGGGTGCCCCTGCACTGCTGGGGGGTGGGGGTGGTGGGAGACATGGATGGGGGCCTGGTGGAGGATGCCCCTGCACTGCTGGGGGTGGGGGTGGTGGGAGACATGGATGGGGGCCTGGTGGAGGGTGCCCCTGGTGGCTGGAGGGTGGGGGTGATAGGGCACATGGAGGGGGGCCTGGTGGAGGGTGCCCCTGCACTGCTGGGGGTGGGGGTGGTGGGAGACATGGATGGGGGCCTGGTGGAGGGTGCCCCTGCACTGCTGGGGGGTGGGGGTGGTGGGAGACATGGATGGGGGCCTGGTGGAGGGTGCCCCTGGTGGCGGGGGGTGGGGGTGATAGGGGACATGGATGGGGGCCTGGTGGAGGGTGCCCCTGCACTGCTGGGGGGTGGGGGTGGTGGGAGACATGGATGGGGGCCTGGTGGAGGGTGCCCCTGCACTGCTGGGGGGTGGGGGTGGTGGGAGACATGGATGGGGGCCTGGTGGAGGGTGCCCCTGGTGGCTGGGGGGTGGGGGTGATAGGGGACATGGATGGGGTCCTGGTGGAGGCTGCCCCTGCACTGCTGGGGGGTGGGGGTGGTGGGAGACATGGATGGGGGCCTGGTGGAGGGTGCCCCTGGTGGCTGGGGGGTGGGGGTGATAGGGGACATGGATGGGGGCCTGGTGGAGGGTGCCCCTGCACTGCTGGGGGGTGGGGGTGGTGGGAGACATGGATGGGGGCCTGGTGGAGGGTGCCCCTGCACTGCTGGGGGGTGGGGGTGGTGGGAGACATGGATGGGGGCCTGGTGGAGGGTGCCCCTGCACTGCTGGGGGGTGGGGGTGGTGGGAGACATGATGGGGGCCTGGTGGAGGGTGCCCCTGCACTGCTGGGGGGTGGGGGTGGTGGTAGACATGAGTGGGGGCCTGGTGGAGGGGGCCCCTGCACTGCTGGGGGGTGGGGGTGGTGGGAGACATGGATGGGGGCCTGGTGGAGGGTGCCCCTGGAGGCTGGGGGGCGGGGGCGGTGGGCGACATGGGTGGGGGCCTGGTGGAGGGTGCCCCTGGATGCTGGGGGGTGGGGGTGGTGGGAGACATGAGTGGGGGCCTGGTGGAGGCTGCCCCCGCACTGCTGGGGGGTGGGGGTGGTGGGAGACATGGGTGGGGGCCTGGTGGAGGCTGCCCCTGCACTGCTGGGGGGCGGGGGTGCAGGGGGACATGAGCAGGTGTGCAGGGTAGTCCCCTGTTTTGTGGGCTGCCTGCAGGGGCCGTGGAGGGTGCACAGGGAACACCTGTGAGGACCCACCCAGCCTAATCGGGTGTGTAACTTCCCACGCACCCCTGTAATACACGTACCAAGCCAAATCGCGTGTGATAATTCCCGCGCACCCCTGTAATACACGTACCTGGCCAAATCGCATGTGAGAATTCCCGCGCACCCCTGTAATACACGTACCCAGCCGAATCGCGTGTAGAACTTCCCGTGTACCCCTGTAATACACGTACCCAGCAAAATCGCGTGTGATAATTCCCGCATACCCCTGTGATACACGTGCCCTGGCTAATCGCGTGTAAAACTTCACGCGTACCCCTGTAATACACGTACCCTGGCCAATCGCGTGTAGAACTTCACACGCACCCCTGTAATACACGTACCAAGCCAAATCGCGTGTGATAATTCCCGCGCACCCCTGTAATACACGTACCTGGCCAAATCGCATGTGAGAATTCCTGCGCACCCCTGTAATACACGTACCCAGCCGAATCGCGTGTAGAACTTCCCGTGTACCCCTGTAATACACGTACCCAGCCAAATCGCGTGTGATAACTCCCGCGTACCCCTGTGATACACGTGCCCTGGCTAATCGCGTGTAAAACTTCACGCGTACCCCTGTAATACACGTACCCTGGCCAATCGCGTGTAGAACTTCCCGCGTACCCGTGTAATACACGTACCCTGGCTAATCGCGTGTATAACTTCACGCGTACCCCTGATATGCACGTTACCCGCTTTGTGTTCCTTGTTTGGCAGCCCTGTAGACTGGTCCAGGGTTAGCGCAGCCCTTTGCGATGATTTAGCGATTTTGATGGCTTTTCCTTGCGCGAGGGCGTTCTTGGGGGCGTTACTGGCGCTGCTGCAGGGTCGCTGCGATACTCTGCGCCACGGCTGGTTTGGGAGCCTAAAATCCATGAATACACTGTGGGCGGAAATCGGTTTTAGCGCACGTGCCTGGCGCAGACAATCGCACGCGGACACTCTGCGCCAGCCGCTTGCGACACTTTTCTGCGAAATTCTATGAATTACCCTGTTAGTAGTGTATTATAAAATTACACACAGCCAGGATAAGTTCATGCATCTTTATAAACTCACACAGATAGACACTCTAATTGGAAAGCTCACAGCTGAAATAACACCACTCCCTGTACATCACATCCTTCTGCTTTATTACCCACACCTTCACAAACGCATACATTCTATGCTTTTCTATACAGTTTCTGCCATTTACCTTACAAAAATTGCAAAACAGTACATCATTATTTCTTCTATCTCCTAACATGCCATAACACAGCCCTAAGAAACCAAGTGAGTTTCATATACTTAGTATTCTACTCATTTGCAAAAGCATGTTGAACTAACATATTGTAAGTAACATATAAAGGCTGCACAGTCAAAGGAAACTGCATGCACACACTATGTTCAGTTATCAAACACGAATACTACTACAAAAACATAAAAATCAACATCTAAATTAACATTAGTGCTATAAACACACAAAATTACTAACTTCTTTCTTTTACAATTGCATTGAAGCCAACTTTCCTGAAAAGCAGCAGCATCTGAAGTACAAACAACAACTCACAAGAAACCTGCTCATTCCAAACAAAAAAAGTAAGTACAATACTACCATAATATTCTCACTGTTACTGAAACAAACTGTGGGGTTGATTCATGGAATTTGTGCGTAAAAAAACAGAGATTGGTGCACCATTCTGCCCACAAATCCCCATTTGTTAAACAGGGATTTGCAGGCAAAATGGCGCATAAATCCCTGTTTTTCGGCGCACAAATGACATAACACAGCCCCTAGAATGTTAGTATTGCAGAACAAAGAACTGTTTTAATTCTATATCATTAGATTTAGTATTACTGCTTCTCCTCACGACTAGCTTACTTTCTACTGTCATCTGAACCCCAGGATACTAACACACAAATACAAGAATAGCCTTTCCAAGTAGTTGTAGCTGTCCATCCTTAACATCATATTCAGACACTGATGCACACAGCACACATACATTGCAGAACAGTCCAACTCATACCTTCTTTTTTTTCAACAGACCCTAAAGAATGCCTACCAAAAAGCAAGTCCGTAGAAAGCAGCGAAGAAGTAGAGCAAATGAAAATAAAAGTGTCCAAAATAAGCACCCATCTCTAGCCGAATTTGTACAAAAAGTTCAAACAAAAGATCTAATAGAGTCATTAAGCGAAACAAAACAAACTTCCAGTACAAAAAATTTCCCTCCTCTTTCAAAATGTAAAACGAAACAGAAAGTGATTAACACGAATTCAGCTACCACTACTGCTAACACTGCTCCTATGAACCTTGATGAAGTGGCAAGTAACCATACCAAAAAAAGAAGTATTTTAGAAAAAAAATTCCGGCACAGAGTCCTTCAGAATCTTATAAAAACAGGAGAGAAATCGTGCACAACCCTTAAAACCTACCGTAGAAAATGTATCTTAGAGGCTCTCATAGACAGTGCAAACCTTCTCAAAAAGAAGTTATTTATTTTAGTGTTAAACAGAATAAAACCACTAACAAAACTAACTACTAAATTACAAAAAAGACTTCTCAATAAACCGAATGTCAACAAAAATTACTTCTTAAATATCTGTGGAGGTGCACACCACGAGCACAGAACCATATTTCAATGAAGAAGCATACAAACAAAAGCAAACACACACAATTGCCATACATAGCAGTGGACGGGGGTATGAGGAACTTAATAATACCATAATGCAACAAGAAATACTGCTTACAAAAACATCCCCAAAAATTCAGTATCGCCTCTCCATTTGACTGAACCAGAACGTCCAGTATACAAATGGCTGTGCACATCAATGTGTTACAATGCCAAAAAATCTTTCAAATCTCTATGCCAGTTCCTCAATCAGTATGTGAATGGCAAAGACAAAATCAAAATGAAACTACTACAAAATATACATATACATACTACATACTAATACACAGGACTACACAGGACTACAACGACATTCATTAGCCTGCATTTAAGGACCTATTTGCAAAGGCACCTTCCATCATATCAAAATGATATCAACACATCATTGAACTATAAGAAATCTAGTCTATAAACTGTACTATGCTAAATGTCCTGCTTTAGCAATGGCCAGTTTAATAACAATCTTCTACGTGGTACAGCCAAAGACCTACTCGAAGAAATAGAGCATATCCAGAGAAACTATTTTGGAAGTGAAAACCACTTACAAAATGCAATAACTTTACAACAGACTAGCAACAATTGTACAGATGGCAACTTTCAACTACACACATTCAAAAAAGAAATAATAACATTTAAAAGTGCATCCGCTGAAGTACAAAACCATGTGTGTGTGTGTTGCTGCAGCAGTTTTTAAAAAAGTAACACAGAAACTGTAGACGTAACATACAAAATAGAAGACAATCAAGATTCCAAATGGTTTGAATTAGCTCTCTACCTTATAGCAGAAAACAAATACAAAATAACTGGCCCCTTAATACTTTGCACTTACTGCACTACAAAACTTGACAACAACCAAACTTCTTCACATGCTATCACAATTAACTTGGAATTATTCCCACTACCAAAACCCCTGCAACAATTCAATTTATATGAGAGCATCATAATTCAAACAGTGCACACATTTCAATTAATAATACGCCTTCAACCAAAAACAGCAAAATTACCTCCCTCTGAATTAGTGAAAAGCATTTGTGGCAAAGTAGTTTATTTACCATTAGATCTGAAAGAAAATGTGCACACTCTGGGAGTGCAACGTCCAATAGAGCAATCTTTAATTGTCTTAGTAAATGGTGTACCTACAAAAGAAAAAAAAAATGACAACAACTTGTAGACTTACATTAAGTTAGACAAGCCTTGCAATATCTAAAAGACAACAATGAATACTACAAAGAAATTATTATTGAAGAAAACTGAGGAGAACCACAGAAATAATTCAAGAGTCGCTGGAAACTGGTCAATTTGAACTTCTAGATTCTGCTACAGTATCCAATATTTTAGACCATTATACAATTATACATCATACAATTCATCCATTCATCCATTACACTCTAAAGACACCATAGATGATGCACTAGAAATGTACCAAATGCGACAAACCAAAGGATCACCAATCAGCATATGGGAAAAAAGTATGGAAGCATGTGCTTTTCCTCTACTCTTTCCTACTGGGAAAGGAGGAAGGTACGATGATAGACCCATTCAGATAGCAGCATCAGAATACCGCTCGTTACGAATGTATTCTGAAGATCCCAGATTTAGACAAAATGTGGAAAACATATTCCATCTCCTCTTTGAAAGTGAACTAGCAACTCTATGCTATGGAGTTGCACACACATTAAAATCAGGTACCCACTTTCAAAATATGTCAGCTGAGCAATTACTACAAAAAGTGCAAGAGAAAGATGAGGTTTTACAATCAAGAATTACAAATCTGTTAGCAAACATGCGTGGTACTAAAGAGTACTGGTTCTGACATCACAGAGATGTACGTTGTATGATAAGAAACCTTGGCCCGCCCACTTAGTTTATTACATTAAGTTGTGCAGAATATGCATGGGAAGATTTACATGATTTCCTACGCATATCAAACAAAAACAAAACAAACATAGATATACTAACACCTGGGGAACTTTGCTTGTTAGATCCTGTTAATGTTTCAAGATATTTCCATCATAACTTCATTGCTATGCTACACTTTATTTGTAATAAAACTGTTCCTCCCCTTGGAGAATGCAACACTTCTTTTGGAGAAAAGAATACCAAGCCAGAGGAGCAACACATATGCACATGCTTTTATGGATTAAAGATGCTCCTAAATTTGGCCAAGACAGTGATGCCACTGTTTTACAGTTCATCCAAGAATATGTCACTTGTGAAATTCCATCAGAAGCAAGAAATAGTGATGTTTATGCACAAATTGTACAATTTCAAAGACACAAATGTGGGAAATATTGTTGTCGCATATATAAAAACAAAGGGAAATACTACACCAAATGCCGCTTTGGTTTCCCTAGACCAGTTATAGAAACAGGTGAAGTGAACAACTTCATGTCTTCAGTTAGACATGGGGCCTCATTAGGACTCCGGCGCTAAAGCATGGTGCTATTAGCACCATGGTCCATGCCGGAGTCTGCCATGGCGGAATGGGGAATTACCACCCCATTCCGAGGTTGGTGGGGCGGTAATTCCCCATGCCACCATGGCCCTTCCCCATTTTTGCCCATAGGGCTCAATGGGAATGGGGAAGGCGCAAATTACGGTACCGCATATTGCGGTACCGTTATTAGCACCAAGGTCCCTTTGCGGGTCCCTACTTTAATGGCTGGTAAAACCAGCCGTTAAGGTCGGGTCCCGCAAACGGACCTCGTAATTAGGCGCTAGGTGTTTAATGGCGCTGCAGCCTTTTACGGCGCAGTTAAACACTTAGCGCCTGGGTCATACTGAGGCCCATAGTGTTAAAGGTAAATCACCTAAGAACACATATTACATAAAAAGAACAGAAGAAGCAAAATATATCAATTATTACAATGCAATCATTGCCCTCTTATGGAATGCAAACATAGATGTGCAGTACAATGCATACAATTTCACTGCAGTTGCATGATATGTTATAGCCTACTTAACAAAAGCAGAAAAAACAGAGCTTCAAGACCTCTGGGATGACCTATCATTGGACAAAACACTGTCTCAGAAATTGTACAGCTTAGGCATAAAAATGCTCTCTCATAGAGAATGTGGCTGCTATGAAGCTGCAGATCATTTAACCGGTACTACTTTGTATGGAAAATCTGAAAATATAGTATGGCTAAGTCTTGATCCTGTTAAATCTAGCAAAAGAGTTCTCAAATCATACGATGACATAGAAACAATAGCCAAAATGATCCTAACTGCCAAGACATTTTGAAAAATAATTTTCCAGACACATACTACCCAAACAGAAGTACCACTTTGGAAACCATGTGTCTATGCCACATAGCCCAAAACTTTACATACAAAAATAATAGAAAACCTTGTGAAAATAAAGGTAGATACAGAGTGACAAATTGTGAAGGCAGCTTAGTGAAACTTCCCAAACGAAGCTTCATTAATTATACAAAATTGTCATTAAAAACTCCTCAACATAAAGAACTATAATACATGTCCCTGCTACAACTTTTTAAACCATGGAGAAAATAGAAGAGTAACTAGATATCTTTGACTCCTATGAAGATGCTTTAAAAACAAATAAAAGCACTATAACCGATGTAAACCTTATACAGTACAAAACAATGTTGCACAATGAACAGCAAGACGTAGAAGAACTCCAGGCCCAACTAGATGTGGACACTCCCGACAGTAGTCAACCTTCTGTAACAGGAAGCCAAGAACCACTGGGACAGTCACTAATAGCAAATGAGGCAGAATTAGCTATGACAGAAATAGAAAACACCATGTCTCACTATGAAGAAGATACAGAAGAATTAACTGTACTGCAATCAAAATTGAACAATGCGCTGCGTACCATTTTTCAAGAAGTAACAAAAGAAATTGCACATGGTATACAACATGAAAATCAAGAATGTACCTGCCAAAATTACAAACCTATACTACTATACGTCAGTGGTCAAGCTAGTTCAGGTAAAACATTCTTAATCAAAACCATCAGCAAGTTCCTTCAACAATTGACAAACAACAAACTGTCAGCTGTTGTAACTGCCCCTACAGGTTTAGCTGCCTACAACATAGGCAGTGTCACTTTACACCGATTACTACTCCTTCCAGTAGAACACCAAAACAAATTAGAATATTACAAACTTTCTACGGAAGCTGCAATGGAACTATGCAGAGTGTTAAAACAAATGAAAATGGTACCAATAGATGAAGTGAGCATGGTCTCCAACCTAATGTTGGCTTTGATTCACCTCAGATTACAAGAAGTACTCAAAACAAACTACGAAGAGCTCTTTGGAGGAAAACCTATTATAGTTTTTAGAGATCTTCTTCAATTGACATCAGTGAAAGGTAAACCTATTTTTAAAACCTTAGGACACAAACTCTGCTGTAAAACTGTTGACAGCATAGGAAATGTTAACCTTTGTCAACATTTCCAATACAGAGAATTAACAGGAAACATGTGCCAGTCTGCAGACCTCACCTACGCCAACATTTTTAAAAGTATTAGAGTTGGTGTAATATCTCAAGAAGCACAAGCAATATTAAAAACCAGACACATCCATGCACTGTATGGCCATAACTCATGTGCTACTGTTGCCATGGAAAAATTAGCACACAAAAATGTCAATTGTATGTCCTTGATGTCAACTCTTGCAAGCTGTTCCAAATTCAATGAAACAATGTTGAAAAAATAAATGCAACCAATAATTGAAATTTACTCCACAGACAAACTGGATGTACATGGTATGACACTACCCATGTGTCAACAAGGCACAACAAGACCAAATACCTTAGAAAATCTCCAACACAGCTGGTTTGGAGAAAATATAAAAATTATCTTTAAACTGTAGAGTAATTCTTAAACATAACCTTGATGTGGAGCAAGGACTAGTTAATGGAGCACTTGGTACAGTTGTTGGCTTTCAAACATACCCACGTGACAACATTCAGTTTGTCAATATTCTCTTTGACAAACTATCAGAAGTAAAAAGGATAGGATGCTCAACAGCTCGATTCCTTCTTTTCAAAGACATGTATGTACGCAGAGAACAATTTTCTCTAACTCTAGCATACACAGTCACCATTCACAAATCACAAGGTCTTACCCTAGATAAAGCATTGATAGATATTGGGAACACAGTCTTTAAAGAAGGCATGAGCTACATAGCACTACACTTGACGGTCTATTTCTAATCAACTTTGATGCAAGTAAAGTAAATGCTGATATTCCTTGCATTTTAGAATACAATAGACTACGTTCACTATACACCCCCCATATAAAAACCTATCCTGTTCCACAAAAAGCAAAACGTTGTAAAAGAAAACTACTTCAAACAGAAATGCAACAGGATCTCACTGCAAATCCTCCAAAGAGAGTAAAAGAAGCTAATACTTCATCAATTACTACAACCAAAGAAGAATCTACTACTCAAAGTAACTCAGGTACTTCTTCAAAGAAGCAACACACACTCCGAAGAAATGACTTGGACACAGAACCATCTGGTCCATTCAAATTTTCAAATATAACTGGTGTTAATTGCTACGCAAATGTAGCAATAACTATTCTATTTCAATTGCCGCCAATTGTTGACAACATTTACTTACACAATGCAGACCAATTGTGCTTGAAAATGTTAGTCCTTCATAGAAATGCTAGCAACAATCCTGACAACGCATATAGGCCCTCATTACAACCCAGGCGTTAAGGGGTTAATGGCGCCGTAAAAGGTGGCGGCACCGTTAAACCCTTAACGCCTGATTACGAGGTCCCTTTGTGGGTTGGAGACTTTAACGCCTGCTTTTTGCAGGCGTTAAAAACCAACCCGCAAAGGGACCTTGGTGCTAAGTACGGTGCCGCAATTTGCGGCACCGTACTTAGCGCCTTACCCATTCCCATTGAGCCTTATGGGGCAAAAATGGGAATGGGGAAGGGCCATGGCGGCATGGGGAATTACCGCCTCGCCAACATCGGAATGGGGCGGTAATTCCCCATTCCGCCATGGCGGAGTTGGTAAGTTACCGGCATGGACCATGGTGCTACTAGCACCATGGTCCAATGCCAGGGTCGTAATGAGGGCCATAGTGTTCATGGAATAAGACAAGAATTGGACGACTGTGCTGGAAATTTTCAAATTCTTTATAAACTCACAAGAAGATCCACAAGAATTTCTAATGTACTTACTAAAAGTACTGGAAAACAAAAACATACCTAAAAATGAAATCTTTCAGATTTCATACATGTGGAAACATACATGCACTCTGTGCAACAATATGGCACAGGAACAAATCCCTAATGAACACTTTGTGTATGTATCCATGCCTAACATTGAATCCGTTCCATTTCAGCAACTTGTACAAAATGCAAACCATGGCAGATTATGTACTACCTGCAATTCAGATAATCGCTCCACCTTACAAATACAAACACATAGTAAATACATAATATTAATGCTTCTACATTACAATGCAGATGGTATCAAAAACAACTGCAAGCTGACTGGATTCACACATGGTCAAGTATCACTTGGTAAGAAAACCTTCACAACAATAGGTATAATCTACCACGCAGGAGCCGCAACCGATGCAGGTCACTACACTGCATAAATAAAAAGAATTGTGGATGGTTCAAATGTAATGATAGTACCATTACTCTAAAGCATCGATTTCCAGCAAATCTTATAAACACTTATTTAATCTTCTTAAAATCAAAATATAATAAATAATCTGTACATAAACATTAACAAAACTTCAATTAGAAAACTATAAACAGTTAGAATACGCCAACAGGTATCTAAATGCCCCAAGATTCTGCAACAACCAAACAAATAAATCAATACCACTAAATTATAAGAAGAAATAAACAGTTAGAATATGCCAACAGGTATCTAACTGCCCCAGGATTTTGCAACAACCAAACAAATAAATCAATACCACTAATAACTAATCTGTGCATAAACATCAATAAAACTTCAATTAGAAAACTATAAACAGTTCCAATACGCCAACATGTATCTAAGTGCCCCAAAATTCTGCAACAACCAAACAGATAAATCAATACCACTAAAATATAACAAGAACTAAACAGTTAGAATATGCGAACATGTATTTAACTGCCCCAAGAATCTGCAACAACCCAACAGATAGATTAACAATTTGAGAATATAAATAAAAAATGATAACCAGTTACAATTCGACAACAGGTATCTAACAATCTGCAACAAGCCAACAAATAGAACATTAGCCAGAAACAACAAGTAAACACTGAAAACAAAGAAAGAAATGTACTGTACCATAACAAAAAAGAGTATTTTTAATTCAGCATGGACTTTTTTCCCACAGACCCAATGATTTAAGCAACAAACACAGAAACTGAGCAAATTGCACAGTACACTGTTTTGTAAACTACTAAATATGAGGGTCGAACTAAAGCAGAAATGGTTATTATGCAATGTAATAACTCTTTATAAATGACCTACACTAACATGATCTTTTCTTTGATCTCAGAAATTGAAAAAGAATATCTGCTCCAGTTACCCAAGTCATGCAAAAAATATATCCAAAGTCAAAAAATCAAACAGTAAGTATATTATAATAAATACAACTCAAAAATACTGCTCCATAACACAACCATTGAGGGAAACATCTAACCATATACCACAATACAAAATGTTTACTTCCAATGATATGTTATACTGCAGTGCTTGTTGCCAAACTATACAATCTTAATAACATCACGTAGCCAAAACTTCACATTCAAAGTATACAAATCAAACAGTGCACAAACTGTACATTTGCAAATACTTGATAGATGTTTGATTCTATGGGTGTGATCTATGGGTGTGATATGCTGCGGTGGTTGTGGCCAAGGCCTAGAGTCTTGGGCGCATTCGACCATGCACCCAAGTCTTTAGTCCCTGGCCACAACCACCGCAGCATATCACACCCATAGATCACACCCATAGAATCAAACATTTTAACTGGCTACATGGGCCACTGCATTGCATTTTTTTATGTCCGTGGACAGCCGCGGTGACCACAGACATGACAAACACATCAGGGGTACTGGCCACTTAAACAAATAGAGCATTTCACCCATCTCTTATTCCCCCACCCAAAATCTTCACATAACCTCCTCCAAAGCAACCCTTACATTCCAGAACAGCATGGCATTTCCCATAAAAGATAAATAAATGCCATCTTCTTTAAAATAAACCGCATTACTGGAATCAATATTCTCATTATTACAGAAGAACATACCACCTCTAAGCATGAAAGCACACATGCCTCGGTTGATTGCACACTTAGTAATGTTTTGCTGAGGACAAAAAACAGAAGTATTGTCCCATATTGCCCTAGGTACTAATCCAGAAAAAATAAGTTTGGCATTTGGAAGGATGTTCATACTGCTTGAACTATGTGTTCCAAATTTGCCAACAAAGTAGGGGCACTGACATAGCCCAAATGGAAAGCACCACAGTGCAAAACTACTACATGGGGACTGTTCATCCTGCCCATATCTTCACAAACTTGTAAAATTCCCTGTACATTGCAATCAGGAACAGTGCTCCACACCACCTCCACTCCTTTAACATCAAAATTGTTTGCCACATGCCTGCATTGAACATACTGCTGTAAACCATGCACAAACATATCTCCAAGCACCAACACCCTGACTTTCTCCACCTCTGCCATCTTCACTACACACAGCCTCTTTCAACAGAAATCCACAACCTCAACACCTGATTGGCTAATCCCTACAGTCCCCTTTCCATGCTGGATTTGCTGGAAAACCCTGGATATGGCACGCCCTGTCCGTGGACAGCCGCGGTGTCCAAGGAATGCATACTTCTTGGACAGCCCTTCTACCCTTTCCACTTCAATCTCTGTGCCATTCCCTCATTGGATACGGATAAGCAGTCACACAACCATCCACCAATCACATCCAAGACCTCTACATCTAACTCCATCATCAGAGTTCAGCACTTCCAATGTACTGTTGATTACTCTGAGTACAAGTCTCATATCATTAGAAAGCACCTACTACAAAAACTACTGTACACGTCTCCAAGATTTCTACTTGCAGCTGCATGCATATCCACATGCATGAATACAAACCACAGGTATGCATATTTTATGCACAGTACATATACAACTCTTATAAATGCATATAAACAAAGTAACTGCCACTTAACCTGTATAACCTATAAAATGAACTTACTTTTATTTTTCTTTAATCAACTGTCACTTCCAAACTTGTCTGCTATCTAAATTCTTTTTTTACACGCACAACTATCTAAAAAATTATAATAATAAAAGATGGGAGAAATAACAGTATAATTATAGAAAAACACTTAGTAGTGTATTATAAAATTACACACAGCCAGGATAAGTTCATGCATCTTTATAAACTCACACAGATAGACACTCTAATTGAAAAGCTCACAGCTGAAATAACACCACTCCCTGTAAATCACATCCTTCTGCTTTATTATCCACACCTTCACAAACGCATACATTCTATGCTTTTCTATACAGTTTCTGCCATTTACCTTACAAAAATTGCAAAACAAGCACAGCATTATTTCTTCTATCGCCTAACATGCAATAACACAGCCCTAAGAAACCAAGTGAGTTTCATATACTTAGTATTCTACTCATTTGCAAAGCATGTTGAACTAACATGTAAGTAAAATATAAAGGCTGCACATAGTCAAAGGAAACTGCATGCACACAAACTGCATGCACACACTATGTTCAGTTATCAAACAAGAATACTACTACAAAAACATAAAAATCAATGTCTAAATTAACATTAGTGCTATAAACACACAACATTACTAACTTCTTTCTTTTACAATTGCAGTGAAGACCATTCTCCTGAAAAGCAGCAGCATATGAAGTACAAACAACAACTCGCAAGAAACCTGCTCATTCCAAACAAAAAAAGTAAGTACAATACTACCATAATATTCTCACTGTTTCTGAAACAAACTGTGGGGTTGATTCATGAAATTTGTGTGGAAAAAAACAGAGATTGGTGGACCATTCTGTCCACAAATCCCCATTTGTTAAACAGGGATTTGCAGGTAAAATGGCACATAAATCCCTGTTTTTTGGCGCACAAATGACATAACTCAGCTCCTAGAATGTTAGTATTGCAGAACAAAGAACTGTTTTAATTCTATACCATTAGATTTACTATTAATGCTTCTCCTCACAACTAGCTTACTTTCTACTGTTAGCTGAACCCCAGGATACTAACACACAAATACAAGAATAGCATTTTCAAGTAGTTGTAGCTGTCCAATACACAGTGACACACCACCATATACATCCTTAACATCATATTCAGACACTCATGCACACAGCACACATACACTGCAGAACAGCCCAACCCATACCCTCTTTTTTTTCAACAGACCCTAAAGAGTGCCTACCAAAAAGCAAGTCTGTAGAAAGCAGCGAAGACGTAGAGCAAATGAAAATAAAAGTGTCCAAAATAAGCATCCATCTCTAGCTGAATTTGTACAAAAAGTTCAAACAAAAGATCCAATAGAGTCATTAAACGAAACAAAACAAACTTCCAGTACAAAAACTTTGCCTCCTCTTTCAAAATGTAAAACAAAACAGAGTGAATAACAAGAATTCAACTACCACTACTGCTAACACTGCTCCTATGAATCGTGATGTAGTGGCAAGTAACCATACCAAAAAAAGAAGTATTTTAGAAAAAATGTTCCGGCATAGAGTCCTTCAGAATCTTATAAAAACAGGAGATAAATCATGCACAACCCTTAAAACCTACCATAGAAAATTAATCTTAGACGCTCTCATAGACAGTGCAATCCTTCTCAAAAAAGAAGTTATTTATTTCAGTGTTAAACAGAATAAAACCACTAACAGAACTAACTACTAAATTACAAAAAAGACTTCTCAATAAATGGAATATCAACAAAAATAACTTCTTAAATATCTGTGGAGGTGCACACCACGAGCACAGAACCATATTTCAATGAAGAAGCATACAAACAAAAGCAAACAAACACAATTGCCATACATAGCAGTGGACGAGGGTATGAAAAACATTATAATATCATAATGCAACAAGAAATACTGCTTACAAAAATATCCCCAGAAATTTCAGTATCACCTCTCCATTCGACTGAACCAGAACGTCCAGTATACAAATGGCTGTGCACATCAATGTTTTATACTGCCAAAAAATCTTTCAAATCTTTACGCCAGTTCCTCAATCAGTATGTAAAAGGCAAAGACAAAATCAAAATGAAACTACTACAAAATATAGATACCTGTCCAGTGCGCAAATACACAGGACTACAAGGACATTCATTAGCCTGCCTCTCAAAGAAATAGAGCATATCCAGTCTATAATCTAGTCTATAAACTGTACTATGCTAAAAGTCCTGCTTTAGCACTGGCCAATTTAAATAACAATCTTCTACGTGGTACAGCCAAAGACCTACTCGAAGGAATAGAGAATATCCAGAGAAAATATTTTGGAAGTGAAAGCCACTTACAAAATGCAATAACTTTACAACAGACTAGCAACAATTGTACAGATGGCAACTTTCTACTACACACATACAAAAAAGAAATACTAAAATTTTAAAGTACATCCGCTGAAGTACAAAACCATGTGTGTGTGTTGCTGCAGAACTTTTTTTATAAAAGTAACACAAAAACTGTAGACGTAACATACAAAATAGAAGACAATGAAGATTCCAAATGGTTTAAATTAGCTCTCTACCTTATAGCAGAAAACAAATACAAAATATCTGACCCCTTAATACTTTGCACTTACTGCACTACAAAACCTGACAACAACCAAACTCCTTCATGTGCTATCACAAATAACTTGGAATTATTCCCACTACCAAAACCCCTGCAACAATTCAATTTATATGAGAGCATCATAATTCAAACAGTGCAGCCATTTCAAGCAATAATACACCTTCAACCAAAAACAGCAAAATTGCTTCCCTCTGAATTAGTGAAAGGCATTTGTGGCAAAGTAGTTTATTTACCATTAGATCTGAAAGAAATTGTGCACACTCTGGGAGTGCAACGTCCAATAGACCAATCTTTAATTGTCTTAGTAAATGGTGTACCTACAAAAGAAAAAAAGAATTGACAACAACTCATAGACTAAAGTTAGACAAGCTTTGCAATATCTAAAAGACAATAATGAATGCTACAAAGAAATTATTATTGAAGAAAACGTGAGGGGAACCACGGAAATAATTCAAGAGTCACCGGAAACTGGTCAATTTGAACTTCTAGATCCTGCTACAGTATCCAATATTTTAGACCATTATACAATTCATCCATTACACTCTAAAGACACCATAGATGATGCACTAGAAATGTACCAAATGCGACAAACCAAAGGATCACCAATCAGCATATGGGAAAAAAGTATAGAAGCATGTGCTTTTCCTCTACTCTTTCCTACTGGGAAAGGAGGAAGGTACGATGATAGACCCATTCAGATACCGCTTGTTACGAATGTAATCTGAAGATCCCAGATTTAGACAAAATGTGGAAAACATATTCCATCTCCTCTTGGAAAGTGAACTAGCAACTCTATGCTATGGAGTTGCACACACATTGAAATCAGGTACCCACTTTCAAATATGTCAGCTGAGCAATTACTACAAAAAGTGCAAGAGAAAGATGAGGTTTTACAATCAAGCATTACAAATCTGTTAGCAAACATGCGTGGTACTAAAGAGTACTGGTTCTGACATCACGGAGATGTACGTTGTATGATAAGAAACCTTGGCCCGCCCACTTAGTTTATTACATTAAGTTGTGCAGAATATGCATGGGAAGATTTACATGATTTCCTACGCATATCAAACAAAAACAAAACAAACATAGATATACTAACACCTGGAGAACTTTGCTTGTTAGATCCTGTTAATGTTTCAAGATATTTCCATCATAACTTCATTGCTATGCTACACTTTATTTGTAATAAAACTGTTCCTCCCCTTGGAGAAGTGCAACACTTCTTTTGGAGAAAAGAATACCAAGCCAGAGGAGCAACACATATGCACATGCTTTTATGGATTAAAGATGCTCCTAAATTTGGTCAAGACAGTGATGCCACTGTTTTACAGTTCATCCAAAAATATGTCACTTGTGAAATTCCATCAGAAGCAACAAATAGTGATCTTTATGCACAAATTGTACAATTTCAAAGTCACAAATGTGGGAAATATTGTTGTCGCAAATACAAAAACAAAGGGAAATACTACACCAAATGCCGCTTTGGTTTCCCTAGACCAGTTACAGAAACAGGTGAAGTGAACAACTTCATGTCTTCAGTTAGACATAGTGTTAAAGGTAAATCACCTAAGAACACATATTACATAAAAAGAACAGAAGAAGCAAAATATATCAATGATTACAAAGCAATCATTGCCCTCTTATGGAATGCAAACATAGATATGCAGTACACTGCAGACAATTCCGCTGCAGTTTCACCATATGTTACAGCCTACTTAACAAAAGTAGAAAAAACACAGCTTCAAGACCTCTGGGATGACCTATCATCGGACAAAACACTGTCTCAGAAATTGTACAGCTTAGGCATAAAAATGCTCTCTCATAGAGAATGTGGCTGCTATGAAGCTGCAGTTCGTTTAACCAGTACTGCTTTGTATGGAAAATCTGAAAATATAGTATGGCTAAGTCTTGATCCTGTTAAATCTAGAAAAAGAGTTCTCAAATCATACGACGACATAGAAACAATAGCCAAAAATGATCCTAACTGCCAAGACATTTTGAAAAATGATTTACTGGACACATACTACCCAAACAGAAGTACCACTTTGGAAACCATGTGTCTATACCACATAGCCCAAAACTTCACATACAAAAATAATATAAAACCTGGTGAAAATAAAGGTTGATACAGAGTGGCAAATTGTGAAGGAAGCTTAGTGAACCTTACCAAACAAAGCTTCATTAATTATATCAAATTGTCATTAAAAACTCCTCAACATAAAGAACTATATTACATGTCCCTGCTACAACTTTTTAAACCATGGAGAAAATAGAAGAGTTACTAGATATCTTTGACTCCTATGAAGATGCTTTCAAAGCAAATGAAAACACTATAACAAATGTAAACCTTACACAGTACAAAATAATGTTGCACAATGAACAGCAACACGAAGAACTCCAGGCCGAACTAGATGTGGGTGCTCCCGACAGTAGTCAACCTTCTGTAACAGGAAGCCAAGAACCACTGGGACAGCCACTAATAGCAAATGAGGTAGAATTAGCTATGACAGAAATAGAAAACACCATGTCTCACTATGAAGAAGATACAGAAGAATTAACTGTACTGCAATCAAAACTGAACAATGAGCAGCGTAGCATTTTTCAAGAAGTAACAAAGGAAATTGCACATGGTATACAACATGAAAATCAAGAATGTACCTACCAAAATTACAAACCTATACTACTATACGTCAGTGGTCAAGCTAGTTCAGGCAAAACATTCTTAATCAAAATCATCAGCAAGTATCTTCAACAATTGACAAACAACAAACTGTCAGCTGTTGTAACTGCCCTCACAGGTTTAGCTGCCTACAACATAGGTGGTGTCACTTTACACCGATTACTACTCCTTCCAGTAGAACACCAAAACAAATTAGAATATTACAAACCTTCTACAGAAGCTGCAATGGAACTATGCAGAGTGTTAAAACAAATGAAAATGCTACTGATAGATGAAGTGAGCATGGTCTCCAACCTAATGTTGGCTTTGATTCACCTCAGATTACAAGAAATACTCAAACAAACTACGAAGAGCTCTTTGGAGGAAAACACATTATAGTTTTCAGAGATCTTCTTCAATTGACACCAGTGAAAGGTGAACCTATTTTTAAAACCTTAGGACACAAACTCTGCTGTAAAACTGTTGGCAGCATAGGAAATGTTAACCTTTGGCAACATTTCCAATGCAGAGAATTAACAGAAAATATGCGCCAGTCTGCAGACATCACCTACGCCAACATTTTAAAAAGTATTAGAGTTGGTGTACTATCTCAAGAAGCACAAGCAACATTAAAAACCCGACACATCCAAGCACTTTATGGTCATAACTCATGTGCTACTGATGTCATGGAAAAATTAGATATGATATGATATGATATGATATGGTATGATATGATATGATATGGCATTTGTAACGCGCCTATACACAAGTGTGTCAAGGCGCGACGAGGCAGGGAGGGGGGAACAAGGGGAGACAGACAACGATCCTAATAGGCCAGGTGTCATTCAGATCGCGCAAGTGCATGGGTAGGGGGGACGGGAAAAGTGTGAGGGGGAAAGGGAGAGGGGAAAGTGCAGTACAAGGTTAGTAACGAACAAGATAAATAATAAGGGCCAGCTGGTGGCAAGTGCAAGATAAGTGCAGACAAGGGGTGGGAAGGGGGGCTGTAGGGATACAGAGACAGTCCAGCAGTGCAGGGGTTGCCAGGAAGGCAGTGCAGGGGAGAGTAGCTGGGCCAAGGACCGAGAATGGTGAGTGGCCCAGTAGCTGATTCAGTACAGTTTCAGTGATTTAGTAGGGGAGAGGGGGAGAGAAAGCAGATGCAAAGAGGAAGGTTTTGAGGTGCTTCCGGAACCGGAGATGGTTCTCCTCAAGTTTCAGGGAGGCAGGAAGGCTGTTCCAGAGGGAGGCCCCTGCTACGGAGAGAGATCTCCCCCCAACTCGTTGCTTGGAGAAACGGCTGACCCTGAGGGAGTTGGAGGCAGATGAGCGAAGTGCTCGAGAAGGAAGATATTTAGGAAGGGAGAGTTGAAGGTATTTTTGCCCCAGGCACCAGAAGGCCTTGTGGACAATGCAGAGGGTTTTGAACTTAATCCTCGCAGCCACAGGGAGCCAGTGTAACGATTTCAGTCCTGGAGAGATACGGTCCCTGGGCTTGAGGCCAAGGACAAGTCTCGCAGTCCTGTTCTGGATGAGTTGCAGAGGGCGGAGAGTAGAGGCAGGAAGATTTAGGTAGAGGCTGTTACAGTAGTCCAGCTTCGAGAGAAATGGGGCTCTGGAGACAGTGAGCTTCTGGGAGAAGGAGAGGAAAGAAAGGATACCTCTGAGGAGGTGCAGCTGGTAGTGTGACGTCTTAGAAACGTCAGAAATGCGAGGAGAGAAGGAGAGTTTGGAGTCGAAGATGACCCCGAGGTTTTCTGCCTTGCAGGTAGGAATAGGGAGAGGGCCAAGAGAGGCCGGCCAGAGAGCTGCAGGGAAGGAGGGAGTGGGTGTGCCGATGAGTAGAATCTCGGTCTTACTGGCATTAAGGCAGAGATCGTTGGCGGCACACCATTTCTGGATAGCAGAAAGACAGTCAGAGATGAGGGAAGGAGAAGAGGAGGCCGAGGGTAGCCTGAAAATTAGCTGGGTATCATCCGCATAGCACTGAAAGTGGGGCAGAGAGCAGCGATGCGGTGGGCGAGAAGTGCCAGATACTGGTTGAAGAGCCAGGGAGAGAGGTTAGAACCCTGGGGGACACCACAGGTAGAGAAAAAGATGTCAGACAGGAAAGACCCCAGTTGGACCTGGGAGGGTCGATTTGAGAGGAAAGAGGTCAGCCAAGCCAGAGCCTGACCAGTGATACCCAGGTTACCACCGAGACGGTTGAGCAGGATGGTATGGTTGACAGTATCAAAGGCAGAAGAGAGATCAAGCAAAATGAGAACACAAGGAATGTTAGAGTCAAGGTTCGAGAGCAGGTCTTCACGGATGTTCAGGAGAGCAGTTTCCGTGCTTCTGGCAGCTCTGAAGCCAGACTGATGGTCATGAAGGCTGCCAACAGATTCGGCATGGAGATTAAGCTGGGAGATGGCAAGTTTCTCCAGGAGCTTGCCCAGGAAAGGAGTGATAGAGATAGGGCGATAGTTAGCTGGGCAGGACGGGTCGGAAGAGGGTTTCTTAAGAAGGGGGTGCACAAGGGAGTGCTTGAGAGGGTATGGGAAGACTCCAGAGGCGAAGGAGAGATTGCAGAAGTCAGCAAGGGCAGGAGCCAAGGAGTCGATGTGGTCCTTAATAGTTTTGGAGGAGCAGGGGTGGACCTGTGTTGACGAGACTTTCATAAATCGGACTTGTCTCGAAACCTCATCAGCAGAAAAAAGGGGAAAAGCAGAGAAGGAGAGAGGAGGGGTGGCTGCAAAAGGGCCAGAGGACGAGCAGGGAATAGAGGGGGGGGGTAATGGGAGGAGAGTGAGGACAGGATGTCCTGGGTTTTTTAAATCAAGTGAGAGGCCAATGCCGTACAGAGGGCCTGGGAGGGGACAGGAGAGGTAGAGACTGCAGCAGGGTTGGCCAGCTCCTTGCAGATTTTAAAGAGTTCAGCCAAATTGTTAGATTCCGCAGTCATGCGGGATTGGATAAGGGCTCTCTTCTTGGTGAGAACGGAGAGCCGGTATTGCCTTTGGAGCAGGCGACAGGCCAGTCTGTCAGAGGATGAACATGAAGCACGCCATTTCCTCTCTGCCACCCTGCACATGCGTTTAAGGGTGACGAGATCCGAGTCATACCAGGAGTTACATTTGGCTTTGGACTTCAGGCAAGGATATCAAGAGTATCAGATATAGCAGAGTAGAGAGTGGAGAGGGCTGTGTCAGGGTGGGAGTCAGCCGAGGGGGGAAGAGGGGGCGAGAAGGTGGCAGCGTAAGCCTCAAATGACACATGCTTCATGGGTCGGATGACCGAGAAGGAAGATGGCAGTGATGAGGGTGGCTTTGCCTGTGGGGTAGGGAGGGTAAGGTGGGAGGAGAGGAGAAAGTGATCACTCCAGGAGAGAGGAGTGGAGAGAGGGACAGAGAGGGGAAGGTCAGAAGAGATGAGTGCATCAAGAGTGTGCCCAGCGGAATGGGTCGGCCCAGACGGGAGAATAGAGAGTGAGAGAGAGTCGCAGAGGTCGTGAAAGAGTCCAGAGGCTCTTTCCACAAAAATGTCAATTTTTATGTCCTTGATGCCAACTCTTGCAAGCTGTTCCAAATTCAATGAAACAATGTTGAAAAAATAAATGCAACCAATAATTGAAATTTGCTCCACAGACAAACTGGATGTACATGGTATGACACTACCCATGTGTCAACAAGCCTCAACAAGACTAAATACCTTAGAAAACTCTATTTCCAACACAGCTGGTTTGGAGGAAATATTAAAATTATCTTTAAACTGTAGAGTAATGCTTAAACGTAACCTTGACGTGGAGCAAGGACTAGTTAATGGCGCACTTGGTACAGTTGTTGGCTTTCAAAGATACGCACATGACACCAACATTCAGTTTGTCAATATTCTCTTTGACAAACTATCAGAAGTAAAAAGGATAGGGTGCTCAACAGCTCAATTCCTTCTTTTCAAAGACATGTATGCACGCAGAGAACAATTTTCTCTAACTCTAGCATACACAGTCACCATTCGCAAATCACAAGGTTTTACCCTAGATAAAGCATTGATAGATATTGGGAACACAGTCTTTAAAGATGGCATGAGCTACGTAGCACTGCACTTGACGGTCTATTTCTAATCAACTTTGATGCAAGTAAAGTAAACGCTGATATTCCTTGCATTTTAGAATACAATAGACTACGTTCACTTTACACCCCCCATCTAAAAACCCATCCTGTTCCACAAAAAGCAAAACTTTGTAAAAGAAAACTACTTCAAACAGAAATGCAACAGGATCTCACTGCAAATCCTCCAAAGAGAGTAAAAGAAGCTAATACTTCATCACTTACTACAACCAAAGAAGAATCTACTACTCACAGTAACTCAGGTACTTCTTCAAAGAAGCAACACACACTCAATGACCTGGACACCGAACCATCTAGTCCATTCAAATTTTCAAATATAACTGGTGTTATTTGCTATGCAAATGTAGCAATAAATATTCTATTTCAATTGCCGCCAACGGTTGACAACATTTACTTACACAGTACAGACCAATTGTGTTTGCAAATGTTAGTCCTTCATAGAAATGCTAGCAACAATCCTGGCAACACATTTAGGGGCCGATTCATGGAACAAACGTGCGACGAAAATCTTCGCGCAAGCAGGCGCAAGCATGCGCAAGCGGAAAAAAACAAGCGCACGCGCACGAAGTCCCTGCGCGTGTTCACCGCGGGATGTGCGCCAAACCCGTGCATGGCGCACAAGTCACTGCAACATCGCGAAAGGCGTGCGCGATGCACACAGTGAAAGCGCACAACCTCAGCGCACACACCAGAAAGTGGGCGGGACATGGGGCATAACGCGCGGAATGGGGAACAACACTCGAAAATAAGGGCGTAACTGGGGATGTACTGCAGGGAGACGGAACGCCCACACGCACTCGAACCACACGTATTCATGGAATCGAATAGGGCAAAGCCACGCACAGCCAAAGACACGCACAAGCTGAAACACGGCCGCCACACGAAGGCAGGCGGTAGAGTCCCAGCGCATCAACAAAGTGGCGCGCGGGAAGTCAAATACGCGATTGAGCGGGGTACGTGGATTTCAGGGGTGCGCGAGAAATTCTACACGCGATTGGCCTGGGTACGTGTATTACAGGGGTGCGCGAGAAAATCTACACGCGATTGGTCTGTGTACGTGGATTTCAGGGGTGCGCGAGAAATGCTACACGCGATTGGCCTGGGTACGTGTATTACAGGGGTGCACGAGAAAATCTACACGCGATTGGGCTGGGTACGTGGATTTCAGGGGTGTGCGAGAAATGCTACACGCGATTGGCCTGGGTACGTGTATTAGAGGGGTGCGTGAGAAAATCTACACGCGATTGGGCTGGGTACGTGGATTTCAGGGGTGCGCGAGAAATGCTACACGCGATTGGCCTAGGTACGTGTATTCCGGGGGTGCGCGAGAAATTCTACACGCGATTGGCCTGGGTACGTGTATTACAGGGGTGCGCGAGAAATCCTACACGCGATTGGGCCTGTGCGAGTGGGGCAGTGTATTACGTGGGTGTGCGGGAAGTTGAAGAGGTGAATTGCCAGTGTGGGTCCTCCCAGGTCTCCCCTCTACCGCCTCCACGACCTCTGCAGGCAGCCCACACCACAGGGGACTACCCTGCACCCCTGGTCATGTCCCGCAGGCAGCCCATCCACCATGGGCATGCCCCCCAGCCAAGCCACATGTCCCCTTGCACCCCCACCCCCCAGCACCGTGGGGCACCTGCCAGCAGGCCCCCAACCATGTCCCACTCGTGTCCCCTTGCACCCCCACCCCCCAGCACTGTGGGGCACCTGCCAGCAGGCCCCCAACCATGTCCCCTTGCACCCCCACCCCCCAGCAGGCCCCCACTCATGTCCCCCTGCACCCCAACCCCCCAGCACTGTGGGGCACCTGCCAGCAGGCCCCCAACCATGTCCCCTTGCACCCCACCCCCCAGCAGGCCCCCACTCATGTCCCCCTGCACCCCCACCCCCCAGCACTGTGGGGCACCTGCCAGCAGGCCCCCAACCATGTCCCCTTGCACCCCCACCCCCCAGCAGGCCCCCACTCATGTCCCCTTGCACCCCCACCCCCCAGCACTGTGGGGCACCTGCCAGCACGCCCCCAACCATGTCCCCTTGCACCCCCACCCCCCAGCAGGCCCTCACTCATATCCCCTTGCACCCCCACCCCCCAGCAGGCCCCCACTCATGTCCCCCTGCACCCCCACCCCCCAGCACTGTGGGGCACCTGCCAGCAGGCCCCCAACCATGTCCCACTCATGTCCCCTTGCACCCCCACCCCCCAGCACCGTGGGGCACCTGCCAGCAGGCCCCCAACCATGTCCCACTCATGTCCCCTTGCACCCCCACCCCCCAGCACTGTGGGGCACCTGCCAGCAGGCCCCCAACCATGTCCCCTTGCACCCCCACCCCCCAGCAGGCCCCCACTCATGTCCCCCTGCACCCCCACCCCCCAGCACTGTGGGGCACCTGCCAGCAGGCCCCCAACCATGTCCCCTTGCACCCCCACCCCCCAGCAGGCCCCCACTCATGTCCCCCTGCACCCCCACCCCCCAGCACTGTGGGGCACCTGCCAGCAGGCCCCCAACCAAGTCCCACTCATGTCCCCTTGCACCCCCACCCCCCAGCACCGTGGGGCACCTGCCAGCAGGCCCCCAACCATGTCCCACTCATGTCCCCTTGCACCCCCACCCCCCATCACTGTGGGGCACCTGCCAGCAGGCCCCCAACCATGTCCCCTTGCACCCCCACCCCCCAGCAGGCCCCCACTCATGTCCCCTTGCACCCCCACCCCCCAGCAGGCCCCCACTCATGTCCCCCTGCACCCCCACCCCCCAGCACTGTGGGGCACCTGCCAGCAGGCCCCCAACCATGTCCCACTCATGTCCCCTTGCACCCCCACCCCCCAGCACCGTGGGGCACCTGCCAGCAGGCCCCCAACCATGTCCCACTCATGTCCCCTTGCACCCCCACCCCCCAGCACTGTGGGGCACCTGCCAGCAGGCCCCCAACTATGTCCCCTTGCACCCCCACCCCCCAGCAGGCCCCCACTCATGTCCCCCTGCACCCCCACCCCCCAGCACTGTGGGGCACCTGCCAGCAGGCCCCCAACCATGTCCCCTTGCACCCCCACCCCCCAGCAGGCCCCCACTCATGTCCCCCTGCCCCCAGGTCCTGACGAAACGGAATCATGGCAGTAATGGGCAGCATACCCAGCACAAACACCCAGCCAAGGATTGCATCCACCCACATAGTAGATGCAATTACATGATACAACCCCAATGGCAAGTATGTAAATGAACACATGTCCGTCACACACACATACACAATGGGTGCAAGTGAATGTCAAAACCCATATCATGACATGCATGAAACCAATGAGAAAATACCACAAATGTAAGTAATAAATATATGTATTAAAGATGAAAATTAAGTAAAGAAATAAAACACACAACAATGGGGATGACAAAACAAATGGTCCATGTCCGAGAACTAATAGAAAAAATCAAACAACAAAGGAATCCAAAAACTAATGTAGTCCAAAGCAAAATAATGGGGGGAAAAAATAAGGAAAAACCATTGCCTCATGGTGAACACAAATATAAATCCAACAAATGTTTTCCAAACATCAAACTATGTACAAGAATATCCCAGGGTCCATGAGCCCAACACCATAAATGAAACCTACTACTACTAACTAATAAAAAAAATATATACAGAAAAGTGGCCATTGTCCGAGCGGTCCAAAAAAAACTTAAAAAATAAAGGAAACCTAACACTAACTAACTAAAGAACTATATACAATGGCAGCGGGCAAGTCCTGCGGCTCACTCTGTGATGTTGCCGGCCAGGGCATCATCGAACTCCATGTCGATGACCCGGAGGCGGGACTCTGTCCTGGCCCCGAGGTCTCGCAGGGACAACCCCGTGTCCACCTCAAACTCCCTGCGAACTTCCTCGAGGCACTCAGCCCGCCTCAACGCCCGACGCATGGAGAACTCCGCCCTGACCATGGTGAGCCGCTCCTCTTCCGCCCGCTGCCGCTCCGCACCTATCCGCTGGACCAACTGCTCCCACACGGAAGACACTGCCATCCCAGGGTTCTCCTGCCCTCCGGCCGATGCCTGCCCCTCTGATCTTGATGGCCCCGAGCCATGATGCCTCCCACGTCGAGCCTGCTGCTGCCTCCGACGCCACTGCCTCTGCCAGCACGACGGCATCCAGGCTGATGGAATCCACCGATGCCGTTGTGCACGTGCCCTGCCAGATGATGCCGGCACATCCTCCATCTGCAGGGGGACAGTTGCTGGTCTGTCCACCCCTGCTGGACCTTCGACTCCCGACTGTGGCAGGGATGGGGTCCCCACCGAGCTGGCTGCGTTGGTCGGGGCAGGTCCACAGGGGGCCCTGGTGGCATCTGGGCCGGAAGACGGCATGGAGCACGACTGGCGCATAGCCTCCACATAGGAGGAGAGGGTCGCCAGAAGGCCATACACATGTAGGAAACCCCCGACCATGGCGGCTCCCAAATGGTTCACGTACGCACGGTGCTCTTCGTGATGATGTGCATGCTCCTCCCGGGAAGCATGCACCTCATCACGAATGCCAGCCGTGCGCAACGCGACACCAATCAGGACCCTCTCCACACGGCCAGGGGTCCCCTCGTCCGCAGGTAGAGGAGTGTCAGATGACATGGACATCTCCCCTACCTGCGGACGGGCCTGGGATGGGGCATCCCTGCTGGTGCATGGTGGTGCAGTCACAGTGTCAGGGACAGTGACATGCACAGGCACCTCCACGGCGACCTGTGCTGCCTCCTGCCCCTGGCCCTGGACTGCACCACTTGCACCAGCGGGGATGCCCCCACCAGGCCCCATGTGTGGCTCAGTAGCGGCCTCCTCCCCCTCTGTGGAAACCACCAACCTGGATGTCTCCACGCCGTCTTCCGCCGGTGCAAGCCCCTGTGGGGGCTCACCCACCCCTTCCGCTGCAGCCGTGGCGGCATCCCCGCCGCTCTGCTCCACAGCGCCTTCTCCGCCCTCTTCTTCACTTGCCACTGTGTAGAGGGAGACATAGAACACAAGCATCAGGGTACTGTACAATGGTCCCCTAGACAGGAAGCAACAGCAGATGAGTGGCACTGTCATACATCACTTCCATCATGTCCCTCCACAACACATGGGTCAGTGCAGGCAAAACACATACAGTAACAGGCATGGCGCATGCCATGGACATTGGTATACATGACCAAGTGACTCATGATTCATACAATGTTGGTTTTAAACTCACATGCATCATGGGTCTTGCCATCACATGCACACACCTCACCGTAGTTCCATCCATCTGGCCTCGTACACCACAGACGCAGTGGATACAAGGATGACTAGGCTGCATCAGTGAATCTGAACATTGTCACAGACATGTGTCATGCATCCATGGCATTTACAAGTCACAGACACGCAGGTCAGACACACACACATGGACACCATACGTGTACATGGGACCAGCACCCATCCCTCACCCCCACCCATGTCCAGGAACAGAGACTGCCATGCTTCCATGTGTCCATTCCGCACAGAGCCCCCCATGTTGCAATAGAACACATGCACCAACCATGTGGTTCACACATCACTGTACTCACATGCCTGACCATGATGTCCCTGCACACACACATACGTACATGGCCTATGTCACACATACAGGCAGGTATCAGACAACCAGCACACTGCAACATGCCCTGTCTCACACAGCAATGCTTGGCCACATACCGGCCAACTCCAGATGGGTCTGCCTCCGAAGGATCTGGGCGTGGAGCGCTGGGTCTACGCGTTCCAGGACCCTCATCTGGATGTCACTCAGGCGTGCCCGGCCCCCCTCCGCGAGGCGCCGGGCCTTATTGAGGGTCCTGGACCTCAAGTCCTCCCAGCGCTTCTTGATGTGCTTGATGTCGCGGGTTGCCACCCCCTCCGCGTTGATGGCAACCACTACATCGTCCCAGATCCTCTCCCGTCCTTCCTTGTTGGCGCGTGGTCTTCCGAAGAGGGCATCATAATGCCCCAGGACATGCTCCACCAGGACACCAACTTCCTTCTGACTGAAGCTGGTGGCCCTCTGCCTCTCTGGCTGGGGGTCGCCACTGGTCTCAGATGGTGCTTGCCCCGACATGGCGACCCCCGAGGCAGGCGTGGGTGGGCAACTGGGTCCTGGAGCTGGGCTGTGGAGCGATGGTATCCCAGTCGGGAGTCTACTGTTCCAGCAGGGGTGGACACAGCAACTGGACCCCTGCAGATGGCTGATGTGCAGGCACCAAATGGCAGGGCACGGTGGCAGCAGGCAGGCAGGCAGGCAGGCAGCAGCAGATGGCACGTGGGAGGCTGCTCGGGGCACTGGGGGGCAGTGATTCGGCCTTCTGGGCAGGAGCGTGGTCTTCCGTGTGTATTCGCGTGGCCAGCTTGATACGGAGTGATTTGGCACGTGAAAAATCTGCACGTCAGCGTGTAATTCGAGGAAAGGCCCTTAGCGCGTAAGCGCGTCTGCACGCATACGCATTTTCATTGGACCAAAGGCCCTCAGCGCGTGAGCGCGTCTATGACGTGACGTGCGAGGGTGTATCCCTCATTGCACGTGATGACAGAACACACGTGGATTTCAACCAATCGCGTGTGAAAGTTCACGGCACCCCGGAACACACGTACCCAGGCTAATCGCGTGTGGAACTACCCGCGCACCCGGAAACACACGTACCCAGCCCAATCGCGTGTAGAATTTCTCGCGCACCCCTAAAATCCACGTACCCAGGCCAATCGCGTGTGGAACTACCCACGCACCCGGAAACACACGTACCCAGGCTAATCGCGTGTGGAAAACTGCACGTCCGCGTGTAATGCGCGTAATCGCGCGTGAAAAACTGCACGTCCGCGTGTAATGCGCGTAATCGCGCGTGAAAAACTGCACGTCCGCATGTGACGTGATGCGCGCGTGCGTTTCCCTCAGCACGGGTTAAAGGTGAGCGGGCCCAGCAGTTCGCTGTACGTGCCTTCCGTGGAGACCGACGTGTGTTGCTGCTTCCAGTTGTTTCGCGCGCCATCTACTTCACAGCTCTCAAGGACGTATCTCTTCTTTTGGCGGGGGTATTGGCTACGCGTGTTTTTCTGCATCGCGCTAGTCAGACGGTGAGTCGCAAACGCTCCTTTTCCCACTGCGGGTGCCCCTGTGTATCGCACCCATTTTTGATGTCATAGTAGCCTGCGTGTCCCACGCGTACGCGTTATTCGTGTTACTGGGTGCCACCGCGTACTGCGGGAGGTTAAATCCACGCACGTAGGCTGCAGGGTTGCGTGCACGGTTTTACTGCAGTTTTGGGGTGCCTGAGCGTTGCGTGACCCGTCACCACATCACCGGGGTCACATACAGCCTTGCAGGTGCAGGGGGGCTGTTAACATCTTGCTTCCCACCCCCTTCACCCCAATTGCCCAGGTCAATTGTGCTGTACACCTCCCATTGGCACCACTCCATCTGTGCCAGCACTATTACATCTGTGCCATGGTTGGGAGGCCACCAAAGGTGAGGGGCGCCTCAGCTGGGCGTACTCCTCCTGGCGGGCGTGGTCGGGGACGTGGCCGTGGTGACCAGGGAGTAGGGGGACTCCAGGGTGTCCAGGGCAGCCACAGAGTGGGAAGAGGCAGGGGTGCGCCACTTGAGCACAATGTTGTGCCATGTGTTGGTGCAGCCATGCCACCACCCCCTGTGGTTCCGGGGGATGCAGCTCCTGCATCTGGCACTGGCACCCGTATGACCCGGCAGTCCGTTCCATCGACTGCCACGGGCCCAAGGGTAGCGGTAGCTGCAGGTGCAGCTGTGGACACCGCCACCCAGGCTCAGGGTCTGCCAGCGCAGGCTGCGTTGGCACTTGAAGAGCCCTTGGTAGATCTCCAACAGGCCAGGGGGGAAACCATAGGGGCACGCCGGGCTGCTCAGACCAAGACACGTGTCCCTGGGGCAGTCATGTCATCTGCTGCCCCGAACAGCCGGGTGTTGACAAGTGCAGGGGCAGATGCACCCAACAGCACCCCGGTTGTGAGTCTGCCAACCAGGACCGTTGCGGCCAACCACCCTGCCACAGCTGATGTTGCTGCGCAGGGTCCATTAGTGGGCACCCAGCTGCCACTGACACAAGTCAGGCCTTTGGTCATCCCTCCACCTGCCACTCCCTCAGCTCAATCCACCGAACCCACTGGCCATACTGGTCAGGGCGGCATTAGCCAGCCAGGGTCTGCGCCACAGTCCAAGAGGAGGAAGGTTGCACCTGCAGCACAGGCTGGGACCCCACACACAGCCACGACCTCCTGCACGTCGAGGAAGAAGCCTTTCTGTAAGCAGGAACTGGACTTCCTCGTGGACTACGTGCGGGGACACAGCCGTGACATGCTAGTGGGTGCCAATAGTCAGACTACGGCTGCCCAACGTGACACCCACTGGAAGCATGTTGCGGAACATGTCAGTTCATTCGGCCATGAGGTGCGCACGGCGCAGGAGTGCAAAAAGCGCTGGAATGACATCAAGCGCAGCACTAAGGCTAAGCGTGCCTCAAATTACAACTTGACTCTGGTGACTGGCGATGAGCCTGCACCAGAGGAGGAAGAACTCACTCCGCATGAGGCTCTCGTTGCAGAGTTCATACCACCAGAATTGGTCGAAGGTGTGGGAGAGATGCTGGACTTTGATGCCCAGTCCAGTGAGTGTTGATGCGTAGTTGTTGAGGACGTGTGTGTTTCACTTGTGGGATGTGTTGTGCATGATTGCTGCTACATGTGACGTGTACATGGTTCTGATGTGTAAGTAATGCAATGCTACCGTCATGCATGTCTCCTCTGCCTGCATGCGGGACTCCATGTGGGCATGCTCCCTTGCCCCTCCTCCGCCACTCTGCACCCCAGTTCCACCTTTGCACTGGTCTGCTACATTCTTGCCAATGTGTAGTTTCTTGTTCATGTGTCCTGTGTAGATGCTAACTTCCAGCTTAGAAACTGCCAGACATATGCCGTGTGGTACAGCCTTGGTACTCGATGCAGGGTATCCCACTTGTACTGTGCATGGGTCAGATGTCCCGCAGGGACATGAGTGCCCATTCATGCTCCATGTGCATTGCACGCATGCCCCTATGTGTCCTTGACTGGATGATCACTGTAATATGAGTCCTTGGTTACATACATTGCCTGCCATATTATCGGCCTCCCCATGTCAACTGTGGCTCAGTCCTGCCTTGCACACATGTTTAGGCTCTGACAATCTGTGTGGCTCACAGGCCTCAGCCTGTTCAATGGCCAATGACTCTGTCCAACTCTTGTCGTGTCTTCTTCACACGTGGCCGGCCTCCGGATCTTCCATCATGTGTCCTGCCCACTGTCCCAGCATCATTTGCAGTGTTGTAATTTGAATCACATTAAGCTGTTGATGCCAGTCAACACTGCTTGTCAATACACAGGTGTATGGGCAGCCTTTTGATACCATGCTAGGCATCCCTGCTTTGGTACTGGGGTGGAGGGGTGCTTGGCTGCTAGACATGGTACACATTGAATACACAATGCACGTGATGTCTGAATTTGACATTGCACTGCCTTCACATTTCCTGGCACACACCATGGAGTGCTTGTACATGTAGGTAGTGAGTGGCGTACACATTTTCAGCACTGGATAGACCCACTTCCATGCAAACTGCCACCTTTCAACAGGTCTGATCACAGTAGCTATTCAAAGTAGACCCAGCATGCATGCCAGGTCATATGTTGTGTGTCACATGTCTGCCGGATGCCTTTGCTGTCGGTGTGTGTGTGTGTTGTGTGCTTCTGACATGTGTAGTGACCTTTTCCTCTCTATTTTTCAGGTGATGACGCAATGGATGCAGAGAATGGTGTTGTCATGCCAGACACAGGGTTGGTAAGACCACATCAACCCTGCACTAGTGGGGGTCATGGGGTGGTAGGCCACGAAAACCCCCAAGTGCTGCAGTCCATCCTGTCTCTGGCTGCCTATGAGTCCAGCCTTCATGACGACTCTGACGTCCATGTTGAGTTGGATGAGCATCAAGTCCATGTGTCAGGGGTGAGTGATTCTGATGTGGACACTCCTCTGTCTGCGACACCTGCACTGAGGGATCAGACAGTCTTGGTTCCTCCGCCCGTGGTGGAACGGGACGCAGGGTCACCCTCCACACCAGTCACTGATGTGCCTGGGACATCACGTCGACGGGGGCATGTAGTCGTGCAGCCGCAGGCGGTGCCAACACAGCGAGGACCCCCGGTCCTTGGGTCCCGCAGGGGTCAAGCCCGGCAACGCGGTCGCCGCGCGCAACCGCTGTATACTGAGTGGGAGCAAGACATGACTGCCAATTCCGAACGGCAGGGGGCAGCAATGGAGAACATCGCTGAGAGCATTGTAAGAGGATTCAATTCAACACTACAGCTAAGTCAACGCCTAGTCTATAATACTGAATGAAAACCCTTATTGATATATCTTTAGGTCCAGTTCATGCGTTCTGGATGACTACCCCTATATAACACCCCTCTCTTGGAATCCCCCTGACCCCACTGAGCCAAGAAGTAGTTCTGTTTTGCAAGTTTAAAAGGTTTATTTGATAATTTACAATATATATTATATCACGCTTTATAATAAATTAATAATTGAATAGCACACTTAATCTGATATGATAAAGATTAACAATGGAGAATCTGGCACTAGCACACTTCTTTATAATCACTAATGAGTTGACAGGAAATGGATAAGATAGCACACTGGTAAATAGGAACAAAAGTATAATGTGGTAGAGGATGCTTTATGTAAGCTCAGGTGGATGCAATATTCAATGAATGCAGTACAGAAAATACTCAATAGGATTTCAACCAAACAATGTAATCACTTTTCTCTGGCTATTCACTCCCCCCCTCTTTATGCAATGCAAGGAAATGGGAGGAAAGCACACAGTTCTCAGAAATGCAATCAATGTAATCAGTTCAATCCAGCAAGCTTAGACAACAGAAAACAGGTAGGAGTTTTGAAATCACAGGCCCAAATTGCTTTGATATGTGCTGGCAATGAATGAAAAAAATATGCTAAACGCTTTTAATTCCCTTACAGAGGTTCAGGGTGAGTGGTATCTAGTTAATATTAGTCCAGGCTCACACTAGCAATGAGGCAGGGATAGTTAGCAGGTTAAACGAATTTCTGGCAAATGGAAAGCAAACAGCAGCAGTTTTTACATGTGAAGAAATTGCAAATCGCGGTAAAATTCGCGGATGCGTGTTCCGCGATTGCGGTAAAACTATAAGGGGTAGGAATGCGGTTCTTGGTGCGATTCAAAGCTACGATTCTAAGCTATCAGAGGAAAGTTACTGCAAGTCTCTAGCCCAAACGGTCGCGGAGATATGAGCGATTTAATAAAGGTCGTTTTTGGGTTTGCAAATTTCAAAAGCTCAAAATGACAAGTGCAGCTTGCAACTAGCAAATCACAGGTGACAGCTTTACAAGTGACAGGTGACAGTTAGGAGACAGTTCTACTTAGATTAAATAGATTGAATTATATTATTTTAACTAAGAGATTGGTTCTGCACAGTTTTCTAGGTACTCACACTATACTCTTGAGTGAAATGGGCCTCGCCACGGATCTGGTCAGGGTTTTAGACTGGACTCTGGTCTGGTCTGGTCTGCACTTCACAGTGATCTGGGTCAGCTCTCTCTTCTGGTCTGGGTCTCTCTGGGTACAGCACTGCTTTCTCTCTGGTTCTCTTAGTTCTGGATAGATTGAAGTCTCTAGTTTGGCTTTCTGGAGGTTGATGGAGGTAAGTATGGATTTTTCCGGCAGAGCGTCCCGCTGCAGATGGATTTGGCAAGTCTCTATCTGTCCTGTCTGTCTGCTTTTATGTGTTTAGAATGTGGGTGTGTTCTAACATCACTGACCCTACCTCTCTCTCAGCTTCTAATTGGTCAAACTTCCATTTATCATTTGATTGGGGAATGAACTGTGAGTCAGAGTGATGTCATTTTACAGCCTGCAGAGAGTCCACTCCTCCTGTCAACTTACACACAAATCTAGATTTGAAACAAATACATATTTGCAGAGGTACATATTGTTTTAAAATCATATGCACCCATCATGCATTACAGGAGGTATACCCTGTTCAAACTCTGCTCTTCCTGGGAGCTTGCATTCAGAACTGGCACATATTTCACTTTTTAACTGATTTTGCAATTTCTGACATGGACCCAACTTTACATACATGTGTGCAGGGAGTAGGGACATTAACTGATGAAGTTTCAGATTTTTAACATGCATACATTTAGAGTAATATCCACTTTTCCGCTGACACCCCCCTGAACATGCCACCGGGTCGAAAAACCTCTTAAAATGTGGGCAGAAAAATCACAAGAATTATGGTATCATTTATAAAATTTTCACATGTCCGCTCTATGAGTTATTCATCTTTTTAAAGTTATGTTCTGGCTCCAAAGGGGTGTGGTTTTCCAGGTCACATGGTATAGAAACCAGTCTTTCCAGTTTCTGCCAAGCCAGCTTGCTCTCACAGGCAGTGCTCCTCCCAGCTCCTGCCAAGAGGAAGCTACAATTTACGACTGCGGTAATAAAAACCTTTGCCTGAGTGAAGAGGGCTTTGTTCACTCTCTTGCAGAGCACAGATAATTCAATTATCAGATAGATGGCATATCCTTAGTGTGGGCAGCAAAAGGAAGGTTGGCCTGGGAACACAGCTGTGACTCAAGTTTCCCTTCTGATGGGGGTAGTTGCCAGGCAGAATTCAGTTCCTTAAGCCAGGTTTCAGATAAAATGTCACTTTTTGTTCCCCAGTTTCTGCATTCAAATAAAACTAAACATTTTTACATATGCAGCTAGAAGGCTGATTCTAAGTTTAAAACTATGACATTTAAACAGTTACAAAGGCATGTGACACCAAACATAGCTCACTCATTTAATCTAAACATTTTCGATTTTAGTGTCTTTAAATCCAGTGCAACTTAAACTGCTGACTCCATAGCAGTTTTGTTATAAGCATTGTTTTGGGCTCTTCATTTCCCAGATTTTGTAGGCACACAACACTCCATTCTACCAAATGTCTGCTGGTGTCCAGTGAGTTTTTAGATGTGTTGCAATGTTTAAAATAGACAGTTTGAGCCTGCCTTCAGAGAAACACAGGGTGGTTTTAAACTGCCGGCTTTTGGATAGTGGTGAGTACTGGTACTGCACCCATTTTTGGGATTTAAGAAAATGAATTCCCAACAGTTATGGGTTTGCTTTTGGCAATCAGCATTGCCACTCCCAATGGTTTCAGACTACTGTGCGGGTAGTCCAATGGTGGTTTTAAAGCGCTTTGAAGCTAACCGGCGCTACTGTTTTTCCTTTGGCAACCCATTTCCCTCATGGCAACCCAGCCTTTCATTCTCGCACTGGTGGGTGGCAAGTGAGGCAACCATTTTAGTGTGCGCACAAACTGCGCAGCTTTCCTGGATTTCAGCGCACATGTGGGTTTTCCGCCATCTTGAATTTTCTAAGCCCACAGCACCAAATGTTGCAGCATGATAGCTTAAACGTGGGTCAGGACACCCAGCAAGCCCCCCCCACGCGACTGCACTTTGAATTTGAGTCGATGGGGAGTCGCGTGCCCATGGGTTTTGACCCACGCACCGGTCTGTCCGCATAATCTTCTTCCTCTTCTGTAGATGGCACAGTTCAGCATCTTCTTCTCCATCCGGTACTGATCGATCGGTTCTCCTCGCCAGTCCTGATGGGAGTATTGGGCGGTCCACTGGGCCCATTGGATCTTCGTTCCCGGTCTCCGGATCATCCTCCTTGGCCAGTCTCAAGGTCTTCTTTCTCCTAGGACGACAAAGGAAGAGCGGCAATACCTACTCATAGACGTTTTTCCACCACTGTTGAGATGGTGGGACAGCATATGCATTTCATCATGACGAAACATTACATTCTTACTTTGATAAAAAAAAACAGTATAACTAAGAGACAGTTTCATGCAAATCACAATATTTTAGAGACTAGATGTGGTATGTTTTATGATTGGAACTGAATTAGTCTGAGACAGTACCCGCTAGGATTCCAGAGGATTCCTCCAGTTGTTGCAGAGTGTGCCTGGGATGGCAACATTTCAACTGGTTTATGTGGACCCACTTGTCTTCCCCCTCTGCCGAACCGCCTTTGGGGATGCGGATCTTGTAGGCCACAGGGGAGATCTTATCGACGATCTCAAAGGGTCCTTTCCATGTAGGCAAAAATTTGCGCTGCTTGGCCTGGTTCCTTTGGAAGTTGCATAGATAGACCCGGTCCCCCACCTGATATTCCTTCCTGGAAGTTTTCAGGTCATAGTGGGTCTTCATGCTATCAGCTGATCTTTCTAGATTCCGCTGAGCATAAGCAAAAGCATGTTGGAGGTGTTTCCTTAAATTCTCTACATACTCATGAGTAGTGGAGGCATTTATCAGTGTCTGCTCTTGGGTCCTGTAGAGCAAATGCTGAGGAAGCACCATCTTGCGCCCAGTCATCAACTCAAATGGTGACATTTTGGTTGCAGATGAAGGGGTAGATCTGATAGCCATTAGGACCAGAGGTAATCGGATATCCCAACTTGGCCCAGAATCTGCCACAAACTTCTTTAATATGCTCACAATTGTCCGGTTATATCGCTCTACTGCCCCAGAAGAAGCTGGTCTATAAGCAATATGCAGCTTTCTCTTGACCCCCAGTATCTCCCACATCTTTGTCATTACTTCACTGGTGAAGTGGCTACCTCTGTCTGACTCAATCCTTTGAGGTAGACCAAAACGGGAAAAGATGTGGTTAATCATCAAGGCAGCTGCAGTTTCTGCCTTGCAATTTGGGGCTGGGAGACATTCCACCCACTTGGTAAACAAGCATGTCACAGTCAACATGTACTTATTCCCCCTAGCCGAGCGAATCACAGGGCCTACAAAGTCGATTTGTAAATCTGACCATGGCAGTGTCATTCCCCTCTTTTGTAAAGGCGCCCGGTGTGTGAGGGATGTCGGCTGAAATTGTGCACACACAAGACAACCCTTCAAATATTGGTTGAGGTCCTGGCCCATGTGTGGCCAGTATGCAACCTCTCTTAAGATTTCCAATGTTGTGTGAAACCCCCTATGACCGGCGGTGGCCGCATCATGGGCGTGACTTAACATCAGGCTTCGGAATGAGGTAGGAACCACCCACTGATCGTGGCCAGCTTTGGATTTCCTTACCAGCAAACCGTCTTGGATTCGGAACATTTTTGGACATTTCATCAACACTCTTAGGTCCTCTTTCCCAATGTAATCGGTATCCGTCAGGGGAAAGTTCTCAGGGTCCTCAAGGTGCTGGTAAAATTTACCAATAATTGGATCCCCCTTCTGAGCGGTAATCAAATCAGCATCAGGGGTCTCCTTACTCCATTGTGCAATTGAAAGGTCGTTGTGAGCATTGGTCTGGGACCTAGTGATAGCAATGACCTGGATTTCCCCCAATAGGGACTCAATCTCAATTAGATCCCCTTGGATGGCCCCGGTTTTGGCCAGCTGATCAGCTAAGTCATTTCCAGTTTTGTCTGGTCCCTCTACTTTGGAATGACCCTTGATCTTTTTCCAATAGATGGTCATCTCATTCGAGGTGACCAAATCATCAATGTTTTGGATCAACTTCCCATGTTTCAAGGGTTTGTTGTTAGCACATAACATGCCTCTGGTTTTCCAATTAACCAGGTGCTCCACGAACCCGTTCCGTACATAATCCGAATCTGTGATTATGACCAGTTCGTGGAGTTGGTGCTGGATAGCAGTGAGGATGGCCTGATGCACAGCCATCAATTCTGCCACCTGACTACTTCGGGGACCAATTTTGTATCCAGCGGAGGGTTCTGGGGACTCATTCACCCATGCATTCCCTACGCCGGCCACCAGTTCTTTCTCCCTGTCGTTGTCAACATGGTAAGAGCATCCATCCACATAGACAGTGGGCATTCCCTCACACTTGTCCTCTTCAAAGACTTTGTGTGGGGAATTAAGGTATGCCTCCATGTTGTCCTTGATTTTTAGACTTTCGTCCTCGAGACAGTTTTCTCTGGCACAATCATGCAAGTCAGCCAGACCTTGCGCGAGGGGACTCTTCTTGTTTTGGCCATATCTGACCTCCACAGGAAAGCCTTGCATTGACAGAATCCAGGAAGTAATTCGGGAATTACTCACATTTCCGGCCCGGATTCTGTCACTTTGGAGATATTGCAGAGGCTGGTGTGGAGTCTCCACTATGATGTGTTCCCCCTGGATAAACGGGCGGTAATTCTTCAATGCCCACACCGTTGCCAGGAGTGCCTTCTCACAATCGTTGAATTTCTCCTCCACAGAGGATAAAGTTTTGCTCGCATAGGAGATTACTTTATTGACCTTGTCATGCTTTTGGTATAATACTGCCGTCAAGCACGTATCAGAGAACCCCGTCTCCAGGAAGAACTCCTTGTTTCTGACCGGGTAAGCTAGGCAAGGCGCTTGTGAGAGGCTTTTTTTGAGTTGTTTTACTGCCTCGGATTGTTCTGGACCCCATTCCCACTTGACCCCCCCCTTCAGGAGATGAATCAGGGGTCTGGTGATCTCTGCGTAGCCCTCAATGAACTTTCTGCTGTAATTAGTCAGTCCAAGGAGGCTCCTTAGTTCCCGCAGAGTTGTGGGGTCTTTCAGTTTCTGAAGTGCTTCCACTTTCTTTTCCTGGGGACAGAGACCCTGAGGAGTAATCTCATGCCCCAAGAAGTTAACACGGGTTTTACACCACTGTGCTTTCTGAAAGGAAAGTTTTGCTCCGGCGGCCCTCAACTGTGTCAGAACATAACGGATCTCCGCTATGTGTTCCTCCACAGATGAACTTTTGATGAGGACATCATCTACATAAGCCAGGTTACCCCTTGCACCCAAGTCAGGCATGGCCTTGTGTAGAAAAATGTTGAATTCATTTCCGGAGTTGAGGTATCCGAAGGGAGTCCGGGTCCAGGTGTACTGCTGGCCCCCAAAGGTAAACGCCAGCTTGTATTGGTCCTCCCTACTGACAGGCACAGTCCAGTATCCATTGGTCAGGTCTATTGCAGTGAATACCTGTGACCCCTGGATCTGGGCCAGCCCTTGGTCAATGTAGGGCAGAGGCCATCGGGAAGTATGGACCCGTTTGTTGAGCTCCCTAAGGTCGGCGCAGAGTCTCCACTGGCCGTTTGGCTTCAATATTCCCAGCACCGGATTATTGAAGGTGCTGTGGACTGGACGGATTATTCCCCGGGACTCAAGGTTCTTAATTATTTCAGTAAGGGACTCCATTGATGCGAGAGGCAAGCGATATTGCTTCACAAACACAGGAGTCATGCCAGGGTCCGTGGGGATTGTTGTTGTGTGGATGTCAGTGCGACCACAGTCATATGAGTCTACCGCAAAGAGATCTTGGAAATCCAAGAAAACTTGTTTCAACTTTTGCTTTTGTTCCAGAGTCACACAGGCATCAGCTAGGTTGACTCTCTCTTCCACCATCTGCCTGAAGCCTGGAAAGACTTCTGGTTTGGCTATTTCAGCGGCCTCCTCCAGCTGGGTGGAGAAGTCCCTGGTCAGAGTGCTGATTTGGACTGGAGGCTTCAGGTGGGCAAGGCAGCCTTCATGAACCTGGAAAATCACCTCATCCCTACTGAAGTCACAAGTCACATCTTCCTTACCATAAGGGCAAGAAGTGTACACCAGGAAGTTCCCCCCATGCCGGGTAAAAATCCTGTCTGGTGTTGTATTGTCATCACTGTCACTGTCAAAACAGTCCTTGGGGATTGGTCCTAACAGTTAATTTCTAAGATCAATGGAGAAATGTCGGTCATCAACCGCCATTCCAATAATGGTGCCTGCGGCTAGAGTAATACTCTTTAAGTCACTGTTATCCACCTCTATTGGAATGGTGTCATGTTCTATGTTGACTAATGGTGTTGGGTTTACCCCCAACCCTTGCTGTTGGAGAGAAGCATTTAGATGTATGTAAGCATCAGGGTTTTTCAACTCTTGTCCCCTTTTAACTTTCACTTCCAGGGAGAATTGTCGGGTCCTTTCTGGGATGGTGACTTCCTCTTTAACCTGAATTTCAACTGCATAAGGTAGCAATTGAGCTGACCTAAATGCTTTTTCTGGATCATCAAAGCCCATGGGATTATCCGCTAATCGGGACCAAGCTTTGAAGTTTATTAGGTCCAAACTAATGGCAAAGCGATTGAGAATGTCACTGCCTAAGTAAAAGGCGGCAGTGACGTCTCGCACGACCCAACAATTATGGACTATGCTCTTGTTGCCAATGGAGATTTTGAGCATACACCTGCTTGGCAGGAGATGTTTTGAATTAGGTGCTTCCAGGTCCATTTCCGATTTGTCTATCAGTTTGAAGATGGGAATGGCTGGATCTTTTGGGAGTTGGCGGAACATGGCTTCGCTGATGAAGCTCTTACCGTTGTTCACACACACTCGAGCGAGAACAGAGTCCTTCCCATCATTTAACTGAACAGGGATGAACAACTGCTCTCCAATTTGCTGAATATCAGCCAGGCTTTGAGCTGATTTCACATCTTTCTAGACTATAGGAGTGGGAGTTTCAGGTTGTGGATTGGTATAGAATTTCAGAGTGTTTCCTTCCAGCGTGGAATACCACTTTAGACTGGAAGGAAGGTTGATTTTCAGAAATAGAGAGGACCCCCCATCACCAGTCTGTTGTCCTACTGCTATTACTGTCACGTCTGGAATTTGGCTATTCTGGAAGTGAAATTCTACTTGGTCAGATTTTTGTTCAACCATGTGGCAGGTGCCGTTTAAACTAACATGGTTGACACTCTGTTTTAATTTTATTGGTCGGCTAGTCTGGGTCCAGAGGACCTTGTTTACGCAATCTATTAGGGGTGACAACCTCCTCAGGAGGTCATTCCCTAGTAAACAAGGGGTGCCCTCCGGGGTCACAACTATGACCGGGTGTTTCAACTTGTGTCGCCCAATTTTAATGTCCAAGTCTGCAGTCCCCTCAACGGGAATTTCCTTCCCGTCAAAGTTCTGGAGTTGTCCAGGAAGTGAGGTGAGAGGAATTTGGTAATTCTCTCCCCTTCCTGCATTCAGTTCATCAAAGGCCCTTCTGGACAGAAGGGTAGCTTGAGATCCAGTGTCCACCAGTGCCGAGATTGTACCCTGCCCCTGTACTTGTACCGGGGCATAATATCTTCCCTCCTTCTCCTCAAGGGGGCACAGGTAATGTACATTTTTGGACAACTGGTGGGCTAACTTTCTGGTTTTGGACATTGCTAGCGAAGAGATTTGGGCCGAATTCTGTGGAGAGCCTTGGGAATCTGAAAGAAAAAGTTGGCAACTGGAGATCAGAGCCATTGTGGGTTCCCCTGGCTCCGGTTCTGGGCTGCCCCCCCCTTTTTGGAGGCAGTCCCCAGGATGGGTTTGAACCAGGGGATTTTCTTGCTGTTGGTTCTGGGATGAGATGGTGGGCGGCGGTAGCTCAGTCTCCACATCTCCCCAGTCTGGATTTGCATTCCTAGGGACCCATTTTTCTTTGGGAGGAGTTCCCCCCTCTCTGAAGGAGAAGATCCTTTTCTCAGGATCCTCTGAGGATCCCTCTCCCTCAAATTGGAAGATCTGTACCTCCTCCTCAAACTGAGTCTGTTTGGGTCTTTTGTTTCTCCTACCCCCCCTCTGCTCCTTAGGAGGCAGACTTTCAGGGGCAAGAGATTTTGTTTCCGGTTCCTGGGTTTCCAGGGGCTGTTTACAAGTGAGGAAGGAAGCTTCCTCCAAGGCTTTACACCCCCCTTCCCCTTGTGCCTCCTCCCTGGGAACCGGTGAGTTATCGGGGTGCTGCCCCCGTCATTGTTCTGGAGCACCAGGTCCAGAGTTGGGTGCGTTCTGCGCCGGCATGCTGATCTGAGGGTTCTGCTGCGCCCTCAGTATATGACCCATATCCCGCGCCATGTTTTGATGGTGCTTGCCCCGACATGGCGACCCCCGAGGCAGGCGTGGGTGGGCAACTGGGTCCTGGAGCTGGGCTGTGGAGCGATGGTATCCCAGTCGGGAGTCTACTGTTCCAGCAGGGGTGGACACAGCAACTGGACCCCTGCAGATGGCTGATGTGCAGGCACCAAATGGCAGGGCACGGTGGCAGCAGGCAGGCAGGCAGGCAGGCAGCAGCAGATGGCACGTGGGAGGCTGCTCGGGGCACTGGGGGGCAGTGATTCGGCCTTCTGGGCAGGAGCGTGGTCTTCCGTGTGTATTCGCGTGGCCAGCTTGATACGGAGTGATTTGGCACGTGAAAAATCTGCACGTCAGCGTGTAATTCGAGGAAAGGCCCTTAGCGCGTAAGCGCGTCTGCACGCATACGCATTTTCATTGGACCAAAGGCCCTCAGCGCGTGAGCGCGTCTATGACGTGACGTGCGAGGGTGTATCCCTCATTGCACGTGATGACAGAACACACGTGGATTTCAACCAATCGCATGTGAAAGTTCACGGCACCCCGGAACACACGTACCCAGGCTAATCGCGTGTGGAACTACCCGCGCACCCGGAAACACACGTACCCAGCCCAATCGCGTGTAGAATTTCTCGCGCACCCCTAAAATCCACGTACCCAGGCCAATCGCGTGTGGAACTACCCACGCACCCGGAAACACACGTACCCAGGCTAATCGCGTGTGGAAAACTGCACGTCCGCGTGTAATGCGCGTAATCGCGCGTGAAAAACTGCACGTCCGCGTGTAATGCGCGTAATCGCGCGTGAAAAACTGCACGTCCGCATGTGACGTGATGCGCGCGTGCGTTTCCCTCAGCACGGGTTAAAGGTGAGCGGGCCCAGCAGTTCGCTGTACGTGCCTTCCGTGGAGACCGACGTGTGTTGCTGCTTCCAGTTGTTTCGCGCGCCATCTACTTCACAGCTCTCAAGGACGTATCTCTTCTTTTGGCGGGGGTATTGGCTACGCGTGTTTTTCTGCATCGCGCTAGTCAGACGGTGAGTCGCAAACGCTCCTTTTCCCACTGCGGGTGCCCCTGTGTATCGCACCCATTTTTGATGTCATAGTAGCCTGCGTGTCCCACGCGTACGCGTTATTCGTGTTACTGGGTGCCACCGCGTACTGCGGGAGGTTAAATCCACGCACGTAGGCTGCAGGGTTGCGTGCACGGTTTTACTGCAGTTTTGGGGTGCCTGAGCGTTGCGTGACCCGTCACCACATCACCGGGGTCACATACAGCCTTGCAGGTGCAGGGGGGCTGTTAACATCTTGCTTCCCACCCCCTTCACCCCAATTGCCCAGGTCAATTGTGCTGTACACCTCCCATTGGCACCACTCCATCTGTGCCAGCACTATTACATCTGTGCCATGGTTGGGAGGCCACCAAAGGTGAGGGGCGCCTCAGCTGGGCGTACTCCTCCTGGCGGGCGTGGTCGGGGACGTGGCCGTGGTGACCAGGGAGTAGGGGGACTCCAGGGTGTCCAGGGCAGCCACAGAGTGGGAAGAGGCAGGGGTGCGCCACTTGAGCACAATGTTGTGCCATGTGTTGGTGCAGCCATGCCACCACCCCCTGTGGTTCCGGGGGATGCAGCTCCTGCATCTGGCACTGGCACCCGTATGACCCGGCAGTCCGTTCCATCGACTGCCACGGGCCCAAGGGTAGCGGTAGCTGCAGGTGCAGCTGTGGACACCGCCACCCAGGCTCAGGGTCTGCCAGCGCAGGCTGCGTTGGCACTTGAAGAGCCCTTGGTAGATCTCCAACAGGCCAGGGGGGAAACCATAGGGGCACGCCGGGCTGCTCAGACCAAGACACGTGTCCCTGGGGCAGTCATGTCATCTGCTGCCCCGAACAGCCGGGTGTTGACAAGTGCAGGGGCAGATGCACCCAACAGCACCCCGGTTGTGAGTCTGCCAACCAGGACCGTTGCGGCCAACCACCCTGCCACAGCTGATGTTGCTGCGCAGGGTCCATTAGTGGGCACCCAGCTGCCACTGACACAAGTCAGGCCTTTGGTCATCCCTCCACCTGCCACTCCCTCAGCTCAATCCACCGAACCCACTGGCCATACTGGTCAGGGCGGCATTAGCCAGCCAGGGTCTGCGCCACAGTCCAAGAGGAGGAAGGTTGCACCTGCAGCACAGGCTGGGACCCCACACACAGCCACGACCTCCTGCACGTCGAGGAAGAAGCCTTTCTGTAAGCAGGAACTGGACTTCCTCGTGGACTACGTGCGGGGACACAGCCGTGACATGCTAGTGGGTGCCAATAGTCAGACTACGGCTGCCCAACGTGACACCCACTGGAAGCATGTTGCGGAACATGTCAGTTCATTCGGCCATGAGGTGCGCACGGCGCAGGAGTGCAAAAAGCGCTGGAATGACATCAAGCGCAGCACTAAGGCTAAGCGTGCCTCAAATTACAACTTGACTCTGGTGACTGGCGATGAGCCTGCACCAGAGGAGGAAGAACTCACTCCGCATGAGGCTCTCGTTGCAGAGTTCATACCACCAGAATTGGTCGAAGGTGTGGGAGAGATGCTGGACTTTGATGCCCAGTCCAGTGAGTGTTGATGCGTAGTTGTTGAGGACGTGTGTGTTTCACTTGTGGGATGTGTTGTGCATGATTGCTGCTACATGTGACGTGTACATGGTTCTGATGTGTAAGTAATGCAATGCTACCGTCATGCATGTCTCCTCTGCCTGCATGCGGGACTCCATGTGGGCATGCTCCCTTGCCCCTCCTCCGCCACTCTGCACCCCAGTTCCACCTTTGCACTGGTCTGCTACATTCTTGCCAATGTGTAGTTTCTTGTTCATGTGTCCTGTGTAGATGCTAACTTCCAGCTTAGAAACTGCCAGACATATGCCGTGTGGTACAGCCTTGGTACTCGATGCAGGGTATCCCACTTGTACTGTGCATGGGTCAGATGTCCCGCAGGGACATGAGTGCCCATTCATGCTCCATGTGCATTGCACGCATGCCCCTATGTGTCCTTGACTGGATGATCACTGTAATATGAGTCCTTGGTTACATACATTGCCTGCCATATTATCGGCCTCCCCATGTCAACTGTGGCTCAGTCCTGCCTTGCACACATGTTTAGGCTCTGACAATCTGTGTGGCTCACAGGCCTCAGCCTGTTCAATGGCCAATGACTCTGTCCAACTCTTGTCGTGTCTTCTTCACACGTGGCCGGCCTCCGGATCTTCCATCATGTGTCCTGCCCACTGTCCCAGCATCATTTGCAGTGTTGTAATTTGAATCACATTAAGCTGTTGATGCCAGTCAACACTGCTTGTCAATACACAGGTGTATGGGCAGCCTTTTGATACCATGCTAGGCATCCCTGCTTTGGTACTGGGGTGGAGGGGTGCTTGGCTGCTAGACATGGTACACATTGAATACACAATGCACGTGATGTCTGAATTTGACATTGCACTGCCTTCACATTTCCTGGCACACACCATGGAGTGCTTGTACATGTAGGTAGTGAGTGGCGTACACATTTTCAGCACTGGATAGACCCACTTCCATGCAAACTGCCACCTTTCAACAGGTCTGATCACAGTAGCTATTCAAAGTAGACCCAGCATGCATGCCAGGTCATATGTTGTGTGTCACATGTCTGCCGGATGCCTTTGCTGTCGGTGTGTGTGTGTGTTGTGTGCTTCTGACATGTGTAGTGACCTTTTCCTCTCTATTTTTCAGGTGATGACGCAATGGATGCAGAGAATGGTGTTGTCATGCCAGACACAGGGTTGGTAAGACCACATCAACCCTGCACTAGTGGGGGTCATGGGGTGGTAGGCCACGAAAACCCCCAAGTGCTGCAGTCCATCCTGTCTCTGGCTGCCTATGAGTCCAGCCTTCATGACGACTCTGACGTCCATGTTGAGTTGGATGAGCATCAAGTCCATGTGTCAGGGGTGAGTGATTCTGATGTGGACACTCCTCTGTCTGCGACACCTGCACTGAGGGATCAGACAGTCTTGGTTCCTCCGCCCGTGGTGGAACGGGACGCAGGGTCACCCTCCACACCAGTCACTGATGTGCCTGGGACATCACGTCGACGGGGGCATGTAGTCGTGCAGCCGCAGGCGGTGCCAACACAGCGAGGACCCCCGGTCCTTGGGTCCCGCAGGGGTCAAGCCCGGCAACGCGGTCGCCGCGCGCAACCGCTGTATACTGAGTGGGAGCAAGACATGACTGCCAATTCCGAACGGCAGGGGGCAGCAATGGAGAACATCGCTGAGAGCATTGTAAGAGGATTCAATTCAACACTACAGCTAAGTCAACGCCTAGTCTATAATACTGAATGAAAACCCTTATTGATATATCTTTAGGTCCAGTTCATGCGTTCTGGATGACTACCCCTATATAACACCCCTCTCTTGGAATCCCCCTGACCCCACTGAGCCAAGAAGTAGTTCTGTTTTGCAAGTTTAAAAGGTTTATTTGATAATTTACAATATATATTATATCACGCTTTATAATAAATTAATAATTGAATAGCACACTTAATCTGATATGATAAAGATTAACAATGGAGAATCTGGCACTAGCACACTTCTTTATAATCACTAATGAGTTGACAGGAAATGGATAAGATAGCACACTGGTAAATAGGAACAAAAGTATAATGTGGTAGAGGATGCTTTATGTAAGCTCAGGTGGATGCAATATTCAATGAATGCAGTACAGAAAATACTCAATAGGATTTCAACCAAACAATGTAATCACTTTTCTCTGGCTATTCACTCCCCCCCTCTTTATGCAATGCAAGGAAATGGGAGGAAAGCACACAGTTCTCAGAAATGCAATCAATGTAATCAGTTCAATCCAGCAAGCTTAGACAACAGAAAACAGGTAGGAGTTTTGAAATCACAGGCCCAAATTGCTTTGATATGTGCTGGCAATGAATGAAAAAAATATGCTAAACGCTTTTAATTCCCTTACAGAGGTTCAGGGTGAGTGGTATCTAGTTAATATTAGTCCAGGCTCACACTAGCAATGAGGCAGGGATAGTTAGCAGGTTAAACGAATTTCTGGCAAATGGAAAGCAAACAGCAGCAGTTTTTACATGTGAAGAAATTGCAAATCGCGGTAAAATTCGCGGATGCGTGTTCCGCGATTGCGGTAAAACTATAAGGGGTAGGAATGCGGTTCTTGGTGCGATTCAAAGCTACGATTCTAAGCTATCAGAGGAAAGTTACTGCAAGTCTCTAGCCCAAACGGTCGCGGAGATATGAGCGATTTAATAAAGGTCGTTTTTGGGTTTGCAAATTTCAAAAGCTCAAAATGACAAGTGCAGCTTGCAACTAGCAAATCACAGGTGACAGCTTTACAAGTGACAGGTGACAGTTAGGAGACAGTTCTACTTAGATTAAATAGATTGAATTATATTATTTTAACTAAGAGATTGGTTCTGCACAGTTTTCTAGGTACTCACACTATACTCTTGAGTGAAATGGGCCTCGCCACGGATCTGGTCAGGGTTTTAGACTGGACTCTGGTCTGGTCTGGTCTGCACTTCACAGTGATCTGGGTCAGCTCTCTCTTCTGGTCTGGGTCTCTCTGGGTACAGCACTGCTTTCTCTCTGGTTCTCTTAGTTCTGGATAGATTGAAGTCTCTAGTTTGGCTTTCTGGAGGTTGATGGAGGTAAGTATGGATTTTTCCGGCAGAGCGTCCCGCTGCAGATGGATTTGGCAAGTCTCTATCTGTCCTGTCTGTCTGCTTTTATGTGTTTAGAATGTGGGTGTGTTCTAACATCACTGACCCTACCTCTCTCTCAGCTTCTAATTGGTCAAACTTCCATTTATCATTTGATTGGGGAATGAACTGTGAGTCAGAGTGATGTCATTTTACAGCCTGCAGAGAGTCCACTCCTCCTGTCAACTTACACACAAATCTAGATTTGAAACAAATACATATTTGCAGAGGTACATATTGTTTTAAAATCATATGCACCCATCATGCATTACAGGAGGTATACCCTGTTCAAACTCTGCTCTTCCTGGGAGCTTGCATTCAGAACTGGCACATATTTCACTTTTTAACTGATTTTGCAATTTCTGACATGGACCCAACTTTACATACATGTGTGCAGGGAGTAGGGACATTAACTGATGAAGTTTCAGATTTTTAACATGCATACATTTAGAGTAATATCCACTTTTCCGCTGACACCCCCCTGAACATGCCACCGGGTCGAAAAACCTCTTAAAATGTGGGCAGAAAAATCACAAGAATTATGGTATCATTTATAAAATTTTCACATGTCCGCTCTATGAGTTATTCATCTTTTTAAAGTTATGTTCTGGCTCCAAAGGGGTGTGGTTTTCCAGGTCACATGGTATAGAAACCAGTCTTTCCAGTTTCTGCCAAGCCAGCTTGCTCTCACAGGCAGTGCTCCTCCCAGCTCCTGCCAAGAGGAAGCTACAATTTACGACTGCGGTAATAAAAACCTTTGCCTGAGTGAAGAGGGCTTTGTTCACTCTCTTGCAGAGCACAGATAATTCAATTATCAGATAGATGGCATATCCTTAGTGTGGGCAGCAAAAGGAAGGTTGGCCTGGGAACACAGCTGTGACTCAAGTTTCCCTTCTGATGGGGGTAGTTGCCAGGCAGAATTCAGTTCCTTAAGCCAGGTTTCAGATAAAATGTCACTTTTTGTTCCCCAGTTTCTGCATTCAAATAAAACTAAACATTTTTACATATGCAGCTAGAAGGCTGATTCTAAGTTTAAAACTATGACATTTAAACAGTTACAAAGGCATGTGACACCAAACATAGCTCACTCATTTAATCTAAACATTTTCGATTTTAGTGTCTTTAAATCCAGTGCAACTTAAACTGCTGACTCCATAGCAGTTTTGTTATAAGCATTGTTTTGGGCTCTTCATTTCCCAGATTTTGTAGGCACACAACACTCCATTCTACCAAATGTCTGCTGGTGTCCAGTGAGTTTTTAGATGTGTTGCAATGTTTAAAATAGACAGTTTGAGCCTGCCTTCAGAGAAACACAGGGTGGTTTTAAACTGCCGGCTTTTGGATAGTGGTGAGTACTGGTACTGCACCCATTTTTGGGATTTAAGAAAATGAATTCCCAACAGTTATGGGTTTGCTTTTGGCAATCAGCATTGCCACTCCCAATGGTTTCAGACTACTGTGCGGGTAGTCCAATGGTGGTTTTAAAGCGCTTTGAAGCTAACCGGCGCTACTGTTTTTCCTTTGGCAACCCATTTCCCTCATGGCAACCCAGCCTTTCATTCTCGCACTGGTGGGTGGCAAGTGAGGCAACCATTTTAGTGTGCGCACAAACTGCGCAGCTTTCCTGGATTTCAGCGCACATGTGGGTTTTCCGCCATCTTGAATTTTCTAAGCCCACAGCACCAAATGTTGCAGCATGATAGCTTAAACGTGGGTCAGGACACCCAGCAAGCCCCCCCCACGCGACTGCACTTTGAATTTGAGTCGATGGGGAGTCGCGTGCCCATGGGTTTTGACCCACGCACCGGTCTGTCCGCATAATCTTCTTCCTCTTCTGTAGATGGCACAGTTCAGCATCTTCTTCTCCATCCGGTACTGATCGATCGGTTCTCCTCGCCAGTCCTGATGGGAGTATTGGGCGGTCCACTGGGCCCATTGGATCTTCGTTCCCGGTCTCCGGATCATCCTCCTTGGCCAGTCTCAAGGTCTTCTTTCTCCTAGGACGACAAAGGAAGAGCGGCAATACCTACTCATAGACGTTTTTCCACCACTGTTGAGATGGTGGGACAGCATATGCATTTCATCATGACGAAACATTACATTCTTACTTTGATAAAAAAAAACAGTATAACTAAGAGACAGTTTCATGCAAATCACAATATTTTAGAGACTAGATGTGGTATGTTTTATGATTGGAACTGAATTAGTCTGAGACAGTACCCGCTAGGATTCCAGAGGATTCCTCCAGTTGTTGCAGAGTGTGCCTGGGATGGCAACATTTCAACTGGTTTATGTGGACCCACTTGTCTTCCCCCTCTGCCGAACCGCCTTTGGGGATGCGGATCTTGTAGGCCACAGGGGAGATCTTATCGACGATCTCAAAGGGTCCTTTCCATGTAGGCAAAAATTTGCGCTGCTTGGCCTGGTTCCTTTGGAAGTTGCATAGATAGACCCGGTCCCCCACCTGATATTCCTTCCTGGAAGTTTTCAGGTCATAGTGGGTCTTCATGCTATCAGCTGATCTTTCTAGATTCCGCTGAGCATAAGCAAAAGCATGTTGGAGGTGTTTCCTTAAATTCTCTACATACTCATGAGTAGTGGAGGCATTTATCAGTGTCTGCTCTTGGGTCCTGTAGAGCAAATGCTGAGGAAGCACCATCTTGCGCCCAGTCATCAACTCAAATGGTGACATTTTGGTTGCAGATGAAGGGGTAGATCTGATAGCCATTAGGACCAGAGGTAATCGGATATCCCAACTTGGCCCAGAATCTGCCACAAACTTCTTTAATATGCTCACAATTGTCCGGTTATATCGCTCTACTGCCCCAGAAGAAGCTGGTCTATAAGCAATATGCAGCTTTCTCTTGACCCCCAGTATCTCCCACATCTTTGTCATTACTTCACTGGTGAAGTGGCTACCTCTGTCTGACTCAATCCTTTGAGGTAGACCAAAACGGGAAAAGATGTGGTTAATCATCAAGGCAGCTGCAGTTTCTGCCTTGCAATTTGGGGCTGGGAGACATTCCACCCACTTGGTAAACAAGCATGTCACAGTCAACATGTACTTATTCCCCCTAGCCGAGCGAATCACAGGGCCTACAAAGTCGATTTGTAAATCTGACCATGGCAGTGTCATTCCCCTCTTTTGTAAAGGCGCCCGGTGTGTGAGGGATGTCGGCTGAAATTGTGCACACACAAGACAACCCTTCAAATATTGGTTGAGGTCCTGGCCCATGTGTGGCCAGTATGCAACCTCTCTTAAGATTTCCAATGTTGTGTGAAACCCCCTATGACCGGCGGTGGCCGCATCATGGGCGTGACTTAACATCAGGCTTCGGAATGAGGTAGGAACCACCCACTGATCGTGGCCAGCTTTGGATTTCCTTACCAGCAAACCGTCTTGGATTCGGAACATTTTTGGACATTTCATCAACACTCTTAGGTCCTCTTTCCCAATGTAATCGGTATCCGTCAGGGGAAAGTTCTCAGGGTCCTCAAGGTGCTGGTAAAATTTACCAATAATTGGATCCCCCTTCTGAGCGGTAATCAAATCAGCATCAGGGGTCTCCTTACTCCATTGTGCAATTGAAAGGTCGTTGTGAGCATTGGTCTGGGACCTAGTGATAGCAATGACCTGGATTTCCCCCAATAGGGACTCAATCTCAATTAGATCCCCTTGGATGGCCCCGGTTTTGGCCAGCTGATCAGCTAAGTCATTTCCAGTTTTGTCTGGTCCCTCTACTTTGGAATGACCCTTGATCTTTTTCCAATAGATGGTCATCTCATTCGAGGTGACCAAATCATCAATGTTTTGGATCAACTTCCCATGTTTCAAGGGTTTGTTGTTAGCACATAACATGCCTCTGGTTTTCCAATTAACCAGGTGCTCCACGAACCCGTTCCGTACATAATCCGAATCTGTGATTATGACCAGTTCGTGGAGTTGGTGCTGGATAGCAGTGAGGATGGCCTGATGCACAGCCATCAATTCTGCCACCTGACTACTTCGGGGACCAATTTTGTATCCAGCGGAGGGTTCTGGGGACTCATTCACCCATGCATTCCCTACGCCGGCCACCAGTTCTTTCTCCCTGTCGTTGTCAACATGGTAAGAGCATCCATCCACATAGACAGTGGGCATTCCCTCACACTTGTCCTCTTCAAAGACTTTGTGTGGGGAATTAAGGTATGCCTCCATGTTGTCCTTGATTTTTAGACTTTCGTCCTCGAGACAGTTTTCTCTGGCACAATCATGCAAGTCAGCCAGACCTTGCGCGAGGGGACTCTTCTTGTTTTGGCCATATCTGACCTCCACAGGAAAGCCTTGCATTGACAGAATCCAGGAAGTAATTCGGGAATTACTCACATTTCCGGCCCGGATTCTGTCACTTTGGAGATATTGCAGAGGCTGGTGTGGAGTCTCCACTATGATGTGTTCCCCCTGGATAAACGGGCGGTAATTCTTCAATGCCCACACCGTTGCCAGGAGTGCCTTCTCACAATCGTTGAATTTCTCCTCCACAGAGGATAAAGTTTTGCTCGCATAGGAGATTACTTTATTGACCTTGTCATGCTTTTGGTATAATACTGCCGTCAAGCACGTATCAGAGAACCCCGTCTCCAGGAAGAACTCCTTGTTTCTGACCGGGTAAGCTAGGCAAGGCGCTTGTGAGAGGCTTTTTTTGAGTTGTTTTACTGCCTCGGATTGTTCTGGACCCCATTCCCACTTGACCCCCCCCTTCAGGAGATGAATCAGGGGTCTGGTGATCTCTGCGTAGCCCTCAATGAACTTTCTGCTGTAATTAGTCAGTCCAAGGAGGCTCCTTAGTTCCCGCAGAGTTGTGGGGTCTTTCAGTTTCTGAAGTGCTTCCACTTTCTTTTCCTGGGGACAGAGACCCTGAGGAGTAATCTCATGCCCCAAGAAGTTAACACGGGTTTTACACCACTGTGCTTTCTGAAAGGAAAGTTTTGCTCCGGCGGCCCTCAACTGTGTCAGAACATAACGGATCTCCGCTATGTGTTCCTCCACAGATGAACTTTTGATGAGGACATCATCTACATAAGCCAGGTTACCCCTTGCACCCAAGTCAGGCATGGCCTTGTGTAGAAAAATGTTGAATTCATTTCCGGAGTTGAGGTATCCGAAGGGAGTCCGGGTCCAGGTGTACTGCTGGCCCCCAAAGGTAAACGCCAGCTTGTATTGGTCCTCCCTACTGACAGGCACAGTCCAGTATCCATTGGTCAGGTCTATTGCAGTGAATACCTGTGACCCCTGGATCTGGGCCAGCCCTTGGTCAATGTAGGGCAGAGGCCATCGGGAAGTATGGACCCGTTTGTTGAGCTCCCTAAGGTCGGCGCAGAGTCTCCACTGGCCGTTTGGCTTCAATATTCCCAGCACCGGATTATTGAAGGTGCTGTGGACTGGACGGATTATTCCCCGGGACTCAAGGTTCTTAATTATTTCAGTAAGGGACTCCATTGATGCGAGAGGCAAGCGATATTGCTTCACAAACACAGGAGTCATGCCAGGGTCCGTGGGGATTGTTGTTGTGTGGATGTCAGTGCGACCACAGTCATATGAGTCTACCGCAAAGAGATCTTGGAAATCCAAGAAAACTTGTTTCAACTTTTGCTTTTGTTCCAGAGTCACACAGGCATCAGCTAGGTTGACTCTCTCTTCCACCATCTGCCTGAAGCCTGGAAAGACTTCTGGTTTGGCTATTTCAGCGGCCTCCTCCAGCTGGGTGGAGAAGTCCCTGGTCAGAGTGCTGATTTGGACTGGAGGCTTCAGGTGGGCAAGGCAGCCTTCATGAACCTGGAAAATCACCTCATCCCTACTGAAGTCACAAGTCACATCTTCCTTACCATAAGGGCAAGAAGTGTACACCAGGAAGTTCCCCCCATGCCGGGTAAAAATCCTGTCTGGTGTTGTATTGTCATCACTGTCACTGTCAAAACAGTCCTTGGGGATTGGTCCTAACAGTTAATTTCTAAGATCAATGGAGAAATGTCGGTCATCAACCGCCATTCCAATAATGGTGCCTGCGGCTAGAGTAATACTCTTTAAGTCACTGTTATCCACCTCTATTGGAATGGTGTCATGTTCTATGTTGACTAATGGTGTTGGGTTTACCCCCAACCCTTGCTGTTGGAGAGAAGCATTTAGATGTATGTAAGCATCAGGGTTTTTCAACTCTTGTCCCCTTTTAACTTTCACTTCCAGGGAGAATTGTCGGGTCCTTTCTGGGATGGTGACTTCCTCTTTAACCTGAATTTCAACTGCATAAGGTAGCAATTGAGCTGACCTAAATGCTTTTTCTGGATCATCAAAGCCCATGGGATTATCCGCTAATCGGGACCAAGCTTTGAAGTTTATTAGGTCCAAACTAATGGCAAAGCGATTGAGAATGTCACTGCCTAAGTAAAAGGCGGCAGTGACGTCTCGCACGACCCAACAATTATGGACTATGCTCTTGTTGCCAATGGAGATTTTGAGCATACACCTGCTTGGCAGGAGATGTTTTGAATTAGGTGCTTCCAGGTCCATTTCCGATTTGTCTATCAGTTTGAAGATGGGAATGGCTGGATCTTTTGGGAGTTGGCGGAACATGGCTTCGCTGATGAAGCTCTTACCGTTGTTCACACACACTCGAGCGAGAACAGAGTCCTTCCCATCATTTAACTGAACAGGGATGAACAACTGCTCTCCAATTTGCTGAATATCAGCCAGGCTTTGAGCTGATTTCACATCTTTCTAGACTATAGGAGTGGGAGTTTCAGGTTGTGGATTGGTATAGAATTTCAGAGTGTTTCCTTCCAGCGTGGAATACCACTTTAGACTGGAAGGAAGGTTGATTTTCAGAAATAGAGAGGACCCCCCATCACCAGTCTGTTGTCCTACTGCTATTACTGTCACGTCTGGAATTTGGCTATTCTGGAAGTGAAATTCTACTTGGTCAGATTTTTGTTCAACCATGTGGCAGGTGCCGTTTAAACTAACATGGTTGACACTCTGTTTTAATTTTATTGGTCGGCTAGTCTGGGTCCAGAGGACCTTGTTTACGCAATCTATTAGGGGTGACAACCTCCTCAGGAGGTCATTCCCTAGTAAACAAGGGGTGCCCTCCGGGGTCACAACTATGACCGGGTGTTTCAACTTGTGTCGCCCAATTTTAATGTCCAAGTCTGCAGTCCCCTCAACGGGAATTTCCTTCCCGTCAAAGTTCTGGAGTTGTCCAGGAAGTGAGGTGAGAGGAATTTGGTAATTCTCTCCCCTTCCTGCATTCAGTTCATCAAAGGCCCTTCTGGACAGAAGGGTAGCTTGAGATCCAGTGTCCACCAGTGCCGAGATTGTACCCTGCCCCTGTACTTGTACCGGGGCATAATATCTTCCCTCCTTCTCCTCAAGGGGGCACAGGTAATGTACATTTTTGGACAACTGGTGGGCTAACTTTCTGGTTTTGGACATTGCTAGCGAAGAGATTTGGGCCGAATTCTGTGGAGAGCCTTGGGAATCTGAAAGAAAAAGTTGGCAACTGGAGATCAGAGCCATTGTGGGTTCCCCTGGCTCCGGTTCTGGGCTGCCCCCCCCTTTTTGGAGGCAGTCCCCAGGATGGGTTTGAACCAGGGGATTTTCTTGCTGTTGGTTCTGGGATGAGATGGTGGGCGGCGGTAGCTCAGTCTCCACATCTCCCCAGTCTGGATTTGCATTCCTAGGGACCCATTTTTCTTTGGGAGGAGTTCCCCCCTCTCTGAAGGAGAAGATCCTTTTCTCAGGATCCTCTGAGGATCCCTCTCCCTCAAATTGGAAGATCTGTACCTCCTCCTCAAACTGAGTCTGTTTGGGTCTTTTGTTTCTCCTACCCCCCCTCTGCTCCTTAGGAGGCAGACTTTCAGGGGCAAGAGATTTTGTTTCCGGTTCCTGGGTTTCCAGGGGCTGTTTACAAGTGAGGAAGGAAGCTTCCTCCAAGGCTTTACACCCCCCTTCCCCTTGTGCCTCCTCCCTGGGAACCGGTGAGTTATCGGGGTGCTGCCCCCGTCATTGTTCTGGAGCACCAGGTCCAGAGTTGGGTGCGTTCTGCGCCGGCATGCTGATCTGAGGGTTCTGCTGCGCCCTCAGTATATGACCCATATCCCGCGCCATGTTTTGATGGTGCTTGCCCCGACATGGCGACCCCCGAGGCAGGCGTGGGTGGGCAACTGGGTCCTGGAGCTGGGCTGTGGAGCGATGGTATCCCAGTCGGGAGTCTACTGTTCCAGCAGGGGTGGACACAGCAACTGGACCCCTGCAGATGGCTGATGTGCAGGCACCAAATGGCAGGGCACGGTGGCAGCAGGCAGGCAGGCAGGCAGGCAGCAGCAGATGGCACGTGGGAGGCTGCTCGGGGCACTGGGGGGCAGTGATTCGGCCTTCTGGGCAGGAGCGTGGTCTTCCGTGTGTATTCGCGTGGCCAGCTTGATACGGAGTGATTTGGCACGTGAAAAATCTGCACGTCAGCGTGTAATTCGAGGAAAGGCCCTTAGCGCGTAAGCGCGTCTGCACGCATACGCATTTTCATTGGACCAAAGGCCCTCAGCGCGTGAGCGCGTCTATGACGTGACGTGCGAGGGTGTATCCCTCATTGCACGTGATGACAGAACACACGTGGATTTCAACCAATCGCATGTGAAAGTTCACGGCACCCCGGAACACACGTACCCAGGCTAATCGCGTGTGGAACTACCCGCGCACCCGGAAACACACGTACCCAGCCCAATCGCGTGTAGAATTTCTCGCGCACCCCTAAAATCCACGTACCCAGGCCAATCGCGTGTGGAACTACCCACGCACCCGGAAACACACGTACCCAGGCTAATCGCGTGTGGAAAACTGCACGTCCGCGTGTAATGCGCGTAATCGCGCGTGAAAAACTGCACGTCCGCGTGTAATGCGCGTAATCGCGCGTGAAAAACTGCACGTCCGCATGTGACGTGATGCGCGCGTGCGTTTCCCTCAGCACGGGTTAAAGGTGAGCGGGCCCAGCAGTTCGCTGTACGTGCCTTCCGTGGAGACCGACGTGTGTTGCTGCTTCCAGTTGTTTCGCGCGCCATCTACTTCACAGCTCTCAAGGACGTATCTCTTCTTTTGGCGGGGGTATTGGCTACGCGTGTTTTTCTGCATCGCGCTAGTCAGACGGTGAGTCGCAAACGCTCCTTTTCCCACTGCGGGTGCCCCTGTGTATCGCACCCATTTTTGATGTCATAGTAGCCTGCGTGTCCCACGCGTACGCGTTATTCGTGTTACTGGGTGCCACCGCGTACTGCGGGAGGTTAAATCCACGCACGTAGGCTGCAGGGTTGCGTGCACGGTTTTACTGCAGTTTTGGGGTGCCTGAGCGTTGCGTGACCCGTCACCACATCACCGGGGTCACATACAGCCTTGCAGGTGCAGGGGGGCTGTTAACATCTTGCTTCCCACCCCCTTCACCCCAATTGCCCAGGTCAATTGTGCTGTACACCTCCCATTGGCACCACTCCATCTGTGCCAGCACTATTACATCTGTGCCATGGTTGGGAGGCCACCAAAGGTGAGGGGCGCCTCAGCTGGGCGTACTCCTCCTGGCGGGCGTGGTCGGGGACGTGGCCGTGGTGACCAGGGAGTAGGGGGACTCCAGGGTGTCCAGGGCAGCCACAGAGTGGGAAGAGGCAGGGGTGCGCCACTTGAGCACAATGTTGTGCCATGTGTTGGTGCAGCCATGCCACCACCCCCTGTGGTTCCGGGGGATGCAGCTCCTGCATCTGGCACTGGCACCCGTATGACCCGGCAGTCCGTTCCATCGACTGCCACGGGCCCAAGGGTAGCGGTAGCTGCAGGTGCAGCTGTGGACACCGCCACCCAGGCTCAGGGTCTGCCAGCGCAGGCTGCGTTGGCACTTGAAGAGCCCTTGGTAGATCTCCAACAGGCCAGGGGGGAAACCATAGGGGCACGCCGGGCTGCTCAGACCAAGACACGTGTCCCTGGGGCAGTCATGTCATCTGCTGCCCCGAACAGCCGGGTGTTGACAAGTGCAGGGGCAGATGCACCCAACAGCACCCCGGTTGTGAGTCTGCCAACCAGGACCGTTGCGGCCAACCACCCTGCCACAGCTGATGTTGCTGCGCAGGGTCCATTAGTGGGCACCCAGCTGCCACTGACACAAGTCAGGCCTTTGGTCATCCCTCCACCTGCCACTCCCTCAGCTCAATCCACCGAACCCACTGGCCATACTGGTCAGGGCGGCATTAGCCAGCCAGGGTCTGCGCCACAGTCCAAGAGGAGGAAGGTTGCACCTGCAGCACAGGCTGGGACCCCACACACAGCCACGACCTCCTGCACGTCGAGGAAGAAGCCTTTCTGTAAGCAGGAACTGGACTTCCTCGTGGACTACGTGCGGGGACACAGCCGTGACATGCTAGTGGGTGCCAATAGTCAGACTACGGCTGCCCAACGTGACACCCACTGGAAGCATGTTGCGGAACATGTCAGTTCATTCGGCCATGAGGTGCGCACGGCGCAGGAGTGCAAAAAGCGCTGGAATGACATCAAGCGCAGCACTAAGGCTAAGCGTGCCTCAAATTACAACTTGACTCTGGTGACTGGCGATGAGCCTGCACCAGAGGAGGAAGAACTCACTCCGCATGAGGCTCTCGTTGCAGAGTTCATACCACCAGAATTGGTCGAAGGTGTGGGAGAGATGCTGGACTTTGATGCCCAGTCCAGTGAGTGTTGATGCGTAGTTGTTGAGGACGTGTGTGTTTCACTTGTGGGATGTGTTGTGCATGATTGCTGCTACATGTGACGTGTACATGGTTCTGATGTGTAAGTAATGCAATGCTACCGTCATGCATGTCTCCTCTGCCTGCATGCGGGACTCCATGTGGGCATGCTCCCTTGCCCCTCCTCCGCCACTCTGCACCCCAGTTCCACCTTTGCACTGGTCTGCTACATTCTTGCCAATGTGTAGTTTCTTGTTCATGTGTCCTGTGTAGATGCTAACTTCCAGCTTAGAAACTGCCAGACATATGCCGTGTGGTACAGCCTTGGTACTCGATGCAGGGTATCCCACTTGTACTGTGCATGGGTCAGATGTCCCGCAGGGACATGAGTGCCCATTCATGCTCCATGTGCATTGCACGCATGCCCCTATGTGTCCTTGACTGGATGATCACTGTAATATGAGTCCTTGGTTACATACATTGCCTGCCATATTATCGGCCTCCCCATGTCAACTGTGGCTCAGTCCTGCCTTGCACACATGTTTAGGCTCTGACAATCTGTGTGGCTCACAGGCCTCAGCCTGTTCAATGGCCAATGACTCTGTCCAACTCTTGTCGTGTCTTCTTCACACGTGGCCGGCCTCCGGATCTTCCATCATGTGTCCTGCCCACTGTCCCAGCATCATTTGCAGTGTTGTAATTTGAATCACATTAAGCTGTTGATGCCAGTCAACACTGCTTGTCAATACACAGGTGTATGGGCAGCCTTTTGATACCATGCTAGGCATCCCTGCTTTGGTACTGGGGTGGAGGGGTGCTTGGCTGCTAGACATGGTACACATTGAATACACAATGCACGTGATGTCTGAATTTGACATTGCACTGCCTTCACATTTCCTGGCACACACCATGGAGTGCTTGTACATGTAGGTAGTGAGTGGCGTACACATTTTCAGCACTGGATAGACCCACTTCCATGCAAACTGCCACCTTTCAACAGGTCTGATCACAGTAGCTATTCAAAGTAGACCCAGCATGCATGCCAGGTCATATGTTGTGTGTCACATGTCTGCCGGATGCCTTTGCTGTCGGTGTGTGTGTGTGTTGTGTGCTTCTGACATGTGTAGTGACCTTTTCCTCTCTATTTTTCAGGTGATGACGCAATGGATGCAGAGAATGGTGTTGTCATGCCAGACACAGGGTTGGTAAGACCACATCAACCCTGCACTAGTGGGGGTCATGGGGTGGTAGGCCACGAAAACCCCCAAGTGCTGCAGTCCATCCTGTCTCTGGCTGCCTATGAGTCCAGCCTTCATGACGACTCTGACGTCCATGTTGAGTTGGATGAGCATCAAGTCCATGTGTCAGGGGTGAGTGATTCTGATGTGGACACTCCTCTGTCTGCGACACCTGCACTGAGGGATCAGACAGTCTTGGTTCCTCCGCCCGTGGTGGAACGGGACGCAGGGTCACCCTCCACACCAGTCACTGATGTGCCTGGGACATCACGTCGACGGGGGCATGTAGTCGTGCAGCCGCAGGCGGTGCCAACACAGCGAGGACCCCCGGTCCTTGGGTCCCGCAGGGGTCAAGCCCGGCAACGCGGTCGCCGCGCGCAACCGCTGTATACTGAGTGGGAGCAAGACATGACTGCCAATTCCGAACGGCAGGGGGCAGCAATGGAGAACATCGCTGAGAGCATTGTAAGAGGATTCAATTCAACACTACAGCTAAGTCAACGCCTAGTCTATAATACTGAATGAAAACCCTTATTGATATATCTTTAGGTCCAGTTCATGCGTTCTGGATGACTACCCCTATATAACACCCCTCTCTTGGAATCCCCCTGACCCCACTGAGCCAAGAAGTAGTTCTGTTTTGCAAGTTTAAAAGGTTTATTTGATAATTTACAATATATATTATATCACGCTTTATAATAAATTAATAATTGAATAGCACACTTAATCTGATATGATAAAGATTAACAATGGAGAATCTGGCACTAGCACACTTCTTTATAATCACTAATGAGTTGACAGGAAATGGATAAGATAGCACACTGGTAAATAGGAACAAAAGTATAATGTGGTAGAGGATGCTTTATGTAAGCTCAGGTGGATGCAATATTCAATGAATGCAGTACAGAAAATACTCAATAGGATTTCAACCAAACAATGTAATCACTTTTCTCTGGCTATTCACTCCCCCCCTCTTTATGCAATGCAAGGAAATGGGAGGAAAGCACACAGTTCTCAGAAATGCAATCAATGTAATCAGTTCAATCCAGCAAGCTTAGACAACAGAAAACAGGTAGGAGTTTTGAAATCACAGGCCCAAATTGCTTTGATATGTGCTGGCAATGAATGAAAAAAATATGCTAAACGCTTTTAATTCCCTTACAGAGGTTCAGGGTGAGTGGTATCTAGTTAATATTAGTCCAGGCTCACACTAGCAATGAGGCAGGGATAGTTAGCAGGTTAAACGAATTTCTGGCAAATGGAAAGCAAACAGCAGCAGTTTTTACATGTGAAGAAATTGCAAATCGCGGTAAAATTCGCGGATGCGTGTTCCGCGATTGCGGTAAAACTATAAGGGGTAGGAATGCGGTTCTTGGTGCGATTCAAAGCTACGATTCTAAGCTATCAGAGGAAAGTTACTGCAAGTCTCTAGCCCAAACGGTCGCGGAGATATGAGCGATTTAATAAAGGTCGTTTTTGGGTTTGCAAATTTCAAAAGCTCAAAATGACAAGTGCAGCTTGCAACTAGCAAATCACAGGTGACAGCTTTACAAGTGACAGGTGACAGTTAGGAGACAGTTCTACTTAGATTAAATAGATTGAATTATATTATTTTAACTAAGAGATTGGTTCTGCACAGTTTTCTAGGTACTCACACTATACTCTTGAGTGAAATGGGCCTCGCCACGGATCTGGTCAGGGTTTTAGACTGGACTCTGGTCTGGTCTGGTCTGCACTTCACAGTGATCTGGGTCAGCTCTCTCTTCTGGTCTGGGTCTCTCTGGGTACAGCACTGCTTTCTCTCTGGTTCTCTTAGTTCTGGATAGATTGAAGTCTCTAGTTTGGCTTTCTGGAGGTTGATGGAGGTAAGTATGGATTTTTCCGGCAGAGCGTCCCGCTGCAGATGGATTTGGCAAGTCTCTATCTGTCCTGTCTGTCTGCTTTTATGTGTTTAGAATGTGGGTGTGTTCTAACATCACTGACCCTACCTCTCTCTCAGCTTCTAATTGGTCAAACTTCCATTTATCATTTGATTGGGGAATGAACTGTGAGTCAGAGTGATGTCATTTTACAGCCTGCAGAGAGTCCACTCCTCCTGTCAACTTACACACAAATCTAGATTTGAAACAAATACATATTTGCAGAGGTACATATTGTTTTAAAATCATATGCACCCATCATGCATTACAGGAGGTATACCCTGTTCAAACTCTGCTCTTCCTGGGAGCTTGCATTCAGAACTGGCACATATTTCACTTTTTAACTGATTTTGCAATTTCTGACATGGACCCAACTTTACATACATGTGTGCAGGGAGTAGGGACATTAACTGATGAAGTTTCAGATTTTTAACATGCATACATTTAGAGTAATATCCACTTTTCCGCTGACACCCCCCTGAACATGCCACCGGGTCGAAAAACCTCTTAAAATGTGGGCAGAAAAATCACAAGAATTATGGTATCATTTATAAAATTTTCACATGTCCGCTCTATGAGTTATTCATCTTTTTAAAGTTATGTTCTGGCTCCAAAGGGGTGTGGTTTTCCAGGTCACATGGTATAGAAACCAGTCTTTCCAGTTTCTGCCAAGCCAGCTTGCTCTCACAGGCAGTGCTCCTCCCAGCTCCTGCCAAGAGGAAGCTACAATTTACGACTGCGGTAATAAAAACCTTTGCCTGAGTGAAGAGGGCTTTGTTCACTCTCTTGCAGAGCACAGATAATTCAATTATCAGATAGATGGCATATCCTTAGTGTGGGCAGCAAAAGGAAGGTTGGCCTGGGAACACAGCTGTGACTCAAGTTTCCCTTCTGATGGGGGTAGTTGCCAGGCAGAATTCAGTTCCTTAAGCCAGGTTTCAGATAAAATGTCACTTTTTGTTCCCCAGTTTCTGCATTCAAATAAAACTAAACATTTTTACATATGCAGCTAGAAGGCTGATTCTAAGTTTAAAACTATGACATTTAAACAGTTACAAAGGCATGTGACACCAAACATAGCTCACTCATTTAATCTAAACATTTTCGATTTTAGTGTCTTTAAATCCAGTGCAACTTAAACTGCTGACTCCATAGCAGTTTTGTTATAAGCATTGTTTTGGGCTCTTCATTTCCCAGATTTTGTAGGCACACAACACTCCATTCTACCAAATGTCTGCTGGTGTCCAGTGAGTTTTTAGATGTGTTGCAATGTTTAAAATAGACAGTTTGAGCCTGCCTTCAGAGAAACACAGGGTGGTTTTAAACTGCCGGCTTTTGGATAGTGGTGAGTACTGGTACTGCACCCATTTTTGGGATTTAAGAAAATGAATTCCCAACAGTTATGGGTTTGCTTTTGGCAATCAGCATTGCCACTCCCAATGGTTTCAGACTACTGTGCGGGTAGTCCAATGGTGGTTTTAAAGCGCTTTGAAGCTAACCGGCGCTACTGTTTTTCCTTTGGCAACCCATTTCCCTCATGGCAACCCAGCCTTTCATTCTCGCACTGGTGGGTGGCAAGTGAGGCAACCATTTTAGTGTGCGCACAAACTGCGCAGCTTTCCTGGATTTCAGCGCACATGTGGGTTTTCCGCCATCTTGAATTTTCTAAGCCCACAGCACCAAATGTTGCAGCATGATAGCTTAAACGTGGGTCAGGACACCCAGCAAGCCCCCCCCACGCGACTGCACTTTGAATTTGAGTCGATGGGGAGTCGCGTGCCCATGGGTTTTGACCCACGCACCGGTCTGTCCGCATAATCTTCTTCCTCTTCTGTAGATGGCACAGTTCAGCATCTTCTTCTCCATCCGGTACTGATCGATCGGTTCTCCTCGCCAGTCCTGATGGGAGTATTGGGCGGTCCACTGGGCCCATTGGATCTTCGTTCCCGGTCTCCGGATCATCCTCCTTGGTCAGTCTCAAGGTCTTCTTTCTCCTAGGACGACAAAGGAAGAGCGGCAATACCTACTCATAGACGTTTTTCCACCACTGTTGAGATGGTGGGACAGCATATGCATTTCATCATGACGAAACATTACATTCTTACTTTGATAAAAAAAAACAGTATAACTAAGAGACAGTTTCATGCAAATCACAATATTTTAGAGACTAGATGTGGTATGTTTTATGATTGGAACTGAATTAGTCTGAGACAGTACCCGCTAGGATTCCAGAGGATTCCTCCAGTTGTTGCAGAGTGTGCCTGGGATGGCAACATTTCAACTGGTTTATGTGGACCCACTTGTCTTCCCCCTCTGCCGAACCGCCTTTGGGGATGCGGATCTTGTAGGCCACAGGGGAGATCTTATCGACGATCTCAAAGGGTCCTTTCCATGTAGGCAAAAATTTGCGCTGCTTGGCCTGGTTCCTTTGGAAGTTGCATAGATAGACCCGGTCCCCCACCTGATATTCTTTCCTGGAAGTTTTCAGGTCATAGTGGGTCTTCATGCTATCAGCTGATCTTTCTAGATTCCGCTGAGCATAAGCAAAAGCATGTTGGAGGTGTTTCCTTAAATTCTCTACATACTCATGAGTAGTGGAGGCATTTATCAGTGTCTGCTCTTGGGTCCTGTAGAGCAAATGCTGAGGAAGCACCATCTTGCGCCCAGTCATCAACTCAAATGGTGACATTTTGGTTGCAGATGAAGGGGTAGATCTGATAGCCATTAGGACCAGAGGTAATCGGATATCCCAACTTGGCCCAGAATCTGCCACAAACTTCTTTAATATGCTCACAATTGTCCGGTTATATCGCTCTACTGCCCCAGAAGAAGCTGGTCTATAAGCAATATGCAGCTTTCTCTTGACCCCCAGTATCTCCCACATCTTTGTCATTACTTCACTGGTGAAGTGGCTACCTCTGTCTGACTCAATCCTTTGAGGTAGACCAAAACGGGAAAAGATGTGGTTAATCATCAAGGCAGCTGCAGTTTCTGCCTTGCAATTTGGGGCTGGGAGACATTCCACCCACTTGGTAAACAAGCATGTCACAGTCAACATGTACTTATTCCCCCTAGCCGAGCGAATCACAGGGCCTACAAAGTCGATTTGTAAATCTGACCATGGCAGTGTCATTCCCCTCTTTTGTAAAGGCGCCCGGTGTGTGAGGGATGTCGGCTGAAATTGTGCACACACAAGACAACCCTTCAAATATTGGTTGAGGTCCTGGCCCATGTGTGGCCAGTATGCAACCTCTCTTAAGATTTCCAATGTTGTGTGAAACCCCCTATGACCGGCGGTGGCCGCATCATGGGCGTGACTTAACATCAGGCTTCGGAATGAGGTAGGAACCACCCACTGATCGTGGCCAGCTTTGGATTTCCTTACCAGCAAACCGTCTTGGATTCGGAACATTTTTGGACATTTCATCAACACTCTTAGGTCCTCTTTCCCAATGTAATCGGTATCCGTCAGGGGAAAGTTCTCAGGGTCCTCAAGGTGCTGGTAAAATTTACCAATAATTGGATCCCCCTTCTGAGCGGTAATCAAATCAGCATCAGGGGTCTCCTTACTCCATTGTGCAATTGAAAGGTCGTTGTGAGCATTGGTCTGGGACCTAGTGATAGCAATGACCTGGATTTCCCCCAATAGGGACTCAATCTCAATTAGATCCCCTTGGATGGCCCCGGTTTTGGCCAGCTGATCAGCTAAGTCATTTCCAGTTTTGTCTGGTCCCTCTACTTTGGAATGACCCTTGATCTTTTTCCAATAGATGGTCATCTCATTCGAGGTGACCAAATCATCAATGTTTTGGATCAACTTCCCATGTTTCAAGGGTTTGTTGTTAGCACATAACATGCCTCTGGTTTTCCAATTAACCAGGTGCTCCACGAACCCGTTCCGTACATAATCCGAATCTGTGATTATGACCAGTTCGTGGAGTTGGTGCTGGATAGCAGTGAGGATGGCCTGATGCACAGCCATCAATTCTGCCACCTGACTACTTCGGGGACCAATTTTGTATCCAGCGGAGGGTTCTGGGGACTCATTCACCCATGCATTCCCTACGCCGGCCACCAGTTCTTTCTCCCTGTCGTTGTCAACATGGTAAGAGCATCCATCCACATAGACAGTGGGCATTCCCTCACACTTGTCCTCTTCAAAGACTTTGTGTGGGGAATTAAGGTATGCCTCCATGTTGTCCTTGATTTTTAGACTTTCGTCCTCGAGACAGTTTTCTCTGGCACAATCATGCAAGTCAGCCAGACCTTGCGCGAGGGGACTCTTCTTGTTTTGGCCATATCTGACCTCCACAGGAAAGCCTTGCATTGACAGAATCCAGGAAGTAATTCGGGAATTACTCACATTTCCGGCCCGGATTCTGTCACTTTGGAGATATTGCAGAGGCTGGTGTGGAGTCTCCACTATGATGTGTTCCCCCTGGATAAACGGGCGGTAATTCTTCAATGCCCACACCGTTGCCAGGAGTGCCTTCTCACAATCGTTGAATTTCTCCTCCACAGAGGATAAAGTTTTGCTCGCATAGGAGATTACTTTATTGACCTTGTCATGCTTTTGGTATAATACTGCCGTCAAGCACGTATCAGAGAACCCCGTCTCCAGGAAGAACTCCTTGTTTCTGACCGGGTAAGCTAGGCAAGGCGCTTGTGAGAGGCTTTTTTTGAGTTGTTTTACTGCCTCGGATTGTTCTGGACCCCATTCCCACTTGACCCCCCCCTTCAGGAGATGAATCAGGGGTCTGGTGATCTCTGCGTAGCCCTCAATGAACTTTCTGCTGTAATTAGTCAGTCCAAGGAGGCTCCTTAGTTCCCGCAGAGTTGTGGGGTCTTTCAGTTTCTGAAGTGCTTCCACTTTCTTTTCCTGGGGACAGAGACCCTGAGGAGTAATCTCATGCCCCAAGAAGTTAACACGGGTTTTACACCACTGTGCTTTCTGAAAGGAAAGTTTTGCTCCGGCGGCCCTCAACTGTGTCAGAACATAACGGATCTCCGCTATGTGTTCCTCCACAGATGAACTTTTGATGAGGACATCATCTACATAAGCCAGGTTACCCCTTGCACCCAAGTCAGGCATGGCCTTGTGTAGAAAAATGTTGAATTCATTTCCGGAGTTGAGGTATCCGAAGGGAGTCCGGGTCCAGGTGTACTGCTGGCCCCCAAAGGTAAACGCCAGCTTGTATTGGTCCTCCCTACTGACAGGCACAGTCCAGTATCCATTGGTCAGGTCTATTGCAGTGAATACCTGTGACCCCTGGATCTGGGCCAGCCCTTGGTCAATGTAGGGCAGAGGCCATCGGGAAGTATGGACCCGTTTGTTGAGCTCCCTAAGGTCGGCGCAGAGTCTCCACTGGCCGTTTGGCTTCAATATTCCCAGCACCGGATTATTGAAGGTGCTGTGGACTGGACGGATTATTCCCCGGGACTCAAGGTTCTTAATTATTTCAGTAAGGGACTCCATTGATGCGAGAGGCAAGCGATATTGCTTCACAAACACAGGAGTCATGCCAGGGTCCGTGGGGATTGTTGTTGTGTGGATGTCAGTGCGACCACAGTCATATGAGTCTACCGCAAAGAGATCTTGGAAATCCAAGAAAACTTGTTTCAACTTTTGCTTTTGTTCCAGAGTCACACAGGCATCAGCTAGGTTGACTCTCTCTTCCACCATCTGCCTGAAGCCTGGAAAGACTTCTGGTTTGGCTATTTCAGCGGCCTCCTCCAGCTGGGTGGAGAAGTCCCTGGTCAGAGTGCTGATTTGGACTGGAGGCTTCAGGTGGGCAAGGCAGCCTTCATGAACCTGGAAAATCACCTCATCCCTACTGAAGTCACAAGTCACATCTTCCTTACCATAAGGGCAAGAAGTGTACACCAGGAAGTTCCCCCCATGCCGGGTAAAAATCCTGTCTGGTGTTGTATTGTCATCACTGTCACTGTCAAAACAGTCCTTGGGGATTGGTCCTAACAGTTAATTTCTAAGATCAATGGAGAAATGTCGGTCATCAACCGCCATTCCAATAATGGTGCCTGCGGCTAGAGTAATACTCTTTAAGTCACTGTTATCCACCTCTATTGGAATGGTGTCATGTTCTATGTTGACTAATGGTGTTGGGTTTACCCCCAACCCTTGCTGTTGGAGAGAAGCATTTAGATGTATGTAAGCATCAGGGTTTTTCAACTCTTGTCCCCTTTTAACTTTCACTTCCAGGGAGAATTGTCGGGTCCTTTCTGGGATGGTGACTTCCTCTTTAACCTGAATTTCAACTGCATAAGGTAGCAATTGAGCTGACCTAAATGCTTTTTCTGGATCATCAAAGCCCATGGGATTATCCGCTAATCGGGACCAAGCTTTGAAGTTTATTAGGTCCAAACTAATGGCAAAGCGATTGAGAATGTCACTGCCTAAGTAAAAGGCGGCAGTGACGTCTCGCACGACCCAACAATTATGGACTATGCTCTTGTTGCCAATGGAGATTTTGAGCATACACCTGCTTGGCAGGAGATGTTTTGAATTAGGTGCTTCCAGGTCCATTTCCGATTTGTCTATCAGTTTGAAGATGGGAATGGCTGGATCTTTTGGGAGTTGGCGGAACATGGCTTCGCTGATGAAGCTCTTACCGTTGTTCACACACACTCGAGCGAGAACAGAGTCCTTCCCATCATTTAACTGAACAGGGATGAACAACTGCTCTCCAATTTGCTGAATATCAGCCAGGCTTTGAGCTGATTTCACATCTTTCTAGACTATAGGAGTGGGAGTTTCAGGTTGTGGATTGGTATAGAATTTCAGAGTGTTTCCTTCCAGCGTGGAATACCACTTTAGACTGGAAGGAAGGTTGATTTTCAGAAATAGAGAGGACCCCCCATCACCAGTCTGTTGTCCTACTGCTATTACTGTCACGTCTGGAATTTGGCTATTCTGGAAGTGAAATTCTACTTGGTCAGATTTTTGTTCAACCATGTGGCAGGTGCCGTTTAAACTAACATGGTTGACACTCTGTTTTAATTTTATTGGTCGGCTAGTCTGGGTCCAGAGGACCTTGTTTACGCAATCTATTAGGGGTGACAACCTCCTCAGGAGGTCATTCCCTAGTAAACAAGGGGTGCCCTCCGGGGTCACAACTATGACCGGATGTTTCAACTTGTGTCGCCCAATTTTAATGTCCAAGTCTGCAGTCCCCTCAACGGGAATTTCCTTCCCGTCAAAGTTCTGGAGTTGTCCAGGAAGTGAGGTGAGAGGAATTTGGTAATTCTCTCCCCTTCCTGCATTCAGTTCATCAAAGGCCCTTCTGGACAGAAGGGTAGCTTGAGATCCAGTGTCCACCAGTGCCGAGATTGTACCCTGCCCCTGTACTTGTACCGGGGCATAATATCTTCCCTCCTTCTCCTCAAGGGGGCACAGGTAATGTACATTTTTGGACAACTGGTGGGCTAACTTTCTGGTTTTGGACATTGCTAGCGAAGAGATTTGGGCCGAATTCTGTGGAGAGCCTTGGGAATCTGAAAGAAAAAGTTGGCAACTGGAGATCAGAGCCATTGTGGGTTCCCCTGGCTCCGGTTCTGGGCTGCCCCCCCCTTTTTGGAGGCAGTCCCCAGGATGGGTTTGAACCAGGGGATTTTCTTGCTGTTGGTTCTGGGATGAGATGGTGGGCGGCGGTAGCTCAGTCTCCACATCTCCCCAGTCTGGATTTGCATTCCTAGGGACCCATTTTTCTTTGGGAGGAGTTCCCCCCTCTCTGAAGGAGAAGATCCTTTTCTCAGGATCCTCTGAGGATCCCTCTCCCTCAAATTGGAAGATCTGTACCTCCTCCTCAAACTGAGTCTGTTTGGGTCTTTTGTTTCTCCTACCCCCCCTCTGCTCCTTAGGAGGCAGACTTTCAGGGGCAAGAGATTTTGTTTCCGGTTCCTGGGTTTCCAGGGGCTGTTTACAAGTGAGGAAGGAAGCTTCCTCCAAGGCTTTACACCCCCCTTCCCCTTGTGCCTCCTCCCTGGGAACCGGTGAGTTATCGGGGTGCTGCCCCCGTCATTGTTCTGGAGCACCAGGTCCAGAGTTGGGTGCGTTCTGCGCCGGCATGCTGATCTGAGGGTTCTGCTGCGCCCTCAGTATATGACCCATATCCCGCGCCATGTTTTGAACCTGGCGCTCTAACTGGGAAACCCGCTCAGGCTGATACGGGGCCCTGTTTTCTCCCCTGGGCTGATCCCGGGAAGGGTAGCTATCCCTCCTCTGGTAATACCCCGGGTTGGGAAGATTTGGGTACCCCTCCACCCTTGGCCTCCCCTCTCCCGGATTCAGTGGTCTGGGCTCAGGGAATTGGGGAAAGAAGGATGGATGGTTTTGGGGCTGAAAGTTGGGTGGATACCTGGGGAAAAAGTTCTGCCCAGGATTTGGAGAGTTTCTGCCCTCCGGTGGGAAGTTAGGAGGGAAGTTCCCTGGGTTAGGTGCTTGGCTGGATCCCCCCCCTTGGGCTGGAGGAGTCCACACATAACCCAGGATGGGTCTGTTTCCCTTGTAACGGGGACTTACATAATCAGGAGAGCGAGGGACCCCATTTGTGGGGCTGCCTCCCTGGCTCCCTGTCTGTGACTGGCCCGAGGACCTTCTGGGCCTAGCATTATTAGGTGCAGGTAGGTTTTTAGGCCCCCCCATCTCCAGATCCAAAACGGGGGTGACCTTTACCTCTGCCACCTTGACAGCAGCAGGGGTGCTGTTGGCTTTGGGGTTTTTCTGGGCATTGCTTTTATTTTCTATGGGCTTCTGCACCTCGTAGATCCGGGTAGCCTGTTCAATGACCCAGTCTAAAGATCTTTTCTCATGAAAATCTCTCACGAGCTGGGTCATTATATATTTGGGCAAGGCATGGAAAAATGTATTGACAAACTCTCTACTATCTGTGCGCACCCTTCTGGTGGTTTGCGCAAAAGCACGCTTTAACTCCTGCACAAATTCTCGTGGGGCCTGATCCTCCCCACATTGCAAATTGTAGGCCGCCTTGCGAGCCTCTTGAGGATTTCTGTGAACAGAAAAATGTTTCAGGATGGCCGCCTTATATGTGGACCATCTTAAATGGTTTTGGTCCTCCAGCCCCGCAAAGAAACTGGAGTATTCCGGGGAGAATGTCCACTTTACATATTGAATACAGCTTTGGCTGTCCTTCAAATGGAAAGTCTCCATCATTTGTTCAAACAACTCTAAGTGCTCCCAAACAGAATACTTAGCGTTCTTATGGTAAGGCGTGATGACGCTCCTGATCGCCTTAATCTGCTTTAAGGGGTCCTTAAGCAAGGCCCTTTTTGCCTTATTGGCCTTTTTGGTTCGGGTAACCCTTGTCCATTCTTCCTCGGACTCAGAGGCACTGCTCCCAGAGGTTCCCGTCTGTTCTTCCAGGTTTTCCCGGATTCTGCGAGCCTGGGAATGGCTGGCAGAATGTGGGGACCTGGTCTCCTGTGTCCTGCGCAGTTCAGAGGAGTCTTCAGATTCCTCCTTGCTGCCAGGATTTGATGGGTACCCCCTCCACTGACCTAACTGGGCAGAGGTTTTCAGGATGCCCTTAATGGGCCTACTCTCCTGGGGTTCCCCACTGAACTGTATTGTACTTGGGTGCCCATACCCGGATGCCCACCCCTCCATTCCTGGATGGTACTGGCCTATGAGCCCCATGCTTCTGGCTGGATAGTAATCTGCCATCCCTGTGGCCCTGTGCTCATGTGCGCCAGGGGACATGGGGGTGGCAGAGTCCAGGGACTGAGAGGTATGAGGGCCTCTGGTACTAGGGCTCCTGAGGTTATGCTCCGGAGTTTCCATTTCCCAGCGAACCTCATCTCTATCCGCCCCTGCTCCCTGTTGCAATGCAAGAGCCTGCATTTGTGCCTTCAGTTCCTCAGTTAAGGCCTTACTCGACTCTATCAGTCTCTCCTGCATCGCTACCTGCTGTTGGAGCCTATCATTGTGCTGGCAGAGAGCTTCATTCTCTCTCTGTGTTTCCTGATTGGTCCTGGAGAACTGGGCCAGTCTTTGCTGCAGGAGGGTTACCTCCTGGGCAATGTCCCTATTGGCCTGCTCCTTTCTTGCTAGAGCATCCTCCACCCTTCTGGTGTGCTCTACCAAGTTCTGGTTTTCTTTTTGGAGGTCACCCAGCCCCTGGTGGGCCAGGTGATTTTCTTCCATTTTTCTTTTTAAATGGCAGACTTCCTGGCCTAAGGCGTCTCTTTCCTGACTAAGAGCCTGCATTTGTGCCGCCAGGTCGTCCCTCTGCCTTTGGAAGGTACCAGCTTTCTGGCGCTCCTGGTCAAACTCTGTCTGGGTATCCAGGTCTTTCAAAATCAGTTTATTGCTCTCTGCCTTCTCTCTATCTAGGTGGCTTTGCAGGGTGACTACCTGCGCAGCACATGCCCTATTGAAGTCTAGCTGTTGCTCCAGCTTTTTCTGGCTTTGCAGTAGGGAGTCCAAACCTTCTTGGTGTTCCTTCTGCAAGGCCAGAAATCTGGTATCCTGTTCTGACTTTTCCTTTTGCAGCACATCCATATCCTCCTTTATTTTAGTGATGTACAGTCTGCTGTCATTTTCTGACTCCTGGCTCCTCTGCAGCCTCTGCTCAGAAGAGACCAGGTCAGATTGGACCTTCTCTAACACCATCTGTTGCCTATTTGCCAGATTTTGGCTTTCAGCACATCTATCCTGCATGTCTCCCATATATAGGTACAGGTATGCTGCTATCCTGGCAATCTTATTGTGTTCCTCTTTGGCTTTAGGAGCCATATATAGTTCGCTCAGGGTCACATGTAATGGACCCTGATCTCTATATATATCTGACCCTGTTTCAGTGACCTGTCGCGTGATGGCCTGCAACCAGGCATCCTGGCCCTGTTCGGTCCATTCACCTCTCACAAATAGCTTATGCAAGAGGTGCTCTCTGGCTATTTTCATATCTACCAAGGTCGTCATTCTAGAGATTGGTCTCTGTCCTGACTTACGGAAGTTAGTATTTTAGTTTTGCAGAACAGAACTTTTCTTGGAGTGTCCCTTTTGAGGAATGCTTCACAGCGTAATGCAGCGTGGTGATCCGACTGGATGTATGTATCCCGTCAGTTAGCACACTGTATTAAGCTGCACAAATGGTAAATCTAACCCAACGTCTCGGCTCGAGCCCCCAATTTGTAAGAGGATTCAATTCAACACTACAGCTAAGTCAACGCCTAGTCTATAATACTGAATGAAAACCCTTATTGATATATCTTTAGGTCCAGTTCATGCGTTCTGGATGACTACCCCTATATAACACCCCTCTCTTGGAATCCCCCTGACCCCACTGAGCCAAGAAGTAGTTCTGTTTTGCAAGTTTAAAAGGTTTATTTGATAATTTACAATATATATTATATCACGCTTTATAATAAATTAATAATTGAATAGCACACTTAATCTGATATGATAAAGATTAACAATGGAGAATCTGGCACTAGCACACTTCTTTATAATCACTAATGAGTTGACAGGAAATGGATAAGATAGCACACTGGTAAATAGGAACAAAAGTATAATGTGGTAGAGGATGCTTTATGTAAGCTCAGGTGGATGCAATATTCAATGAATGCAGTACAGAAAATACTCAATAGGATTTCAACCAAACAATGTAATCACTTTTCTCTGGCTATTCACTCCCCCCCTCTTTATGCAATGCAAGGAAATGGGAGGAAAGCACACAGTTCTCAGAAATGCAATCAATGTAATCAGTTCAATCCAGCAAGCTTAGACAACAGAAAACAGGTAGGAGTTTTGAAATCACAGGCCCAAATTGCTTTGATATGTGCTGGCAATGAATGAAAAAAATATGCTAAACGCTTTTAATTCCCTTACAGAGGTTCAGGGTGAGTGGTATCTAGTTAATATTAGTCCAGGCTCACACTAGCAATGAGGCAGGGATAGTTAGCAGGTTAAACGAATTTCTGGCAAATGGAAAGCAAACAGCAGCAGTTTTTACATGTGAAGAAATTGCAAATCGCGGTAAAATTCGCGGATGCGTGTTCCGCGATTGCGGTAAAACTATAAGGGGTAGGAATGCGGTTCTTGGTGCGATTCAAAGATACGATTCTAAGCTATCAGAGGAAAGTTACTGCAAGTCTCTAGCCCAAACGGTCGCGGAGATATGAGCGATTTAATAAAGGTCGTTTTTGGGTTTGCAAATTTCAAAAGCTCAAAATGACAAGTGCAGCTTGCAACTAGCAAATCACAGGTGACAGCTTTACAAGTGACAGGTGACAGTTAGGAGACAGTTCTACTTAGATTAAATAGATTGAATTATATTATTTTAACTAAGAGATTGGTTCTGCACAGTTTTCTAGGTACTCACACTATACTCTTGAGTGAAATGGGCCTCGCCACGGATCTGGTCAGGGTTTTAGACTGGACTCTGGTCTGGTCTGGTCTGCACTTCACAGTGATCTGGGTCAGCTCTCTCTGCTGGTCTGGGTCTCTCTGGGTACAGCACTGCTTTCTCTCTGGTTCTCTTAGTTCTGGATAGATTGAAGTCTCTAGTTTGGCTTTCTGGAGGTTGATGGAGGTAAGTATGGATTTTTCCGGCAGAGCGTCCCGCTGCAGATGGATTTGGCAAGTCTCTATCTGTCCTGTCTGTCTGCTTTTATGTGTTTAGAATGTGGGTGTGTTCTAACATCACTGACCCTACCTCTCTCTCAGCTTCTAATTGGTCAAACTTCCATTTATCATTTGATTGGGGAATGAACTGTGAGTCAGAGTGATGTCATTTTACAGCCTGCAGAGAGTCCACTCCTCCTGTCAACTTACACACAAATCTAGATTTGAAACAAATACATATTTGCAGAGGTACATATTGTTTTAAAATCATATGCACCCATCATGCATTACAGGAGGTATACCCTGTTCAAACTCTGCTCTTCCTGGGAGCTTGCATTCAGAACTGGCACATATTTCACTTTTTAACTGATTTTGCAATTTCTGACATGGACCCAACTTTACATACATGTGTGCAGGGAGTAGGGACATTAACTGATGAAGTTTCAGATTTTTAACATGCATACATTTAGAGTAATATCCACTTTTCCGCTGACACCCCCCTGAACATGCCACCGGGTCGAAAAACCTCTTAAAATGTGGGCAGAAAAATCACAAGAATTATGGTATCATTTATAAAATTTTCACATGTCCGCTCTATGAGTTATTCATCTTTTTAAAGTTATGTTCTGGCTCCAAAGGGGTGTGGTTTTCCAGGTCACATGGTATAGAAACCAGTCTTTCCAGTTTCTGCCAAGCCAGCTTGCTCTCACAGGCAGTGCTCCTCCCAGCTCCTGCCAAGAGGAAGCTACAATTTACGACTGCGGTAATAAAAACCTTTGCCTGAGTGAAGAGGGCTTTGTTCACTCTCTTGCAGAGCACAGATAATTTAATTATCAGATAGATGGCATATCCTTAGTGTGGGCAGCAAAAGGAAGGTTGGCCTGGGAACACAGCTGTGACTCAAGTTTCCCTTCTGATGGGGGTAGTTGCCAGGCAGAATTCAGTTCCTTAAGCCAGGTTTCAGATAAAATGTCACTTTTTGTTCCCCAGTTTCTGCATTGAAATAAAACTAAACATTTTTACATATGCAGCTAGAAGGCTGATTCTAAGTTTAAAACTATGACATTTAAACAGTTACAAAGGCATGTGACACCAAACATAGCTCACTCATTTAATCTAAACATTTTCGATTTTAGTGTCTTTAAATCCAGTGCAACTTAAACTGCTGACTCCATAGCAGTTTTGTTATAAGCATTGTTTTGGGCTCTTCATTTCCCAGATTTTGTAGGCACACAACACTCCATTCTACCAAATGTCTGCTGGTGTCCAGTGAGTTTTTAGATGTGTTGCAATGTTTAAAATAGACAGTTTGAGCCTGCCTTCAGAGAAACACAGGGTGGTTTTAAACTGCCGGCTTTTGGATAGTGGTGAGTACTGGTACTGCACCCATTTTTGGGATTTAAGAAAATGAATTCCCAACAGTTATGGGTTTGCTTTTGGCAATCAGCATTGCCACTCCCAATGGTTTCAGACTACTGTGCGGGTAGTCCAATGGTGGTTTTAAAGCGCTTTGAAGCTAACCGGCGCTACTGTTTTTCCTTTGGCAACCCATTTCCCTCATGGCAACCCAGCCTTTCATTCTCGCACTGGTGGGTGGCAAGTGAGGCAACCATTTTAGTGTGCGCACAAACTGCGCAGCTTTCCTGGATTTCAGCGCACATGTGGGTTTTCCGCCATCTTGAATTTTCTAAGCCCACAGCACCAAATGTTGCAGCATGATAGCTTAAACGTGGGTCAGGACACCCAACAGCATGGAGCGTGTGGCCCGATCTGTGCTCCCCCCTGCTAGGCAGGTGCTTCTCCAGCAGCAGGCGGCACGGTCCACGGCCCGCTCGCTCAGGCTGGGCATTGCGGCCTCAGACAGGGCACGCCAGGCTGAAATGTCGTCTCTGCGTCAAGCAATTGCTGCTCACGCAGAGGTGCACATGGATGCCCTGAGGGAGGAGTATGTCTCCCTCAGATCCACTCTGGGTGTCCTTATGATGTCCCAGAGGCAGCAGGCAGAGGAGAGGTTTGCACAGCTTGAGCGCACCATCTCGGCTGAGCTACAGGCTTGCCGGGAGGTGCAGCGGTTGTCCAGCCAGGCCTTGCAGGAGGAACTCCGTGTTACATGTGCTACCTTGCAAGAGGAAGCACGTGTATCACGTGAGGTTCTGCATGCAGACCTATGTAACATCGCCACACAGAACCAGGCTCACCTGTCCGGCAGACTTGCTGCCGACGAGGGGCAAGCTGCGGCTAGGCGTGGCCAGGCTACTGTGCCACGTCCTCCTTTACAGGATGAGCCAGACTCGGACGACCATCTATCTCCCACATAGGTCGTGCTGTGCAGGCGTTGAGCCCATGGAGGTATTTTTTTTTGGCTCAGCATCATCGCATGTGGATGTTGAGCAGCACCCTGTACCTCCCCCCTCCTGGGTGCCTCCCCTCCCCCCCGGGTCGTATGTGGCCATTTTTGATTTTTCTTTTAGTTTAGTTAGTTAAGTTTCTGTTTGATAGTTAGTTTAAATAGGTAATGTAGGTTTTCCATAGTTAGTGTAATTAGTTAATAGTTGAGTTAGTTTAAAATTTGTAGTCTATTGTGCTTTCATGTGACAGTGCGGTGCCTTGTGGTTTTTGAAGGCATCCACTGTCTGTTCCAGCTGGGCCCTTCATGGTTGTCTTGTGTATGTGTTTGCTGCTTGGGTTCCTTGACTCACATATGCCACTCCTGCCTCCCTTATCCATGGGCTCGCAAGGATGGTTCGGTGTTACAGAATTTTACACAAGGGCTTTGGACTGTCATATCTGTGGCATGTCTGGTGCTTTGTGACTTGTGTTGACACCCCTAGTGGGGATGATTTAGGTGTCATTGTCCACTGTTCAGCTTTTGCTAGATGGGGTGTGTCATGATTAATGTGGACATTGATTGCTATGCATTGTGTATTATGTCTCATATCTTTCCTGTACACGTGCCTGTTGCAATTCATGCTGTAGATAGTGTTCCACACTTTGGAAGTCAAAGACGGACTGATGGTTTGATTTGTGATGTGACTCTCTGACATGGTCAAGTAATGAGATGCCTGATGAGACACACACAGATCACTTTGATGCATTAATCATTTGTTTCATGCACTTTCTGCAGGGGGATGAGGCACCAGAGCACCTTTGCCAGCAGACATGGCCCATTGGACGACGGAATTCCTGACCCGTTTGTTGGTGCCCACATGCACATGTGTGCACGAGCAGAGCCACAGTGATTGCAGACCCACATCCTAGAACTGCTGACATGTTCCAAGGAACTCCAGGCAAGGTGAGCATCACAGGGGGGCCACGACACAGCAAAGCTTGCACCAGGCGAGTTGCACATGCAGGCTTAGTCACAGCACTGAGGGTGAGCTTAGACGAATATTGGTGTTGAAGCACACAATGCAGCTCAGATGTGTTTGTGGACTGATGACTGTTGATAGTAGGGTTGTCTGGGACACATGCAGGGGCAGTGGCACATACCCTGCGGTACACCAAGGTTCATTGAGGCACTTGTATCAACCATGTAGCCTTCCGAGACATGGAAAGGGGCAGCTCACAGGGACATACAGCAAGGGACATACTTGGGTGCAGTGCATGTCTATTCCACGTACTTCATGATAAATGCACTGCCAACTTTGTTTTGGTCATGGTGGTACGCAACTTGCTCTGTAGTCATGGCTTGCCATATGGGTCTGTCTGCTTACCCAGGGAACATTGCATGTTGTGTGAATTGTGACACATTGGTGTTCCATTTGCCACGCACCCACCAGCGCCTGACTTACTGCATTGACTGTGTATGACCCGTCACAGGGGTGATGTTATATATGGGTACGAAGCATCGAGCACTGATTGTCTGTTTGTAGAGTAGTTTGTTGCTATGGGGCATGTTTTGTGTTGTGTTTTTGTGTAATTGGCACATACAGGTTGTTGACTGTGTCTCTCTTTGCAGCATTGCAGTGCTCCTGTAACCGGCCCTGAGAGTGCGCAGGCAGGAGGCCAGCACTCAAAACCAGAGCTAAGTGTCTTGTTGTTTTCCTTACAAACTGCCCTGCATAGGCTTGCTGTGGAGTGTACTGATGCATGGATGTGTGTGTGGTCCTATTTGGTATGTTTTTTTCCCTAATCACCCGTGATCCTATGCAATTATGAAACCTGTGCCCTCTACCCGGTGTTCCTGCTTCCTGTGCCTATCCAAGCAACGTTCCCTGACCCTCTTTCCCCACTGGGGTTGCGGATGCCTGTGTAAGCCCCGAACTTGCAGGCGCCAAAACCCTAGAGGGGGTGGTTGGTTCGTACCACTCCTGAGCCTGGACTACAGAAGGCCATGACAATGATGTCCAAGTTTGTTTGGATTGTGTATGTGTTCATGCAGGTTGTACATTTTCGTGCATTCCCTAGTTTCATGTGTCATTCCTCCTCCCCTCACCTGCCACTCATTCCAGTCATCCAGTGTGTCTACACCTGTCCCGACTGCATATCCCTGAACCTCATTCCCCACCATGATCTCAGGGGCCTGTGTGAGTTTGACCTTGCAGGCACCCGGGACATGGTGGGGGTGGTTGTTTCATGAGACTCCCGCGCCTGTACAGGGGACCTGTAACAGTACACATCCATTCATGGTGCATCATCCTATGTCATGTACCACACATGTCTCACATCCTGTCGTGACATTGTTCTGCTGTGCTACCTTGGTTGTTGCATCATTGTGGTAGTACTTGGCGTTTGTGAGGTACTGCTACATCAAGTCATCTACTGGAGGGTGTTTGGGTTCGTTTTCATGCCTTGGATTTTGTGATTTTGGAAATGAGTGTGGATTCTGAGGGTTCAGGCATCTTTTTACACACAAGGTGGGAGATGGACACGAAGGGTAAAGGTGATCCTGTGGCCAGGTGGAAATGAGGGTTGGAGGCTCCATGACCCAGGTGCAGTTGTTCAGTGGGTCATGGTCATTTGCGCGGGGGGGGGGGTTGTTGTTGATAGTTGCATTGCCCTGCAGTGTGATGGGAACTCTGACATTGTAATGTTGTTGTCCTATGTACATGTTGTGTTCTGCTGATCAATGCCTGTTCATGTGTTGTGTTTTCCTTTCGGGTGCGAGGGGATAGTTGTGGTTTGACATGCTGGGGTGTACACATGGTGGATGTTCACATGTGATGTGTAGGGAACACTGATGGTCACTTGAGTGCACATGCATATGTGGAGTGCATGTCCCTGCAGAACCACACACTTGCACTCGGATGCACTCCATGTACTCCCACCCTTGCATATCCATGTGTACACTGTTTGCCTTCTGGTGCCCACTGTGTCCCGGCAGCACATGTTCTGTGACCGATTATGGTTCCAGTACATGCCTAATTTGATGTTTGATGTAGTCTGTCACTTAGATGTGATGCTCAGGGTGTGCATCACACGCAATGGCTGTTCAATGTGCTGTGCGCTGAGCAGTGTGATGCAGGAGTGGGACACTGCACACATGAGCTGCAGTGTTGATTTTGCAATGCATAATGTGCATATAGACAGGCATTCATTGTGATGTTACGTCTACGACTGTTGCAATGCATTTGGAAACGACTTATTTTGGGTGGGACATTTTGTTGGTCTGTCATTTCATCTGATTCCGGGTCAGGCATCATTGTCCGATGCCACTGTACATTTAGGACATGGCAATGTGTACCTTATCGTTACTGCGTCGGTGTATGGGTATTGCTTGCCATGTCATGTTGATGTTTGGGAGGGTTTGACTGACATGACAGTGATGGCCATGGCCTGTTTTGCAGGTGTGTGTGATGCACACCTTGCATGTCCAGGTCATCCGCTTCTCAGAGCAACTAGCCGGGGGTAAGTTTCTCTCCGCAGCAGGGCCCTCCCCCTGGAACAGACTTCCTGCCTGACTTGAACTTGAGGGGAACCATCTCCAGTTCTGGAAGCACCTCAAGACCTTCCTCTTTGCTTCTGCTTACTCTCTGCCTCTCCCTTGCAGAATTCTTCACTGGAACTGCACAGGAGCTGCTACTGGGACACTCTCACCAACCTTGGTCCCTGGCCCAGCCACTGTCCACTTGCACTGCCACCCTGGCAACCCCTGCACTGCAGTACTGTCTCTCTATCCCTACAGCCTTCCCTTCCCAGCACTTGTCTGCACTTACCTTTGCAGTTGCCACCAGGCGACCTATGTATTATTTTTTTGGCCTACTTCCCCTGTACTGGACTCCCCCCCACCCTTCCCCTTGCACTTTTCCCTTCCCCCTACCCCTGCACTTGCACAATCTCAATGACACCTGGCCTAGTAGTACCGTTCTCTGTGTTCCCTTGTTCCCCCCCCCTGCCTCATTGCGCCTTGGAATACTTGTGTATGGCCCATGTCATGTCACATGTCATATGTGTGCATTTTGGTTGCACAGGATAGCTTGTGTTTAAGTAGCTAGGGATGCAGACGATGTGGCACTTCCATGGCAACTATCTCAGGGTGGTAGGGTTGTGACAGTTGATTGTCACTTTGTCATCATCGATTGTCACCTGGTATGTGCCAGGGCTGTGTGCACTCCGCAGGGGTGGGAGTTTAGGTGAAAAATGTGGCCACAAGCTGGGTCCGGGCTTCCTCGCCACGTGCCCTGTCCCCTCCCATGGGCAGCACCTGTGCCTGTGGTTGGGGATGTGGGGGCACCACCATGTCCACCGGGACGCCCTGCCGTGTTGCAACATTGTGTAGGACACATGCTGCCACAATGATCCTGCACAATACTGGTGGTGCATAGAGTAGTTGCCCACCAGAGCAGTCAAGGGAGCGGAAACGTGACTTGAGCACTCCGAATGTGCGCTCCACTATGCCCCTGGTTGCAATATGGGCGGTGTTGTATCTTACCTGGGGTGGTGTGGTGGGGTTCCGGATTGGCGTCATCATGTGGTTGCTCAGAGGGTAGGCACTGTCCCCTGGGGAGGTGATAATAATTGAGATTATTAGGGTTGGGATATTTGTCTGTGTGTGACTTGCATGCATGTGCAAGGGCATTTGTACTGACCTAGGAGCCATGTGTCGCCATGCTGCCCAGCTTCCAGGGCCCGGCTCAGGGCGGACATTCTGTATATGAAACTGTCATGGGTGGAGCCAGGGTAGTTTGCATAGACAGAGGTGATGATTCCCTTTGCATCGCATACCACCTGTACATTGATGGAATGCCAGTGCTTGCGGTTTCGGTAGATGTGCTCAGTGGCCCTAGGTGGACGTAGGGCCACATGGGTGCAATCTATGGCACCGAGCACTTTGGGGAAGTGTGCCACCCTGAAAAAATCCAGGACAACGGCCTGCCTTTCTGCAGGTGTTCTGGGCATGTATATGTGCCTGCGGACTGAGGGGTGCGCTGTCATGATTGCCAGTACCTGGTGTAGGCAGCGTGACTGCGTGGCCTGTGAGACCCCCCCCACAATGGCAGTGGTCCGCTGAAACGACCCAGTGGCCAAAAAATGCAAGACATTGAGCAGCTTCTCCAAGGGGCTCAATGCTTGGGAGCAAAGGGTGGGGGATGTGAGGTCATCTTCCCACTCCCTGACCAGGTCTAGGATGATATGGGGTGGAAACCTATACCTGCCGTAGACCTGGTCGTCAGGCATCCCAAAAAGGCTTGTCCGTGGTGCAAAAATGCGTGCCCTGGCTATTCTCCTCCTCCTGCGGTGTCCCACGATCAGTGCAGCAACAAATGGGGCATTCATCGTCGCTGTATATACGCGTTTGTTGTTTGCGAGCACTTTTATGCTGTCCACGGGACGCCTCCGTGTGGGCGGACTCGTTGACGCCTGTGCACGTCTTTTGCCGTGCACGTGTTTCCCGTATTCGGGTTTCATCGCGTGTGATCGGAGGGGAGCGAGCGTACACGCGATTGGCCTGGGTACGTGTATTACAGGGGTGCGCGAGAAAATCTACACGCGATTGGGCTGGGTACGTGTGTTCCGGGGTGCCGTGAACTTTCACACGCGATTGGTTGAAATCCACGTGTGTTCTGTCATCACGTGCAATGAGGGATACACCCTCGCACGTCACGTCACAGACACGCTCACGCGCTGAGGGCCTTTGGTCCAATGAAAATGCCTATGCGTGCAGACGCGCTTACGCGCTAAGGGCCTTTCCTCGAATTACACGCTGACGTGCAGATTTTTCACGTGCCAAATCACTCCGTATCAAGCTGGCCACGCGAATACACACGGAAGACCACGCTCCTGCCCAGAAGGCCGAATCACTGCCCCCCAGTGCCCCGAGCAGCCTCCCACGTGCCATCTGCTGCTGCCTGCCTGCCTGCCTGCCTGCTGCCACCGTGCCCTGCCATTTGGTGTCTGCACATCAGCCATCTGCAGGGGTCCAGTTGCTGTGTCCACCCCTGCTGGAACAGTAGACTCCCGACTGGGATACCATCGCTCCACAGCCCAGCCCCAGGACCCAGTTGCCCACCCACGCCTGCCTCGGGGGTCGCCATGTCGGGGCAAGCACCATCTGAGACCAGTGACGACCCCCAGCCAGAGAGGCAGAGGGCCACCAGCTTCAGTCAGAAGGAAGTTGGTGTCCTGGTGGAGCATGTCCTGGGGCATTATGATGCCCTCTTCGGAAGACCACGCGCCAACAAGGAAGGACGGGAGAGGATCTGGGACGATGTAGTGGTTGCCATCAACGCGGAGGGGGTGGCAACCCGCGACATCAAGCACATCAAGAAGCGCTGGGGGGACTTGAGGTCCAGGACCCTCAATAAGGCCCGGCGCCTCGCGGAGGGGGGCCGGGCACGCCTGAGTGACATCCAGATGAGGGTCCTGGAACGCGTAGACCCAGCGCTCCGCGCCCAGATCCTTCAGAGGCAGACCCATCTGGAGTTGGCCGGTATGTGGCCAAGCATTGCTGTGTGAGACAGGGCATGTTGCAGTGTGCTGGTTGTCTGATACATGCCTGTATGTGTGACATAGGCCATGTACGTATGTGTGTGTGCAGGGACATCATGGTCAGGCATGTGAGTACAGTGATGTGTGAACCACATGGTTGGTGCATGTGTTCTATTGCAACATGGGGGGCTCTGTGCGGAATGGACACATGGAAGCATGGCAGTCTCTGTTCCTGGACATGGGTGGGGGTGAGGGATGGGTGCTGGTCCCATGTACACGTATGGTGTCCATGTGTGTGTGTCTGACCTGCGTGTCTGTGACTTGTAAATGCCATGGATGCATGACACATGTCTGTGACAATGTTCAGATTCACTGATGCAGCCTAGTCATCCTTGTATCCACTGCGTCTGTGGTGTACAAGGCCAGATGGATGGAACTACGGTGAGGTGTGTGCATGTGATGGCAAGACCCATGATGCATGTGAGTTTAAAACCAACATTGTATGAATCATGAGTCCCTTGGTCATGTATGCCAATGTCCATGGCATGCGCCATGCCTGTTACTGTATGTGTTTTGCCTGCACTGACCCATGTGTTGTGGAGGGACATGATGGAAGTGATGTATGACAGTGCCACTCATCTGCTGTTGCTTCCTGTCTAGGGGACCATTGTACAGTACCCTGATGCTTGTGTTCTATGTCTCCCTCTACACAGTGGCAAGTGAAGAAGAGGGCTGAGAAGGCGCTGTGGAGCAGAGCGGCGGGGATGCCGCCACGGCTGCAGCGGAAGGGGTGGGTGAGCCCCCACAGGGGCTTGCACCGGCGGAAGACGGCGTGGAGACATCCAGGTTGGTGGTTTCCACAGAGGGGGAGGAGGCCGCTACTGAGCCACACATGGGGCCTGGTGGGGGCATCCCCGCTGGTGCAAGTGGTGCAGTCCAGGGCCAGGGGCAGGAGGCAGCACAGGTCGCCGTGGAGGTGCCTGTGCATGTCACTGTCCCTGACACTGTGACTGCACCACCATGCACCAGCAGGGATGCCCCATCCCAGGCCCGTCCGCAGGTAGGGGAGATGTCCATGTCATCTGACACTCCTCTACCTGCGGACGAGGGGACCCCTGGCCGTGTGGAGAGGGTCCTGATTGGTGTCGCGTTGCGCACGGCTGGCATTCGTGATGAGGTGCATGCTTCCCGGGAGGAGCATGCACATCATCACGAAGAGCACCGTGCGTACGTGAACCATTTGGGAGCCGCCATGGTCGGGGGTTTCCTACATATGTGTGGCCTTCTGGCGACCCTCTCCTCCTCTGTGGAGGCTATGCGCCAGTCGTGCTCCATGCCGACTTCCGGCCCAGATGCCACCAGGGCCCCCTGTGGACCTGCCCCGACCAACGCAGCCAGCTCGGTGGGGACCCCATCCCTGCCACAGTCGGGAGTCGAAGGTCCAGCAGGGGTGGACACACCAGCAACTGTCCCCCTGCAGATGGAGGATGTGCCGGCATCATCTGGCAGGGCACGTGCACGACGGCATCAGTGGATTCCATCAGCCTGGATGCCGTCGTGCTGGCAGAGGCAGTGGCGTCGGAGGCAGCAGCAGGCTCGACGTGGGAGGCATCATGGCTCGGGGCCATCAAGATCAGAGGGGCAGGCATCGGCCGGAGGGCAGGAGAACCCTGGGATGGCAGTGTCTTCCGTGTGGGAGCAGTTGGTCCAGCGGATAGGTGCGGAGCGGCAGCGGGCGGAAGAGGAGCTGCTCACCATGGTCAGGGCGGAGTTCTCCATGCGTCGGGCGTTGAGGCGGGCTCAGTGCCTCGAGGAAGCTCGCAGGGACTTTGAGGTGGACACAGGGTTGTCCCTGCGAGACCTCGGGGCCAGGACAGAGTCCCGCCTCCGGGACATCGACATGGAGTTCGATGATGCCCTGGCCGGCAACATCACAGAGTGAGCCGCAGGACTTGCCCGCTGCCATTGTATATAGTTCTTTAGTTAGTTAGTGTTAGGTTTCCTTTATTTTTTAAGTTTTTTTTGGACCGCTCGGACAATGGCCACTTTTCTGTATATATTTCTTTTATTAGTTAGTAGTAGTAGGTTTCATTTATGGTGTTGGGCTCATGGACCCTGGGATATTCTTGTACATAGTTTGATGTTTGGAAAACATTTGTTGGATTTATATTTGTGTTCACCATGAGGCAATGGTTTTTCCTTATTTTTTCCCCCCATTATTTTGCTTTGGACTACATTAGTTTTTGGATTCCTTTGTTTTTTGATTTTTTCTATTAGTTCTCGGACATGGACCATTTGTTTTGTCATCCCCATTGTTGTGTGTTTTATTTCTTTACTTCATTTTCATCTTTAATACATATATTTATTACTTACATTTGTGGTATTTTCTCATTGGTTTCATGCATGTCATGATATGGGTTTTGACATTCACTTGCACCCATTGCGTATGTGTGTGTGACGGACATGTGTTCATTTACATACTTGCCATTGGGGTTGTATCATGTAATTGCATCTACTATGTGGGTGGTTGCAATCCTTGGCTGGGTGTTTGTGCTGGGTATGATGCCCATTACTGCCATGATTGCGTTTCGTCAGGACTTGGGGGCAGGGGGACATGAGTGGGGGCCTGCTGGGGGGTGGGGGTGCAAGGGGACATGGTTGGGGGCCTGCTGGCAGGTGCCCCACAGTGCTGGGGGGTGGGGGTGCAGGGGGACATGAGTGGGGGCCTGCTGGGGGGTGGGGGTGCATGGGACATGGTTGGGGGCCTGCTGGCAGGTGCCCCACAGTGCTGGGGGGTGGGGGTGCAGGGGGACATGAGTGGGGGCCTGCTGGGGGGTGGGGGTGCAAGGGGACATGGTTGGGGGCCTGCTGGCAGGTGCCCCACAGTGCTGGGGGGTGGGGGTGCAGGGGGACATGAGTGGGGGCCTGCTGGGGGGTGGGGTGCAAGGGGACATAGTTGGGGGCCTGCTGGCAGGTGCCCCACAGTGCTGGGGGGTGGGGGTGCAAGGGGACATGAGTGGGACATGGTTGGGGGCCTGCTGGCAGGTGCCCCACGGTGCTGGGGGGTGGGGGTGCAAGGGGACATGAGTGGGACATGGTTGGGGGCCTGCTGGCAGGTGCCCCACAGTGCTGGGGGGTGGGGGTGCAGGGGGACATGAGTGGGGGCCTGCTGGGGGGTGGGGGTGCAAGGGGACATGGTTGGGGGCCTGCTGGCAGGTGCCCCACAGTGCTGGGGGGTGGGGGTGCAGGGGGACATGAGTGGGGGCCTGCTGGGGGGTGGGGGTGCAAGGGGACATAGTTGGGGGCCTGCTGGCAGGTGCCCCACAGTGCTGGGGGGTGGGGGTGCAAGGGGACATGAGTGGGACATGGTTGGGGGCCTGCTGGCAGGTGCCCCACGGTGCTGGGGGGTGGGGGTGCAAGGGGACATGAGTGGGACATGGTTGGGGGCCTGCTGGCAGGTGCCCCACAGTGCTGGGGGGTGGGGGTGCAGGGGGACATGAGTGGGGGCCTGCTGGGGGGTGGGGGTGCAAGGGGACATGAGTGGGGGCCTGCTGGGGGGTGGGGGTGCAAGGGGACATGGTTGGGGGCCTGCTGGCAGGTGCCCCACAGTGCTGGGGGGTGGGAGTGCAAGGGGACATGAGTGGGACATGGTTGGGGGCCTGCTGGCAGGTGCCCCACGGTGCTGGGGGGTGGGGGTGCAAGGGCACATGAGTGGGACATGGTTGGGGGCCTGCTGGCAGGTGCCCCACAGTGCTGGGGGGTGGGGGTGCAGGGGGACATGAGTGGGGGCCTGCTGGGGGGTGGGGGTGCAAGGGGACATGGTTGGGGGCCTGCTGGCAGGTGCCCCACAGTGCTGGGGGGTGGGGGTTTAGGGGGACATGAGTGGGGGCCTGCTGGGGGGTGGGGGTGCAAGGGGACATGGTTGGGGGCCTGCTGGCAGGTGCCCCACAGTGCTTGGGGGTGGGGGTGCAAGGGGACATGTGGCTTGGCTGGGGGGCATGCCCATGGTGGATGGGCTGCCTGCGGGACATGACCAGGGGTGCAGGGTAGTCCCCTGTGGTGTGGGCTGCCTGCAGAGGTCGTGGAGGGGGTAGAGGGGAAACCTGGGAGGACCCACACTGGCAATTCACCTCTACAACTTCCCGTACACCCACGTAATACACTGCCCCACTCGCACAGGCCCAATCGCGTGTAGGATTTCTCACGCACCCCTGTAATACACGTACCCAGGCCAATCGCGTGTAGAATTTCTCGCGCACCCCCGGAATACACGTACCCAGACCAATCGCGTGTAGCATTTCTCGCGCACCCCTGAAATCCACGTACCCAGGCCAATCGCGTGTAGGATTTCTCGTGCACCCCTGAAATCCACGTACCCAGGCCAATCGCGTGTAGCATTTCTCGCGCACCCCTGAAATCCACGTACCCAGCCCAATCGCGTGTAGATTTTCTCGCGCACCCCTGTAATACACGTACCCAGGCCAATCGCGTGTGGAATTTCTCGCGCACCCCTGAAATCCACGTACCCAGCCCAATCGCGTGTAGATTTTCTCGCGCATCCCTGTAATACACATACCCAGGCCAATCGCGTGTAGAATTTCTCGCGCACCCCTGAAATCCACGTACCCAGGCCAATCGCGTGTAGCATTTCTCGCGCACCCCTGAAATCCACGTACCCAGGCCAATCGCGTGTAGCATTTCTCGCGCACCCCTGAAATCCACGTACCCAGGCCAATCGCGTGTAGCATTTCTCGCGCACCCCTGAAATCCACGTACCCAGCCCAATCGCGTGTAGATTTTCTCGCGCACCCCTGTAATACACGTACCCAGGCCAATCGCGTGTGGAATTTCTCGCGCACCCCTGAAATCCACGTACCCAGCCCAATCGCGTGTAGATTTTCTCGCGCACCCCTGTAATACACGTACCCAGGCCAATCGCGTGTAGAATTTCTCGCGCACCCCTGAAATCCACGTACCCAGGCCAATCGCGTGTAGCATTTCTCGCGCAACCCTGAAATCCACGTACCCAGGCCAATCGCGTGTAGCATTTCTCGCGCACCCCTGAAATCCACGTACCCAGGCCAATCGCGTGTAGCATTTCTCGCGCACCCCTGAAATCCACGTACCCAGCCCAATCGCGTGTAGATTTTCTCGCACACCCCTGTAATACACGTACCCAGGCCAATCGCGTGTGGAATTTCTCGCGCACCCCTGTAATACACGTACCCAGGCCTATCGCGTGTGGGAACACCCGCACACCCCTGAAATACACGCTCCCCGCTCTGCGTTTGCTGCTGCCCTTTGCGCTGGATTGGGGATTTTGATGGCTTTTCCCTGCGCGAGGGGCGTTCTTGGGGGCGTAACTGACGCTGCTGCAGGGTCGCTGCGCCACTCTGCGCCACGGCTGGTTGTGGATGTTGGAATCCATGAATACGCTGTGCGCCTGAATGTGTTTCGGCGCACGCGGCTGGCGCAAACTACCGCACGCGCACACTGTGCGACAGCCGCGTGCGCCACTTGTGCGCTGAATTCTATGAATTGGCCCCATAGTGTTCATGGAATAAGACAAGAATTGGACTACTGTGCTGGAATGTTCAAATTCACTATAAACTCTCAAGAAGATCCACAAGAATTTCTAATGTACTTAATACTTAATAATAGTACTGGAAAACAAAAACATAGCTATAAATGAAATCTTCCAGATTTCATACATGTGGAAACATACAAGCACTCTGTGCAACAATATGGCACAGGAACAAATCCCTAATGAACGCTTTGTGTATGTATCCATACCTAACTGTGAATCCGTTCCATTTCAGCAACTTGTACAAAATGCAAACCATGGCAGATTATGTACTACCTGCAATTCAGATAATCGCTCCACCTTACAAATACAAAAACATAGTAAATACATATTCCCACGATCCCGGGGAACTATCGACCTATCACCACTGTACCCTTCCTGCTGAAAATCCTGGACAAAGCAGCTTACCTGCAAGTCCAAAAGTTCCTTGAAGAAAACCATCTCCTCGTCCTGCGGCAATCTGGCTTCCGCCCACGACACGGTACCGAAACGGCTCTCTTGGACCTAAAGAACCAAATGGACGATCTAAGAGACGCAGGGAAACCTGCTCTCCTTCTGCTCCTGGATCTATCCGCCGCCTTTGACCTGGTGGACCACAACACCTTGTGTCGCCATTTAGCTACCCAAGCTAACTTTTCCCCCAAAGCTTGCGAATGGATTACCTCCTTCCTCCAAGAAAGGGCCATGAAAGTCTTCTCCGACTCAGCCTGTGCCACCCCTAGCCACATCACCTGCGGTGTGCCTCAGGGCTCATGTATCGCACCCACGCTTTACAACCTCTTCACGAGGCCACTGTTCAGCATCCTTTACTCCCTGGGCATCTCGTATACAATTTATGCGGATGACACCCAGGTCCTCATCCCACTCACAGGCGATTACTTGGCGGATAATAAAACTCTTACCACCATCTACTCCACTATCCAATCATGGATGGCAGATAACTGGCTATGCCTTAATAGTGAAAAAACCGAACTCCTCCTCATAGGAGCACCTTCCACGCTGGGGAACCTCGGTGAACAGTACACTTCCTTCACTATTGATAACATTCCCATCAAGGTCTCCAAACATGTGAAGACACTCGGAGTCTACCTAGACTCCGACTTGTCAATGGATAGACAGGTCAATGCCATTGCCTCCTCCTCAGCCTATTACTCGAAAGTCCTCAACGCTGCCAGACCTTTCCTGTCACGCCAGAATTGCCTCACCATTGCTAGGGCAATAATTGGATCCAGGCTGGACTACTGTAATGCCCTACTCGTTGGGACCTCCAACAAGAACCTGGCCAAACTTCAGCTAGTTCAAAATAATGCACTTAGGGCGGCCACAGGTACCGCTAGAAAAGACCACATCTCAGAAGTCAGAAGACAGGCACATTGGCTCCCGGTGAAAGAGAGGATTGTCTTCAAAACACTCACCCTCACCCACAAATGCCTCCATGAACTTGCTCCACCATACTTGACCCAAAGAATCTCCAAGCATTCTGCCACCAGACCATTAAGAACGTGCTATTCCAACACGATTGTCACGCCCAAATCACGCAAGGTGCGCGCTGGCGGCGCCAGCTTTCCCACTCGGGCCGCCACCCACTGGAACGCACTGCCACCTCACATCAGAATGATTGAATCCCACCAAGCCTTCCGCAAAGCTGTTAAAACCAAGCTCTTTGTATGAAACGTACCTGAATGCATTCTGTTACTGTATTATGAATATCATGCCTCACCTGCAACTATGCCTGTAATTTTGTATCCATAAGACCTCTGGTCTCATGCATATCTGCTGAATTAAGAATCCAACACTTACTTGTAACAGCGCCTCGATGTCCATGGGCTGCAAGTGCGCTATACAAATGCGAATAAATAAAATAAAATAAATAATATTAATGCTTCTACATTACAATGCAGATGGTATCAAAAACAACTGCAAGCTGACTGGATTCACACATGGTCAAGTATCACTTGGTAAGAAAACCTTCACAACAATAGGTATAATCTACCACACAGGAACCACAGCCAATGCAGGTCACTACACTGCATAAATAAAAAAGAATTGTGGATGGTTTGAATGCAATGATAGTACCATTACTCTAAAGCATAGATTACCAGCACATCTTCTAAACGCTTATTTAATCTTCTTAAAATCAAAATATAATAACTAATCTGTACATAAACATTAACAAAACTTCAATTAGAAAACTATAAACAGTTAGAATACGCCAACAGGTATCTAACTGCCCCAAGATTCTGCAACAACCAAACAAATAAATCAATGCCACTAATAACTAATCTGTGCATACACATTAATAAAACTTCAATTAGAAAACTATAAACAGTTACAATACGCCAACATGTATCTAACTGCCCCAAAATTCTTCAACAACCAAACAGATAAATCAATACTACTATATTATAAGAAAAAAAAACAGTTAGAATACGCCAACAGGTATCTAACTGCCCCAAGATTATGCAACAACCAAATAAATAAATCAATACCACTAAAATATAACAAGAACTAAGCAGTTAGAATATGCCAAGATGTATCTAACTGCCCCAAGAATCTGCAACAACCCAACAGATAAATTATCAATTTGAGAATATAAATAAAAAACGACCACCAGTTACAATTCGACAACAGGTATCTAACAATCTGCAACAAGCCAACAAATAGAACATTAGCCAGAAACAAGTAAACACTGAAAACAAAGAAAGAAATGTACTGTACCATAACAAAAATGGGTATTTTCAATCCAGCATGGATTTTATGTTTTCCCACAGACCCAATGATTTAAGCAACAAACACAGAAACTGAGCAAATTGCACCGTACACTCGTTTGTAAACTACTAAATATAAGGGTTGAACTAAAGCAGAAATGTCTATTATGCAATGTAATAACCCTTTATAAACTACCTACACTAACATGATCTTTTCTTTTATCACAGAAATTGAAAAAGAATATCTGCTCTAGTTACGCAAGTCATGCAAAATATATCCAATCACAAAAAATCAAACAGTAAGTATATTATAATAAATACAACTCATAAATACTGCTCCATAACACAACCATTGAAGCAAATATCTAACCATACACCACAATAAACAATGTTTACTTCCAATGATATGTTATACTGCTTTGCTTGTTACCAAACTCTACAATCTTAATGACATCACGTAGCCTTAACTTCACATACAGACTATACAAATCAAACAGTACAAAAACTGTACGTTTGCAAATATTTGATAGATGTTTGATTCTATGGGTGTGATCTATGGGTGTGATATGCTGCAGTGGCTGTGGCCAAGGCCTAGAGTCTTGGGTGCATTCGACCATGCACCAAAGATTTTAGGCCCTGGCCACAACCATCGCAGCATATCACACCCATAGATCACACCTATAGAATCAAACATTTTAACTTGCTACATGGGCCACTGCATTGCATTTTTTTATGTCCGTGGGAAGCCGCGGTGACCGCGGACATGACGAACACATCAGGGGTGCCTGCCACCTAAACAAATACAGCATGTCACCCATCTCTTACTTCCCCACACTCCCCAGGCACTCTTATACACCAACGCACTTGCCAAATTTGTATTTCTCCCCCGTTAGATGCAGATCCAAGATGGCGGGCGCATCAAAACAATGCGAGGCACCTCACACTTCATTCCAGCCAATCAGCGAACATGTCGCATGTCCGCGGACATGACGCAAGCTGATTTTGTCTGTGGACACTAGATGGATTTTCACCAAAAGCATGCTTTTGGGACCAAGCCGCTGCTCCTGCCGCAAATTTGGTGAAAATCCGTCCAGCAGTTTGGGCTGTAGGCGTGAGCAAAGTTTTTTCCCATTCAGTCTATGGGAAAAAAAGACATTTTGGGACACCCTATAACTTTGCCCCGCTGGACCAAACCTCACCAAGCTTTGCACAAAAATTCAGAGTGGGCCATATACTATTTTTGATGAGGATTCGTCCAGGAAGAACGAAGTTATAAGCCGCCCAAAAAGTGTGATGTCATCTTTGATGTTGTGGGTCTTTACAGTGCACGTTGGTGGCGTGAGTTATGGTTGCTTAGCTTACCATAACTGGCGAATTTCAAGGGTTTTACTTATAACCATAACGTCCCTTTCACAAAGTTTTTTCACTGAATTTCATAGGTTTTTAGTAGCGCAACTTAACCATAACGTCCCTTTAACAAAGTTTTTTTCACTGAATTTCATAGGTTTTTAGTAGCGCAACTTAACCATAACGTCCCTTTAACAAAGTTTTTTCACTTAATTTCATAGGTTTTTAGAAGCACAACTTAATAATAATAACTCTGATTACATCTACATGTAAAATTGAACATACTGAAACTTGTCTACTGAGTTTGATGTCTGCGAACTCTTTTAATGTCCGCGGACATGTTCGGACAACAGTACCACTACCTAAAAACTCTGGGGTGGTATGTTTGATTGTTATATCATAACATATGAACATTTTACACATTCACAAACCAGCACACATCCACATTATATGTAGTTATACATAAAAAGTGTAACCCATATATGTAACACACTAAGCATTCATTTAAATACAATGGGCCTCATTACGACCCTGGCGGTAAGGGGTTAACGCCAGCGTTAGCTGCGCCGACCCCTTACCGCCAACTACGAGGTCCCTTAGCGCCATGGCGCTTTTAACACCTGCTTTTAGCAGGTGTTAAAATCCATGGCGCTAAGGTACCATGGAGTTAATTACGCCACCGTAATTTACGGTGGCGTAATTAACGCCTTCCCCACTCCCATTATGCCCTATGGGGCAAAAATGGGAATGGGGAAGGGTAAATGGGGATTGGGGACTTACCGCCCCGCCGACCTCGGAATGGGGCGGTAAGTCCGCCAACCACCATGGCGTAAACGTAGTTTACGCCATGGTGGTAAAGTCACGGCCCAGGCGGTAACTTACCGCCTGGGTCGTAATGAGGCCCAATATGTTCTAAAATGGAATATACCAAAAGAAGATAAATAGGCTTCCAACATAATTACTTCACAGACACTCCACAACTAAGAGCAAGGGCAGACCTACAGAGTACTCAGAACATACCTTACCTTAAATAGTAAGTTTACCGCATTTTGCTCATATATTTATAAATTTTCTGTATTAGATTAAAAAAAATGATATTGTCTTTTTTTTCTCACAGCAATGTCTAGTACTCTGGAATGGCTAGAGGATATTTCCCACATGAGGAAATGTCAGAAGATAGTGAAACTAATGGTAGATACTTTACAATATAAACCATTTAATTATTATTATTTTATATACACTTAGCATATATATTTTTTTTTGTACAGAGCATACCAAAATAGAAAATACCTCTGAAGAAGCTGTTATGGATAACACTCTTGACAGCATAAAAGAAAAAAATTGATTTATTGTTGACCAATTTTAATAATTTGAAAACTTTTGTTGAAGATCATTTTAAACCAAAAACCTCATACCATTGTCCCACATGTACTTGTCCCACCTCACCATATCACAGTCAATTATCCCCAAACCCTTTCCATGACCCAAAACGTTTTGATGAGACTTCCATCCCTTCTTCACCTGATACAAATCCGGTTGAAACCCCTAATTCTCCTGTTTTTGTTTCCGTTTCTGCCTCATCTTCTCAGTCATAAATTGGTAATATATGTTAAATAAAATTAATTTCAGGTGTCCGCGGACAGCGTGGGTGTTCTGAAATGTTCGTAAATAAATGAAAATGGAGGTGTCCTGAAGAACATTATACCTGTCCGTACTGTTCACTACCAAGTTGAAACTGTTCTAAGGACACACGCGGTGTCCTGAAATGTTCGTAAACAAACGAAAATGGAGGTGTCCTGAAGAACACTATATCTGTCCGTACTGTTCGCTAGCAAGTTGAAACTGTTCTAAGAACACACGCGGTGTCCTGAAATGTTCGTAAAGAAACGAAAATGGAAGTATCCTGAAGAACACTATACCTGTCCGTATTGTTCGCTAGCAAGTTGAAACTGTTCTAAGAACACAAGTGGTGTCCTGAAATGTTCATAAATAAACAAAAATGAAGGTGTCCTGAAGAACACTATACCTGTCCGTACTATTTGCTAGCAAGTTGAAACTGTTCTAAGAACACACGCGGTGTCATGAAATGTTTGTAAATAAACGAAAATGGAGGTGTCCTGAGGACGCTATGTCTGTCCATATTGTTCGCAAGCAAGTTGAAACTGTTCTAAGAACAAACGCCTGTCCGTAACTGTTCGTTTGACGTGTGACGCCATTTCAATTACTTCAGGACCCGCACATTGTCCGTAGAACATCAACGCACATGCGCAAACCAATGTCCGTGCATTTGGTGTCCTGCGGACAGCCGCTCCCTTCGCGGATATGTGACCACGCCCACGCTGATTGCGTGTTCTAAAATGCAGGCACTGTTCGTGCCCCCAAACAATTTAAAAGTACATTTTCAAGTAATCCACAATATTTTTCAATAAAAACTCACCATGGCACAAGTCCCACATACTAATCATGAGTTTCTCCATACTTTTTGAAACTTTTTTAACCTTTTTTGTGTTCGATATGTCCGCGGACAGCGCGCATGTCCATGAACCGCTTACAAGCACCCCTATAAAAGACCCCGCCCTAGAGTTTATTCTCATTGTGTTTCTGGCTATTCTTCAGAGCACAGCGATTTTTCCTGCCACTTGCAGATTGATATCTTCATCAAGATGGCATCCATGGCTGCACTACTGCCACCTGGTGCTGCACCTGCTTCAGCACCACCCCCACCCCCTCCACCACCAACACCTCCCCAAGGGCCTGAAGAGGGGAACAGGAGTGAGGATGCAGAGGAGGAAGAAGAGGATGATGAGAAAGAGGTAGTGGAAATCCCTACTACCCGCACTCGGTGTGAGTCTTGGGTGTGGTGGTTATTTACCATTCATGGGAATGGTCCTAAGGCTCGTGCGAACCGAGTCACCTGCAATGAGTGCAAAATGGTGCTCAGTCGTGGGAGGCATGGTTCGTATAGCTTTGGGACCACTACCATGAAGCAACACCTCAAGTCATTTCACACTGGGGCCGTTCGCAAGGTTGTACCTTGCGATGAGAGTAGCAGGTTGATTTCCTTTATTTCATCCTCCGTTTCTGATCCTGTTACCACAAGGAACACTCCTGTGGGACAGCGTCTTCCTCAAGCTGCCTCACAGGCCATACGCAATGCTGATGACCCTTACCTTTCGAGGGTCACAGTTGTGTGTATGTTCTGCGACGCAGTACTCTGCAGGGGGGAGCGACTTCGAAGTGCTTTTGAGACTATCGTCTCAGAGCACGAGAAGATCTGCCCACTACCCAAATAAAACCCACTCTACATCTTCCTCTCTCAGCTCGCCCTTTCTTATCCCTGTGGTTGGTGTCCCCCACTTTCCCCTCCTTTCCCCTCCTCTCCTAGTGTGTCGTGTATAAAAAACAAAAAAAATATAAAACAGCAAAAATAAAAAAAACAATGCTCTTTTCAGAGCCGCCTTTCACAGCTAAAAAATAGAAGTGAAAATAAATGAAGCAGGGCCCTTTGTATTTTTTAGAAGTCTGCGGACAGTCGGGGGACATCTAAAATTGTGGGGTGCTGCCCTATTATAACCATTGCAATTTTCTCTGGGAGGAAGTGGTGGCTCTGAAAAGAGCCTTTTGGTGGTGTTTGTGTTTGAAAAATTAAAAATACTCAACACCTACTTCAAAATGGATGCTGTAATTCTAAAAAAGGTCGCAATGCATTTTGTATGTTTCTTAGAAAAATCTGATTGCCAGCATAAGTTAGATGTACTCCATCTCTGCGAAAAATGTATGTACTACGAAACATAATATTTTCATTGTGAAAAGAGGACATGCCAAAATCTCTTAGAAAGGCACAAACAGCCGTATTGACATTGCGCCTTTCTTTCTCCATTTGTGGACCAAATGAAGATGAACGAACCCACATGTGTCTCTGCGCAATCCGTGAAAAAATTACTTGAGAATTTGGAAACATGTCCATGACCTTCCCAAGTCCTTCTTTCATTGCAAATTTCAAAGAAATTCCAGACACATGTCCTAAACTGTTCCCTCCACAATGAATTATAATTATATCTGGATGTTGCTCGGTCTCCAAAGTAGCACAGAGAGGTAACAAGTCCAACAACTTCATTCCACATACTCCATGCCAGTGTACTTCCACATATGGGAATCCAAGATCTACAGCTACTCCACAGCTTTCTGCATGCACCTTCAACCAATGTATCCACGAGTCTCCCAAAATCCAAACAATCTGTTTTCTGAAACACACAGCCATAGCTATCTGTTCTTCTCTCAGCAAAAAGAGTATCTGAGAAACTCTCTCCTGGCACAACACACCCATTAAACTTTCCTGACCAATCCCTTTCTATGCTCATTCTCATTTGCATGGCTTCCCAACCCAAAAATCCCCGGATGTAACACCCGATGTCCGCAAACTACCGCCATGTCCGCTGACATATCTTAACATGGACAGCCCTTCTACCATTTCCACTTCACTCTCTGTGCCATTCCATGATTGGATGTAGCTAAGAAGTCACATGACCATCCACCAATCACATCCAAGACCTCTGCGTCTAACTGCATCATCATAGATCAGCACTGCAAATGTACTGTGAATCTCTCTGAGTACAAGTGTCATTTCATTAGAAAGCACCTTCTACAAGAAATACTGTACGATTCTCCAATAATTATACTTGCAGCTCCATGCATATCCATATGCATAAACACAAACTACAGGTATGCATATGTTCTGTAAAGTACATTAACAAATGTTCTACTTTCATATAAACAGATTAACTGATTTTTAGCTTGTATAATCTGTAAAATGAATCTACTGTCTTTTTTTCAATCGCCTAAAATCAACTGTCACTTACAAACCTTTATACTATTTAATTTCTTTATACACACACACACACACTCAAATCATGTTGAACTAACATTTTCCAAATAAAATATATAGACTACATATAGTCAAATAAAATTGCATGCACACTCTATGTTCAAATCTCAAACAACAATACTTGTACAATTACATAAACATTTATTTATTTTTTTATTTATTTAGGGGCCGATTCATGGAACAAACGTGCGCCGAAAATCTTCGCGCAAGCAGGCGCAAGCAGGCGCAAGCGGAAAAAAACAGGCGCACGCGCACGCGTGCGATACATGGAAGTCCCTGCGCGTGTTTACCACGGGATGTGCGCCAAACCCGTGCATGGCGCACACGTCACTGCAACATCCCAAAAGACGTGCGCGATGCGCACAGTGAAAGCGCACAACCTCGGCACATACACCAGAAAGTGGGCGGAACGCTGGGCGTAACGCGCGGAATGGGGAACAACTCGCGAAAACAAGGGCGTAACTGGGGATGTACTGCAGGGAAGCAGACGGAACGCCCACACGCACCCGAACCACACGTATTCATGGAATCGAATAGGGCAAAGCCACGCACAGCGAAAGACACGCACAAGCCGATACACGTCCGCCACACGAAGGCAGGCGGTAGCGTCCCTGCGCATTACAAAAGTGGCAACATACAGCAATTGTGCGAGCGGGGCACGTGTATTTCGGGGTTGCGCGGGAAGTTACACACGCGATTGAGCGGGATACGTGTATTTCAGGGGTTCGCGTGAAGTTTCTCACGCGATCGGGCCTGGGGGAGCGGGCTATGTGTATTTCAGGGGTTCGCGTGAACTTTCTCACGCGATCGGGCCTGGGGGAGCGGGCTACGTGTATTTCAGGGGTTCGCGTGAACTTTCTCACGCGATCGGGCCTGGGGGAGCGTGCTACGTGTATTTCAGGGGTTCGCGTGAAGTTTCTCACGCGATCGGGCCTGGGGGAGCGTGCTACGTGTATTTCAGGGGTTCGCGTGAACTTTCTCACGCGATCGGGCCTGGGGGAGCGTGCTACGTGTATTTCAGGGGTTCGCGTGAAGTTTCTCACGCGATCGGGCCTGGGGGAGCGGGCTACGTGTATTTCAGGGGTTCGCGTGAACTTTCTCACGCGATCGGGCCCGGGGGAGCGTGCTACGTGTATTTCAGGGGTTCGCGTGAAGTTTCTCACGCGATCGGGCCTGGGGGAGCGTGCTACGTGTATTTCAGGGGTTCGCGTGAAGTTTCTCACGCGATCGGGCCTGGGGGAGCGGGCTACGTGTATTTCAGGGGTTCGCGTGAACTTTCTCACGCGATCGGGCCTGGGGGAGCGGGGTACCACTCACCGTCTGCCTTGCGTGTAGAAGAACGCGTAGCCAACACCCGCTGTGAAGTAATAGCGTGTGAACCCCAACGGATGGAAAACACACGCACCGCACGAAAAGCACGTACAGAACATAAATGCACGCGGGATCACCAAGCCCTGCCAGGGCAACGCCCGTGCGCAAAACGTCACAGACGCGCTTACGCTGCAAGGGCCTTGGGTCCAATGAAATCGCGTACGCGTGCTGACGCGCTTACGCGCTAAGGGCCTTTCCTCGATTTTCACGCTGACGTGCATGATTTTCACGTGCCAAATCACTCCGTATCAAGCTGGCCACGCGAAAACACACAGAAGACCACGCTCCTGCCCAGAAGGCCGAATCACTGCCCCCCAGTGCCCCGAGCAGCCTCCCACGTGCCATCTGCTGCTGCCTGCCTGCCTGCCTGCCTGCCTGCTGCCACCGTGCCCTGCCATTTGGTGCCTGCACATCAGCCATCTGCAGGGGTCCAGTTGCTGTGTCCACCCCTGCTGGAACAGAAGACTCCCGACTCGGATAACATCGCTCCACAGCCCAGCCCCAGGACCCAGTTGCCCACCCACTCCTGCCCCTGGGGTTGCCATGTCGGGCACATCAACATCTGGCACCAGTGGCAACCCCCAGCCAGAGGGGCAGAGGGGCACCAGCTTCACTGCCACCGAAGTTGGTGTCCTGGTGGAGCAAGTCCTGGGGCAGTATGATGCCCTCTTCGGATCGTCCCGCGCCAACAAGGAAGGACGGGACAGGATCTGGACCGACTGTGTGGTTGCCATCAACACGGAGGGGGTGGCAACCCGCACCATCCAGAAGGTCAAGAAGCGCTGGGAAGACTTGAGGTCCAGGACCCTCATGAAGGCCCGGCGCCTCGTGGAGGGGGGCCGGGGCCGCATGAGTTCCATCCAGTTGAGGGTCCTGGAACGCGCACACCCAGCGCTCCACGCCCAGGTCCTTGAGAGGGAGACCCGTCTGGAGTTGAGCGGTAAGTGGCCAAGCATTGCTGTGTGAGACAGGGCATGTTGCAGTGTGCTGGTTGTCTGATACTTGCCTGCATGTGTGACATAGGCCATGTACGCATGTATGTGTGCAGGGACATCATGGCAATGCATGTGCAACCTGTAATGTGTGAACCGCACGGTTGTTGCATGTGTTTGAATGCGACATGGGGAGCCCTGTGCAGATTGCACACATGAGAGCATGGCAGTCTCTGTTCCTGGACATGGGTGGGGGCGAGGGATGGGTGCTGATGCCAGATACATATGTGGTATCCATGTGTGTGTGCCTGACCTGCGTGTCTGTGACTTGTGAGTGCCATGGATGCATGACACATGTCTGTGACAATGTACAGATTCACTGATGCAGCCTAGTCATCCTTGTATGCACTGTGATTGGGGTGTACGGGGTCAGATGGATGTGACTGAGGTGAAGTGTGTGCATGTGATAGGCATGACCCATGATGCATGTGAGTCCCATTACATTGTATGATTCGAGAGTCCATTGGACATGCATTGAAATGTCCATGGCACGCACCATGACTGTCACTGTGTGTGTTTTGCCTGGACTGACACATGTGTTGTGGTGTGACATGATGGAAGTGTACTTTGACAGTGGCACTCATATGCTATTGCTTCCTGTCTAGGGGACCATTGTACAGTACCCTGATGCTTGTGTTCTATGTCTCCCTCTACACAGCGGCTAGTGAAGGAGAGGGTGGAGACGGCGCTGTGGAGCAAGGCGGCGGGGATGCCCCCACGGCTGCAGCGGAAGGGGTGGGTGAGCCCCCACAGGGGACTGCTACGGCGGTAGACGGCGAGGAGCCATCCAGGTTGGTGGTTTCCACAGAGGAGGAGGAGGCCGCCAGTGAGGCGCACATGGGGCCTGGTGGGGGCATCCCTGCTGGTGCAAGTGGTGCAGTCCAGGGGCAGGGGCAGGAGGCAGCACAGGTCACCGTGGAGGGGCCTGTGCATGTCGCTGTCCCTGAACCTGTGGGTGCACCACCTTGCACCAGCAGGGATGCCCCGTCCCAGGCCCGTCCACAGGTAGAGGGGATGTCCATGTCATCTGACTCCCCTCCACCTGCGGACTAGGGGACCCCTGGCCATGTGGAGAAGGTCCTGATTGGGGTCGCGATGCGCACGGCTGTGATTCGTGATGCCGTGCGTGCTTTCCAGGAGGAGCACGCACGTCATCACAAAGAGCACCGTGCCGACGTGGCCCAATTGGGATCGGCCATGTTCGGGGGTTTCCTGCATGTGTTGGCCAATCTGGCGGCCCTCTCCTCCTCTGTGGAGACCATACGCCAGTCGTTCTCCTTGCCGTCTTCCGGCCCAGATGCCACCAGGGCCCCCTGTGGACCTGCCCTGACCAATGCAGCCAGCTCGGTGGGGATCCCATCCCTGCCACAGTCGGGAGTCAGAGGTCCAGCAGGGGTGGACAACACAGCAACTGGACTCCAGCAGATGGAGGATGAGACGGCATCATCGGGCAGGGCACGTGCACGACGGCGTCGGTGGTTTCCATCATCCTGGATGCCGTCGTGCTGGCAGAGGCAGTGGCGTCGGAGGCAGCAGCAGGCTCGACGTGGGAGGCATCATGGCTCGGGGCCATCAAGATCAGAGGGGCAGGCATCGGCCGGAGGGCAGGAGAACCCTGGGATGGTAGTGTCTTCCGTGTGGGAGCAGTTGGTCCAGCGGATAGGTGCGGAGCGGCAGCGGGCGGAAGAGGAGCGGCTCACCATGGTCAGGGCGGAGTTCTCCATGCGTCGGGCGTTGAGGCGGGCTGAGTGCCTCGAGGAAGCTCGCAGGGAGTTTGAGGTGAACATGGGGTTATCCCTGCGAGACCTCGGGGCCAGGACAGAGTCCCGCCTCCAGGACATCGACATGGAGTTCGATGATGCCCTGGCCGGCAACATCACAGAGTGAGCCGCAGCACTTGCCCGCTGCCATTGTATATAGTTATATAGTTAGTGGTAGGTTTCCTTTTAATTATTTTTTTTTTATTTGGTTGCGATTGGACAATGCGCCACTTTTTTGTATATAGTTCAGTTTTTAGTTAGTTGACATAGTTAGGTTTCATTTGGTTGGGCTCATGGACCCGGGATTGTCTTGTAAATAGTTCTTCTATGGATTTTTTGATTTTTTGAATTTTTTTCCTTGGACATTCATCTTCTTTTTGTTGTTTTGATTTGTGGTTTTTCTAATTTCATTTCCATTCTAGGTGATTTCCAATACATTTTTTTTTCATCCTTCAATGTGTCGTATCATCTCATTACTTTCATGCATGTCATGTTGGTTGTTTTGACATTCACTTGCAGCCATTGTGTGTGACAGACATGTGTTCATTTGCATTATTTACATTGGGTGTGTAACATGTAATTGCCTTTGATATGTGGCTGGATGTGATAGTTGGTTGGGCCTTTTGGCAGGGGAGGATGGCCATTACGGACATGATTGGGGATTGTTGGGACCCAGGTGCAGGGGGGCATGGATGGGACATGGGCGAGGGCATGGTGGAGGGTGCCCCGGGATGCTGGGGGGTGGGGTTGGTGGGAGACATGAGTGGGGGCCTGGTGGAGGGTGCCCCTGGATGCTGGGGGGTGGGGGTGCTGGGGGACATGAGTTGGACATGAGTGGGGGCCTGGTGGAGGCTGCCCCTGCACTGCTGGGGGGTTGGGGTGGTGGGGGACATGAGTTGGACATGGGTGGGGGCCTGCTGGCAGGTGCCCCACAGTGCTGGGGGGTGGGGGTGGTGGGGGACATGAGTTGGACATGGGTGGGGGCCTGCTGGCAGGTGCCCCACAGTGCTGGGGGGTGGGGGTGGTGGGGGACATGAGTTGGACATGGGTGGGGGCCTGCTGGCAGGTGCCCCACAGTGCTGGGGGTTGGGGGTGGTGGGGGACATGAGTTGGACATGGGTGGGGGCCTGCTGGCAGGTGCCCCACAGTGCTGGGGGTGGGGGTGGTGGGGGACATTAGTTGGTGTTCATTAGTTCAAGGAGACATGTGCCTTTGCTGGGGGGCATGCCCATGTTGGGTGGGCTGCCTGCGGGACATGACCAGGGATGCAGGGTAGTCCCCTGTGGTGTGGGCTGCCTGCAGGGGCCGTGGAGGGTGTACAGGGAACACCTGGGAGGACCCACACTGTCAAATCACATGTAGGACTCCCCGGCACCCCTGAAATACACGTACCCTGCTGAAATTGCATGTAGAACTTCCCGCGCACCCCTGAAATACACGCGCCCAGGCTATTCGCGTGTAAAACTTCCCGCGCACCCCTGAAATACACGCGCCCAGGCTATTTGCGTGTAGAACTTCCCGCGCACCCCTGAAATACACGCGCCCAGGCTATTCGCGTGTAAAACTTCCCGCGCACCCCTGAAATACACGCGCCCAGGCTATTCGCGTGTAAAACTTCCCGCGCACCCCTGAAATACACGCGCCCAGGCTATTTGCGTGTAGAACTTCCCGCGCACCCCTGAAATACACGCGCCCAGGCTATTCGCGTGTAAAACTTCCCGCGCACCCCTGAAATACACGCGCCCAGGCTATTCGCGTGTAAAACTTCCCGCGAACCCCTGAAATACACGTAGCCCGCTCTCCCAGGCCCGATCGCATGAAAAACTTCCCGCGAACCCCTGAAATACACGTAACCCGCTCCCCCAGGCCCGATCGCGTGAGGAACTTCACGTGAACCCCTGAAATACACGCGCCCAGGCTATTCGCGTGTAAAACTTCCCGCGCACCCCTGAAATACACGCGCCCAGGCTATTCGCGTGTAAAACTTCCCGCGCACCCCTGAAATACACGCGCCCAGGCTATTCGCGTGTAAAACTTCCCGCGAACCCCTGAAATACACGTAGCCCGCTCCCCCAGGCCCGATCGCGTGAAAAACTTCCCGCGAACCCCTGAAATACACGTAGCCCGCTCCCCCAGGCCCGATCGCGTGAAAAAGTTCACGCGAACCCCTGAAATACACGTAGCACGCTCCCCCAGGCCCGATCGCGTGAGGAACTTCACGTGAACCCCTGAAATACACGTAGCCCGCTTGCCGTGCTGGTACAGGGTTAGCGCAGCCCTTTGCGCTGGATTGGGGATTTTGATGGCTTTTCCCTGCGCGGAAGGCGTTCTTGGGGGCGTAACTGGCGCTGCTGGAAGGTCGCTGTGCCACTGTGCGCCACGGCTGGTTTTGGTGGCTGGAATCCATGAATACGCTGTGCGCGGAAATGGGTTTTGGCGCACGCGGCTGGCGCAGAGATTCGCACGCGCACACTGTGAGCCAGCCGCGTGCGCCACTTGTGCGCTGAATTCTATGAATTACCCCCTTAATTACTTACATTTATATAGGACAAGCAGCCTATGACATTGAGGCACTATTACTTGCAAAAGCTTAGTTACAGGAATAGTGGTATTCAGTGGTACACTATGAACTCCACAAGGCATACTAAAGATATTAATTGTGTTTGCTACAGTTAGTCATTGCAATACAGTTTAAATTAACAACATATGATTTGTATTCAACTGGTGCGACGTATCTTATGTGAATAAGATAGTTTTAATGGTTTTGAGGAAGGCGTGAGGATATAAATTAAAAAAATCAATGTCTAAATTAAAAACAGTGGTATATACAAACAAAATTACTAATATATTTCTTTTACAATTGCAGTGAAGACCATTCTCCTGAAAAGAAGCAGCCGATTTTGAAGTACAAAGAACAACTAAGAAGTAACCTGCTCATTTTAGAAAAAAAGTAAGTTGAATACCACCATAATAGTTCTATTATTACTCAAACAAACTGTAAGATTAATTCATGCTATTTCTGTGCCTAAAAATAGAGATTCTGCACCATTCTGTCCAAAAATCCCCATTTCTTAAACAGCGATTTACAGCCAGAATGGCCCACTAATTCCTATTTTTCGACACGCAAATTACCCAACTCAGCCGCTAGAATTTTGATGTTATAGAACAAACAACTGTTTTAATTGTATAGCATTAGATTTACTATTCATACTTCTCCACACCACTAGCTTACTTTTTTCTGTAATCTGAACCGAAGTTTAGTAACACATTAATTCAAGAATACCCATCCCTACTAGTTGTAGTTGCCCAATGCACAATCACACACCATTGCATACATCTTTATCATCTTACTCAAACACTCATGCACACAGCACACATACATTGCAGAACACCCCAACCCATACCTTCTTTATTTTTTTCAACAGACCCTAAAGAATGCCTACCAAAAATCAAGTCCGTAGAAAGCAAAGCAGAAGTAGAGCAAATGAAAATAAAAGTGTCCAACATAAGCATCCATCTCTAGCAGAATTTGTACAAAAAGTTGAAAAAAAACAGCTAATACAGTCATTTAGTGAAACAAAAGAAGTTTCAAGTACAAAAACTTAGCCTCCTCTATCAAAATGTAAAACAAACCAGAAAACAATTAACAGAAAATCAGCTATCACTACAGATAAAACTGCTTCTATAAATCTTGATATAGTGCAAAGTAAGCATACGAAGAAAAGTATTTTTAGCCAAAATGTTCTGTCACAAAGTCCTTCAAAATCTTATAAAAACAGGAGAGAAACCAGGTTCAACCCTTAAAACCTATCGTAGGAAATTAATCTTAGAAGTGTTGATAGACAGTGCAATTCGTCTCAAAAGAAAGTTATTTATTTTAGTGTTAAACAAAATGAAACCACTCACAAAACTTAAATTACAAAAAAGACTGCTCAATAAATGAAATGTCAACAGAAAGAACTTCTTAAGTATCTGCGGAGGTGAATGGAGTCGCACTACAAGCACAGAACCATACTTTAATGAAGAAGCATACAAACAAAAGCAAACAAATACAATTGCCATACATAGCAGTGGTCGAGGTTATGAAAAAGTTAATAATAACATAATGGAACAAGAAGTACTCCTTAAAACAATATGCCCTGAAAACTTAGAATGACCCCTCATTCAACTGAATCAGAACGTCTAGTGTACAAATGGCCATGCACGTCAATGTGTAACATTCCCAAAAAAAATGTTAAGTCTTTACGCAATTCCTCAATCAATATGCGAAAAGCAAAGACAAAATCAAAAATAAACTACTGCAAAATATGGATAGCTGTCCAGTACGCAAGTACACAGGACTACAAGGACATTCATTGGCCTGCATTACAGGACCTACTTGCAAAACTACCTTCCATGATATCAAAAGGATATCAACACACCATTCAACTATAAGAAATGTAGTTTACAAACTGTACTATGCTAAAAGTCCTGCTTTAGCACTAGCCAATTTAAATAACATTGTTCTACATGGTACAGCAAAAGACCTACTTGAAGAAATCAACCATATCCAGAAAAAATATTTTGGAAGTGAAAGCCACTTACAGAATGAAATAGCTGTAAACCAAATTAGTAACAATTCTACAGATGGCAAACTTTTACTACACACATACAAAAAAGAAATACTAAAATTTAAAAGTACATCAGCTGAAGTACCAAACCATGTGTGTGTATGTTGCCGCAGGACTTTTTATAAAAGTAACACAAAAACTGTAGACCTATCTTACAAAATAGAAGACAATGAGGATTCTAAATGGTTTGAATAAGCTCTCTAACTTATAGCAGAAAACAAATACAAAATAACTGACCCCTTAATACTTTGCAGTTACTGCACTACAAAACTTGACAACAACCAAACTCCTTCACGTGCTATCACGAATAATTTGGAATTATATCCACTACCAAAACCCCTTCAACAACTTAATTTATATGAGAGCATCTTAATTCAAACAGTGCACCCAAGCAATAATACGCCTTAAACCAAAAACTGCAAAATTACCTCCCTCTGAATTAGTGAAAGGTATTTGTGGAAAAGTAGTGTATTTACCATTAGATCTAAAAGAAAATGTGCACACTCTAGGAGTGCAACGTCCAATGCAGCAATCTTTAATTATCTTAGTAAATGGAGTACCTACAAAAGACAAAATAATTTGGCAACAGCTGGTAGAGTTGCATAAAGTTAGAGAAGCCAAGGAATATCTTAAAGAGAATAATGAATATTACAAAGAAATTATTATTGAAGAAATCTTGAAGGATACAACTGAAATAATTCAAGAGACACAAGAAGCTGGTCAATTTGAGCTCATAGATCCTGCTAAAATATCAAATACTTTAGACCATTGTACAATTCATCCATTGCACTCTAATGACACCATAGAAGATGTACTGGAAACGTACCAAATGCGTCAAACAAAAGGATCACCAATCAGCATATAGGAAAAAAGTATAGAAGCACGTGCTTTTCCTCTACTCTTTCCTACTGGCAAAGGAGGAAGGTACGATGAGAGACCCATTCTAATATCAGCATCAGAATACCGCTCATTACGGATGTATTCTGAAGATCCCAGATTGAGACAAAATGTGGAATACATATTCCACCTACTCTTTGAAAGTGAACTAGCAACTTTATGTTACGGAGTTGCACACATATTAAAATCAGGATCACACTTTCAAATATGACAGATACACAATTATTACAAAAAGTGCAACAAAAAGATGAGGTTTTACAATCAAATATTACAAATCTATTAGCAAATATGCGTGGTACTAAAGAGTACTGGTTTCGACGTCATGGAGATGTACATTGTATGATCAGAAACCTTGGCCCACCCACTTGGTTTGTTACATTAAGTTGTGCAGAATATGCATGGGAAGATTTACATGATTTCCTACGCTTATCAAACAAAAACAAAACAAACATAGATATACTAACACGTGGAGAACTTTGTTCTCTGGATCCTGTTAATGTTTCAAGATATTTTCCCCATCGCTTCATTGCTATGCTACATTTTATTTGTAATAAAACTGTTCCTCCCCTTGGAGAAATGCAACACTTCTTTTGGAGAAAAGAATACCAAGCCAGAGGAGCACCACATATCCACATGCTTTTATGGATTAAAGATGCTCGTAAATTTGGTCAAGACAGTGATGCCAATGTTTTACAGTTTATTGAAAAATATGTCACTTGTGAAATTCCATCAGAATCCACAAATAGTGATCTTCATGCACAAATTTTACAATTTCAAAGACACAAATGTGGCAAATATTGTCGTTGCAAATACAAAAACAAAGGGAGATACTACACCAAATGCCGATTTGGTTTCCCTAGACCAGTTACAAATACAGGTCAAGTGAACAACCTCATGTCTTCAGTTAGACATAGTGTTAAAGGTAAGTCACCTAAAAATACATATTACATAAAAAGAAAAGAAAAAGAAAAATATATCAATGATTACAATGCAATCATTGCCCACTTATGGAATGCAAACATAGATGTGTAGTACATTGCAGACAATTCTACTTCAGTTGCACGATATGTCACAGCATACTTAACCAAAGCAGAAAAGACAGAGCTGCAAGACCTCTGGAATGACCTGTCATCAGATAAAACAGTGTCCTAGAAATTATACAGCTTGGGCACAAAAATGCTCTCCCATAGACAATGTGGATCCCACAAAGCAGCTGATCATTTAACTGGTACTGCATTGTATGGTAAATCTGAATATATAGTATGGCTAAGTCTTGGTCCAGATAAATCTAGAAAAAGAGTTCTAAAATCATACGAAGATATAGAAACAATAGCCAAACATGATCCCAACAGCCAAGACATTTTAAAAAACAATTTATTAGACACATACTACCCAAACAGGAGTACCACTTTGGAAACCATGTGTCTATACCACATAGCCCAAAACTCCACATACAAAAATAATATAAAACCTGATGAAAAAAAAGGTAAATACAGGAGTGACAAACTGTGAAGGCAGCTTAGTAAAACTCACCAAACCAAATTTAATTAATCATATCAAATTGTCATTAAAGACTCCTCAACATAATTAAGTATATTACATGTCCCTGCTACAACTCTATAAACCATGGAGAAAAGAAGACGAAATACTAGATAACTATGACTCCTATGAAGACGCTTTCATAGCAAATGAAAGCACTATAAGTGATGTAAACTTTACACAGTACAAAACAATGTTGCACAATGAACAGCAACACGAAGAAGAACTCTAGGCCTAACTAGATAAGGACACTCCTGACAGTAGTCAACCTTCTGTAACAGGAAGCCAAGAACCACTGGGAGAACCACTAATAACAAAAGATGCAGAATTAGCTATGATAGAAGTAGAAAACACCATGTGTCAGTATGAAGATAAAGAAGACTTAACTATACTACAATCAAAACTAAACAATGAGCAACGTAGCATTTTTCAAGAAGTAACATAAGAAATTGCACATAGTGTACAGCATGAAAACAAAGAATGCACCTGCCAAAATTACAAACCTATAGTAGTGTACGTCAGTGGTGAAGCTGGTTCTGGCAAAACATTCCTAATCAAAATCATCAGTAAGTTCCTTCAACAATTGACAAACAACAAACTGTCAGCTGTTGTCAAGCCCCCCACAGGTTTAGCTGCCGACAACATAGGTGGTGTCACTTTACACCGATTACTACTCCTGCCAGTAGAACACCAAAACAAATTAGACTATTGCAAACTTTCTACAGAAGCTGCAATGGAACTACAGTATTGAAACAAATGAAAATGCTACAAATAGATGAAGTGAGCATGGTGTCCAACCTAATGTTGGCTTTGATTCACCTCAGATTCCAAGAAGTACTCAAAACAAACTATGAAGAGCTCTTTGCAGGAAAACACATTATTGTTTTCGGAGATCTTCTTCAATTGACACCAGTAAAAGTTGAGCCTATTTTTAAAACATTAGGACACAAACTCTGCCGTAAAACTGTTGGCAGCATTGGAAATTTCAACCTTTGGCAACATTTCCAATACAGAGAATTAAGAGAAAACTTGTGGCAATCTGCAGATCTCACTTATGCCAACATCTTAAAAAGTATCAGAGTAGGCATACTTTCTAAAGAAGCAGAAGCAATATTGAAAACCCGGCACATTCATGCACTTTATGGTGATAATGCATGTGCTACAGATGTTATAGAACAATTATCCCACAAAAATGTCAATTGTATGGCCTTAATGCCAACTCTTGCAAGCTGTTTCAAATTCAATGAAATAATGTTAAGTAAAGAAATGCAACCAATAATGGAAATTAGCGCCACAGACAAACTAGATGTACATGGTATGACACTACCTATGTGTGACCAAGCCACAACAAGACTAAATAGTTTAGAAAAATCAATCTCAAACACAGCAGGCTTGGAAAAGATATTAAAATGATCCTTAAATTGCTGAGTAATGCTTAAACGTAACCTTGATGTGGACCAAGGACTAGTTAATGGAGCACTGGGTACAGTTGTTTGGCTTTCAAACATACCCATGTGACAACAAAATTCAGTTTGTCAATATTCTCTTTGACAAACTTTCAGAAGTAAAAAGGATAGGACGCTCAACAGCTCGATTCGTTCTCTTCAAAGACATGTATGTACGCAGAGAACAATTTTCTCTAACTCTTGCATACGCAGTCACCATTCATACATCACAAGGTCTTACCCTAGACAAAGCAATGATAGACATTGGTAACACAGTCTTTAAAGAAGGCATGAGCTACGTAGCACTATCACGCTTACGTACACTTGACAGTCTATTTCTAATCAACTTTGATGGAAGTAAAGTAAACGCTGATATTCCTTGCATTTTAGAATACAATAGACTTTGCTCACTATACACCCCCCTCTAAACACATATTCTGTACCACAAAAAGTAAAACGTTGTAAAACAAAACTAAATCAAACAGAAATGCAACAGGATGCCACTGCAAATCCTCCAAAGAGAGTAAAAGAAACCAAAACTTCATCAAGTACCACAAACATAAAAGAACCCATTAGGGAAAGTGGACCAGGTACTTCATCAAAGAAGGAAGACAAAATAAAAAATAAATCAATCAGAGACAGAGGTACCTGGTCCATTTAAACTCTCAAATATAGTTGGAATAAGTTGCTACGCAAATGTAGCAATGAATATTCTATTTCAATTGCCACCAATTGTTGACAACATTTACTTACACAGTACAGACCAAATGTGTTTGCAAATGTTAGTACTTCACAGAAATGCAACAAACAATCCTGATAACACGTATAGTGCTTATGGAATAAGACAACAATTGGACTACTGTGCTGGAATGGTTAAATTCACTATAAACTCACAGGAAGATCCACAAAAATTTCTAATGTACTTACTACAAGTACTGGAAAATAAAAACATACCTATAAATGAAAGCTTTCAGATTTCATACATGTGGAAACATACATGCACTCTCTGCAACACTGTGACACAAGAACAAATCCCAAATGAACGCTTCATATATATATCAATACCTAATTGTGAATCCATTTCATTTCAGCATCTTGTACAAAATGCAAACCATGGTACATTAAGTACTACCTGCAATTCGGATAATCGCTCCACGTTACTAATACAAACACATAGTAAATACGTAATACTAATGCTTCTACGTTACAATACAGATGGTACCAAAAACAACTGCAAGCTGACTGGATTCACACATGGTCAAGTATTACTTGGTAAGAAAACCTTCACAACAATAGGTATAATCTACCACGCAGGAGCCACAACCAATTCAGGGCACTACACTGCATATATAAAAAAGAAATGTGGATGGTTTGACTGTAATGATAGTACCATTACTCTAAAGCAGAGATTACCAGCAAATCTTTCAAACACTTATTTAATGTTCTTAAAACCAAAATCTAATAACTAAACTGTACTTAAACCTTAAGTAAACTTGTAATAAAAAATATAAACTGTTAGAATATTCCAAAAGCTATCTAACTGCCCAAAGAGTATACAACTAATCAGATAAATGAATACCACTAAATTAGAGCAAAAAATAGACAGTTAGAATACGCCAATTGGTATGTAACTGTCCCAAAATTTTACAATATCCAAACAGATAAATCAATACCACTAAAATATATAAAAAAATAGCCAGTTAGAATACGCCTATTGGTATCTAACTGCTCCAAAATTTTACAATATCCAAACAAATAAATGATATGTTACTGCTCCAAAAAATTGCAACAAGCCAATATATACAGCATAAACCAGAAACAAGTGAACACTGAAAACAAACAAATAAACTGTAGCATAACAGAAAAAGTTTTTTTTTTATCCAACATGGATTTTTTTTTCTCCCACAGACCCAATGGTTTTAGCAACAAACACAGAAACTGAGCAAATTGCACAGTACTCTGTTTTGTAATCTACTAAATATGAGGGTAAAAAAAAAATGTTAATTATTCAATGTAATAAGTCATTACAAAATACCAATACTAACATGCTCTTTTCTTTTATCACAGAAATGAACAAGAAATACATGTACTCCAGTTACTAAACCAAACAGTAAGTATATTATAATAAGTACAACCATCGCAGCATATCACACCCATAGTGGCTTATAACTTTGATCCTTAGAAATTTGTTTTTGATCCCAAAGTTATAAGCTACTATGAGTGTGATATGCTGCAGTGGTTGTGGCCAGGGCAGAGAGTCTTGGGTGCATGGCCAAATGGCAATGCACCCAAGACTCTATGCCCTGGCCACAACCACCGCAGCATATCACACCCATAGAGTCAAACATTTCAACTATGGCCTATGGGAACTTCTAATGTCTGTGGACATAATGAGTGTTCTTAGAACACTTTCAACTTGCCAAAGAACAATACGGACAGCGTCCTCAGAACACCCCCATTTTTTTAAATTACGAACATTTAACGGACACCACGAGTGTTCTTAGAACACTTTCAACTTGCCAGCGAACAATACGGACAGCGTCCTCAGAACGCCCCCATTTTGTTAATTTACAAACATTTCAGGACACCGCAAGTGTTCTTAGAGCACATTCAACTTGCCACCGAACATTACGGACACCGTCCTCAGGACACCCCCATTTTGTTTATTTACGAACATTTCAGGACATCACGATTGTTCTTAGAACACATTGAACTTGCCAGAGAACAATACGAACAACGTCCTCAGGACACCCCCATTTTGTTAATTTACGAACATTTAGCGGACACCACGAGTGTTCTTAGAACACTTTCAACTTGCCAGTGAACAATACGGACAGTGTCCTCAGAACACCCCCATTTTGTTAATTTACGAACATTTCAGGACACCGCAAGTGTTCTTAGAACACATTCAATTTGCCAGCGAACAATACGGACAGTGTCCTCAGGACACCCCCATTTTGTTTAGATACAAACATTTAGCGGACACCGCAAGTGTTCTTAGAACACATTCAACTTGCCAGCGAACAATACGGACAGCATCCTCAGGACATCCCCATTTTGTTAATTTACGAACATTTAGCGGAGACCACGAGTGTTCTCAGAACACATTCAACTTGCCAGCGAACAATACGGACAGCATCCTCGGGACACCCCCATTTTGTTTATTTATGAACATTTCAGGACACCGCAAGTGTTCTTAGAACACATTCAACTTGCCATCGAACAATACGGACAGCGCCCTCAGGAGACCCCCATTTTGTTTATTTACAAACATTTTAGGACACCACGAGTGTTCTTAGAACACATTCAACTTGCCAGAGAACAATACGGACAGCGTCCTCAGGACACCCCCATTTTGTTTATTTACGAACATTTCAGGACACCGCGGGTGTTCTTAGAACACATTCAACTTGCCAAAGAACAATACAGACAGCGTCCTCCGAACACCCCCATTTTGTTGAATTATGAACATATAACGGACACCGCAAGTGTTATTAGAACACATTCAATTTACCAGCGAACAATACGGACAGTGTCCTCAGGACACCCCCATTTTGTTTATTTACAAACATTTAGCAGACACCGCAAGTGTTCTTAGAACACATTCAACTTGCCAGAGAACAATACAGACAGCATCCTCAGGACACACCCATTTTGTTAATTTACAAACATTTAGCGGACACCGCAAGTGTTCTTAGAACACATTCAACTTGCCAGCGAACAATACGGACAGTGTCCTCGGGACACCCCCATTTTGTTTATTTACGAACATTTCAGGACACTGCGAGTGTTCTTAGAAAACATTCCACTTGGCATCGAACAATACGGACAGCGTCCTCAGAACACCCCCATTTTGTTAATTTACGAACATTTCAGGACATCGCAAGTGTTCTTAGAACACATTCAACTTGCCAGAGAACAATATGGACAGTGTCCTCAGGACACCCCCATTTTGTTAATTTACGAACATTTAGCGGACACCACGAGTGTTCTTAGAACACTTTCAACTTGCCAGTGAACAATACGGACAGCGTCCTCAGAACACCCCCATTTTGTTAATTTACGAACATTTCAGGACACCGCGAGTGTTCTTAGAACACATTCAACTTGCCAGCGAACAATACGGACAGTGTCCTCAGGACACACCCATTTTGTTTATTTACAAACATTTCAGGACACCGCAAGTGTTCTTAGAGCACATTCAACTTGCCACCGAACATTACGGACACCGTCCTCAGGACACCCCCATTTTGTTTATTTACAAACATTTCAGGACACCACGAGAGTTCTTAGAACACATTCAACTTGCCATCGAAAAATACGGACAGCGTCCTCAGGACATCCGCATTTGGTTTATTTACGAACTTTTCAGGACACCGCAAGTGTTCTTAGAACACATTCAACTTGCCAACGAACAATACGGACACCGCCCTCAGGACACCCCCATTTTGTTTATTTAAGAACATTTCAGGACACAGCGAGGGTTCTTAGAACACATTGAACTTGCCATCGAACAATACGGACAGCGACCTCAGGACACCCCCATTTTGTTTATTTACAAACATTTTAGGACACCACGAGTGTTCTTAGAACACATTCAACTTGCCAGAGAACAATACGGACAGCGTCCTCAGGACACCCCCATTTTGTTTATTTACGAACATTTCAGGACACCGCGAGTGTTCTTAGAACACATTCAACTTGCCAGAGAACAATACGAACAGTGTCCTCAGGACACCCCCATTTTGTTTATTTACGAACATTTCAGGACACCGCGAGTGTGCTTAAAACACATTCAACTTGCCAAAGAACAATATGGACAGCGTCCTCAGAACACCCCCATTTTGTCAAATTACGAACATTTAACGGACACCACGAGTGTTCTTAGAACACTTTCAACTTGCCAGCGAACAATACGGACAGCGTCCTCAGAACACCCCCATTTTGTTAATTTACGAACATTTCAGGACACCGCAAGTGTTCTTAGAACACATTCAACTTGCCAGAGAACAATACGAACAGCGTCCTCAAGACACCCCCATTGTGTTAATTTACAAACATTTACCGGACACCACGAGTGTTCTTAGAACATTTTCAACTTGCCAGCGAACAATACGGACAATGTCCTCGGGACAACCCCATTTTGTTTATTTACGAACATTTCAGGACAGCGCGAGTGTTCTTAGAACACATTCAACTTGCCAGAGAACAATATGGACAGCGTCCTCAGGACACCCCCATTTTGTTAATTTACGAACATTTAGCGGACACCACGAGTGTTATTAGAACACATTCAACTTGCCATCGAACAATACAGACAGCGTCCTCAGGACACCCCCATTTTGTTTATTTACAAACATTTTAGGGCACCACAAGTGTTCTTAGAACACATTCAACTTGCCAGAGAACAATACGGACAGCGTCCTCAGGACACCCCCATTTTATTTATTTACGAACATTTCTGGACACCGCGAGTGTTCTTAGAACACATTCAACTTGCCAGAGAACAATACGGACAGCGTCCTCAGGGCACCCCCATTTTGTTAATTTACGAACATTTAGCGGACACCACTAGTGTTCTTAGAACACTTTCAACTTACCAGCGAATAATACGGACAGCGTCCTCAGAACACCCCCATTTTGTTAATTTACGAACATTTCAGAACACCACGAGTGTTCTTAGAACACATTCAACTTGCCAGAGAACAATACGGACAGCGTCCTCAGGACACCCCCATTTTGTTTATTTACGAAAATTTCAGGACACCGCAAGTGTTCTTAGAACACATTCAACTTGCCAGCGAACAATACGCACACCGTCCTCAGGACACCCCCATTTTGTTTATTTATGAACATTTCAGGACACCGCGAGTGTTCTTAGAACACATTCAACTTGCCATCGAACAATACAGACAGCGTCCTCAGGACACCCCCATTTTGTTAATTTACGAACATTTAGCGGACACCACGAGTGTTCTTAGAACACTTTCAACTTGCCAGCGAACAATACGGACAGCGTCCTCAGAACAACCCCATTTTGTTAATTTACGAACATTTCAGAACACCACGAGTGTTCTTAGAACACATTCAACTTGCCAGAGAACAATACGTACAGCGTCCTCAGGACACCCCCATTTTGTTTGTTTACAAACATTTCAGGACACTGCAAGTGTTCTTAGAACACATTCAACTTGCCAGCGAACAATACGGACACTGTCCTCAGGACACCCCCATTTTGTTTATTTACGAACATTTTAGGATACCGCCAGTGTTCTTAGAACACATTCAACTTGCCATCGAACAATACAGACAGCGTCCTAAGAACACCCCCATTTTGTTTATTTACGAACATTTCAGGACACCGCGAGTGTTACTAGAACACATTCAACTTGCCAGAGAACAATATGGACAGCGTCCTCAGGACACCCCCATTTTGTTTATTTACGAACATTTCTGGACACGGCGAGTGTTCTTAGAACACATTCAACTTTCCAAAGAACAATAAGGACAGCGTCCTCAGGACACCCCTATTTTGTTTATTTACGAACATTTCTGGACACGGCGAGTGTTCTTAGAACACATTCAACTTCCCAGAGAACAATAAGGACAGCGTCCTCAGGACACCCCCATTTTGTTTATTTACGAACATTTCAGGACACCGCGAGTGTTCTTAGAACACATTCAACTTGCCAGAGAACAGAATGGACAGCGTCCTCAGAACGACTCCATTTTGTTTATTTACGAACATTTCAGGACACCGCGAGTGTTCTTAGAACACATTCAACTTGCCAGAGAACAATATGGACACCGTCCTCAGGACACCCCCATTTTGTTTATTTACAAACATTTTAGGACACCACGAGTATTCTTAGAACACATTAAACTTGTCAGCGAACAATACGCACAGCGTCCTAAGAACACCCCCATTTTGTTTATTTACGAACATTTCAGGACACCGCGAGTGTTCTTAGAACACATTCAACTTGCCAGCGAACAATACAGACAGCATCCTCAGAACGACTCCATTTTGTTTTTTTACGAACATTTCAGGACACCGCGAGTGTTCTTAGATCATATTCAACTTGCCAGCGAACAATACGGACACCGTCCTCAGAACACCCCCATTTTGTTTATTTACATACATTTCAGGACACCGCGAGTGTTCTTAGAACAGTTTCAGCTTGCTTGCGAACAAAACGGACACATATCCCATTTAGTTTATTTAGAAAATTTCAGAACAGCCGTAATGTCCGCAGACAAATCGAACACCACAAGAGGGTCTACCACATAAAGAAATACAACATTTAACCTATCTCATACTCTCCCACCCTCTCCATACACTCTTACACACCAACACACCCTACTAAATACAAATTTTAAACCAAGTTTCACCGCGCTGTCCGCGGACGTCCGTGAATCCAAGATGGCGGGCGCTACTGAAAATCTGACGCGCTTCACGCTCTACGCTCTACGCTGTCCATTCAGCAAACACATTGCATGTCCGCGGACATTACGCAAGCCGATTGGCCAATCAGGAGACTGTCCGCGGAGCGAACAGGGAAGTGTGTCTGCGGACCGAACACAGATATCACTAATTTGTTATGACCTACTAATTGGTAATTTTAAAAATAACTACTGGACGGATTTTCACCAAATCTGCAAAAGCACGCTTTCGGGACCAAGCCACTACTCCTGGTCCAAATTTGGTGAAAATCCGTCCAGATGTTTGGGCTCTAGGCGCGAGCACATTTTTTTCCCCATTTTTATCTCCCATTCAGTCTACGGGAAAAAAAGAAGTTTTGGGAGCCCCCCCCTATAACTTTGCCCCCCCTGGACGAATCCTCACCAAACTTTGCAAAACAAATTAGAGTGGGCCATATACTTTTTTTGCAAAGTTTGGTGAGGATTCGTCCAGGGGGAGCGAAGTTATAAGCCGCCCGAAAAGTCCTCTTCCTATGGAAACAGCAACTTAACCATAACTATATGATTAATTGGAGGCAGTGCCATGATATGAGATGGACACACATTTTCCCAGTATCCTTGGCATCAGATGCCGCGTAGAAGAATGAGCAAATATTTGCAGTTATTTCTGCATGTAGGATAAAGGCTAGTAATTAACCTTAACATTTAAGTCACATCCAATACTATTTGCATTTCAGCAATCATGTCAAGACTGTATGATGAAAGAATTAGCTACTTGCCTTTCAAAGGCACATCATTAATTAATGCACCGGGTAAGTGCAACAATGGCACACTAATCACGTGTGATGGATCATTCTATTACAATAGCCTGAACCATTATTTTGTATATTACAGAACTATTGATTATTGAAGAAGTATACAGGGATCAGGAATAGATATCTAACATTGATATTACCTCTTTTCTTTCTGATCGTACTCAGACCCTCGCTATGCCTCCTTTCCTCTCTACCCCATGCGCCCTCACCTGTGGGGTACCCCAGGGATCTTCTTTGTCACCGATTCTGTTCAATATATATATCTGGGCTTTGATTTGTCTCATCCGTTCCTATGGGCTTAACTGCTACTCATATGCGGATGACACACAAATCCTGATCCGCCTAGATCAGGATCAATCTGAGGTTTCAGCTTGCCTCCATGACTGTCTAAGGGCAGTCGGGATATGGATGGATCAGAATTGGTTAAAGCTAAATGGGGATAAGACGGAGGTACTATTGGCAGGATGTCCTCTTAACCCCCTACTATGGACCCCTGCTTTTTGGCCTCTCTCCCTGGGCCCCTTAACTGGCCCAGTTAGCAAAGTAAAGAACTTAGGGGTCATCCTCTCTGATTCTCTGTCTATGGCTAACCAGGTTACAGCCATCTCTCAGTCCACCCATCACCAGATCTGGGTCCTTAAGAGGGTCATGCCTATGATCCTTAAAGCCCTTCGTCCTCCCGTGGTGGCTGCGTTAGTGCTCTCACGGTTGGACTATTGTAATTCGCTGTACTTGGCACAACCAATGGGTCTTATCCATCGTCTCCAACGTATGCAGAACCTTGCAGCCAGGTGAGCTACTGGCTCGCCCGATGGGGCTCACATTACGCCAGTGTTGCGAAAACTTCACTGGCTGCCGGTGAAGAAGCAAATTCACTTTAAATCGCTTTGCATTGTCTACCGGGCTATTCATGCCCAGGGCGTTGAATTCCTATAGTCTAAATTTAGTAGATACATACCGGGTCGGGACCTTCGCTCCATGACCTCCAACCGTTTGACCGTTCCTAGAGCTAATCAGGAAAGGGTTGGCGGCAGAGCGTTTTCTATTGCTGCTCCCAAATTGTGGAACAGCCTTCCACCGTTACTGAAAGCCACTGTTGATCATCTTGGTTTTAGAAGAGCTCTGAAAACCTACCTGTTTTAATTTTTGGTCTCTCTTCGGTTTCTCGTTCGAGCAGCCTCCCTTTCGAGCGCCATGATGCCTTAGGGCGACCGTGCACTTTATAAGTTACAATAACATAACGATATGACTCTATGGTAAGTGTCACAATATTATTAGATAGCATGATCGGGTGGAAGGTACATTACAATGGCAACAATAATCAAAGAAGTTCTCCACCATAAGGGGAGAACCACACTTTAATCAAAGTCTGAGCATGAACACCAATGTGTTCATCTTTAATATACATCACATGCCTTCATAAATGGTACTGGAAAATACCACTAATCAGGATAAAGAATTACGGTTGTCTCACGATGTGGGCTAGCTTCATTAACATGAAATGAGCATGCCCAAGTAATAACATAAGTGAATAATTGTCCATGTCAGAAGAACCATTTTAATGGTGTTTTTTTGTTTTCTTGTGTTTTTGTTTGTCTTTCTTATGTTTTCCTCTCTCCCGATTTAACCCTATATTATGCAATATGGTATTTAAAAGAGAATCAAAGTTTATGTTGTATTTGTTAAATAATTAGGGATATATCTTAGCCTTGAGAACGACCTATCGTCTAAGCACGTGTCGGTTATCAGTTGATAGATATAATATATCGCTTCACGTGCTGTGACTAAATAATGAAGAGTTGGTTATCAAGTTATCAAGTCATCAGGAATATATATAATTCCATTTGATGTTTATGATGTATGGTGTATCCTGCACTTACTCATAGCAATGCTGCCCTGATTGCACTTCCTCCTTCTCTCTCCGTGACACTTCCACTTCTCCCTTGCCCCAGCACTAGTCGTTGTCGCACTTGGACAATCTGAATGACACAAGGCCTAATAAGATTGTTGGTCTTGTCCCCCACTGTTTTCCCTCCCTTGTCTTGTCGCGCCTAGAAACACCTCTGTACAGGCGCGTTATAAATGACTTACCATATGATATCCTTTCATGGTTAAGATGATCTGTATGACGGAGGTTTTTTTCTCAAAAATGCAATTAACTTACTATCAGTTGATAGATCTAACGTATCTCTTCACATGTTGTGACTAAATAATGAAGAGATGGTTATAGGACTATCAGGAAGTTTTAGAATTACATATGGTGGTTATGGTTAAGAGGATTTGTAAGACAAAAGTTTTTTTGTAAAACGAATGGACAATACAATTAACTTACTATCACACACATGATTTAGTGTCTTTCTTACTAAACAATTCGTTAGCACAAGGTTTTAGTTATTTCAAGCACATACTGTTAATAATAGGGCATAGGGTAAGGCTCTATATAACTACTCCTGCAGCTTTACGTATTCTATAGAAGACCATACTGATAACGTGACAGCACACTCAAGATTTCTTTACCCTAATTTCCATACCACATAATACTTAACACCTGCCAAAACTGATGCCTTTGCCAGTGCTTTTTTAACAGAACGTAATTGAAGGGCACATGGAGTGCTTATAAATCGAGGAGCTGAGGACAGGCCTGGTTAAGAAATGTTTATTACACCAGTAGCATGTTTATATTAAGTGATTCACTCTTAGAAGACTGCTTTTAAAAAAAACGCTGACAGGCACCTGAGTGCAACGTTTGACGGTAAGGCTTAATTAAAGCAGGCCTCAAACAGTTCCAATGAGGAAATGTTTTGGGTGTGGAGGGACAGGAACTGGGTTGACATGGCCATAGTGATTAGTGATTAGCAGGTCATGCACAGGCAATGGGTGTGCAAATAACCAAAACACACCCTCAAGCTTTGTGTCCCTCCTCATATGCCATTTTTCAGCTGTACTCTAATGCAATAGTTTTGGTTTATATAACCCAAATTAAACAACAGGCTGTCTAATCTATCAGACAGAGTAGGGTTAACAGACTATGCAAATAGTTGTGTGAGGTACTTCGAAGTTATTTTTTTGCGGCCTCGAGAAGCACATGATATTCAATAAGACTGTGTGCACTGTGCGTAGTCGCGCTTAATACCTTGGGAACCATTTTAAACAATGGCTATTGTTGGTTTTGCAAGAGCAGCTCATACAGTGGAGTGAAGCATCCGTGTCCCCGCAGAGGAATTAGATGGTAAAAATAGGCTGGCAGAAATGAACAGAGGCCCACTGGGAGATCTTACAGCTACAGCAGCGAAGCTGGTACGTGCGCGGGACAAACGTGTACAAAACCATTTCTCACAGGTCAGTGACAGATTTGCTGAACTGTCTTTATATTCTAGTCCAATGTAAAACTGACAAATAAATGTACAGCGCAGCACTTTCCAGTCCGAGCCTCCTCGCCATCATGAAAAAGATGGTGAACCCAGGGCCCTTATTATTGGTAGAGACAAGGGAATTCTACTGTAGAAAGCAGCAGAATGCCCGATTAATGTAGACATCTTTCCTAACAACTGACACGGGTTTCATGTGGTCTACTAAATCACTGCCAGTCAGTCATTGCTGTTAAAGCTGACTGATGCATGGATGAATGAAACAGAACTGTACCGTATAGTCTGTTAATGCATGCCAGCTTGCAATATCGGTATAGAAGGCGGATGCAGCGATAATAAGCCTTGTCTGAGGCCCTCGCAAAACGTACCTGGGCTCAGGCTGCCGCGATATTTCCGGCCAAGCCGTTAGCAGCTCAAACTCATTACTATATTGATACTCTTTTATTTTAATTAATGCAATGACCAGCTTCTCTCGGTTTTCTTTCTTTTCAGCTCACTTTCTGTGTCAACTCACAGTCATTAGTTGACGAGTATGGAGGCATTTCTGCTAGTATTCATTTGTATTGTACTCATGGGATTCAGAACATGAAAGCAGGAATCTATATGCCTGTTGCAGTGCCGGGGTTGCTGGGGAGGCAGTGCAAGTGGAGAGTGGCTGGGCCAAGGACCGAGGTCGCAGAGAGTGGCCCAGTTGCAGATTCAGTGCAGTTTCAGTGAAGAATTTAGCAGGGAGAGGGAGAGAGAAAGCAGAAGCAAAGAGGAAGGTTTTGAGGTGCTTCCGGAACCGGAGATGGTTCTCCTCAAGTTTCAGGGAGGCAGGAAGGCTATTCCAGAGGGAGACCCCTGCCGCGGAGAGAGATCTACCCCCAGCTCGTTGCTTCGAGAAGCGGCTGACCCTGAGGGAGTTGGAGACGGATGAGCGAAGGGCTCGGGAAGGAAGATATTTAGGAAGAGAGAGTTGAAGGTATTTAGGCCCCAGGCCCCAGAAGACCTTGTGGACAATGCAGAGGGTTTTGAACTTAATCCTCTCAGCCACTTGGAGCCAGTGTAGAGATTTCAGTCCTGGAGAGATACGGTCCCTGGGCTTGAGCCCAAGGACAAGTCTCGCAGTCCTGTTCTGGATGAGTTGCAGAGGGCAGAGAGTGGAGGCAGGCAGATTAAGATAGAGGCTGTTACAGTAGTCCAGCTTCGAGAGAACCAGGGCTCGGGAGAGAGTGAGCTTCTGGGGGAAGGAGAGGAAGGGAAGAATACCTCTGAGGAGGTGCAGCTGGTAGTGTGACTTCTTAGAGACATCAGATATATGAGGAGAGAAGGAGAGTGTGGAGTCGAAGATGACCCCGAGGTTTTTTGCCTTGCAGGTAGGAGCAGGAAGAGGGCCAAGTGAGGCTGGCCAGAGAGCTGTAGGGAAGGAGGCAGTGGGTGTGCCGATGAGTAGAATCTCAGTCTTACTGGCATTAAGGCAGAGGTCATTGGCGGCACACCCTTCCTGGATAGCAGACAGACAGTCAGAGATGAGGGAAGGAGAGGAGGAGGCCGAGGGTAGCCTGAAAATGAGCTGGGTATCGTCCGCATAGCACTGAAAGTTGGGGCAGAGAGCGGCGATGCGGTGGGCAAGGAGTGCCAGATACTGGTTGAAAATCCAGGAAGAGAGATTAGATCCCTGGGGACACCACAGGTAGAGAAAAAGATGTCAGAGAGGAAGGACCCCAGTTGGACCTGGGAGGGTCGATTGGAAAGGAAAGAGGCAGCCACGCCAGAGCCTGACCAGTGATACCCAGGTTATCACAGAGACGGTTGAGCAGGATGGCATGGTTCACAGTGTCAAAGGCAGAAGAGAGATCGAGCAGAATGAGAACACACGGAGTGTTGGAGTCGAGGTTCAAGAGCAGGTCCTCACGGATGTTCAGGAGAGCAGTTTCCGTGCTTCTGGCAGCTCTGAAGCCATATTGATGGTCATGAAGACGACCAACAGATTCAGCATGGAGGTTAAGCTGGGAGATGGCCAGTTTCTCCAGGAGCTTGCCCAGGAAGGGAGTGATGGAGATTGGGCGATAGTTAGTCGGACAGGAGGGGTCGGAAGAGGGTTTCTTAAGAAGAGGGTGCACAAGGGAGTGCTTAAGGTGGGATGGGAAGACTCCAGAGGCGAAGGAGTGGTTGCAAAGGTCAGCCAGGGCAGGAGCCAGGGAGTCGATGTGGTCCTTGATAGTTTTGGAGGAACAGGGGTGAGCCTGTTTAGACGAGACTTTCATAGATCGGACTTGTCTGGAAACCTCGTCAGCAGAGAAATGGGGAAAGGCAGAGAAGGAGGGAGGAGGGGTGGCTGCAGAAGGGCCGGAGGAAGAGCCGGGAAGAGAGGAAGGGAGGTGAAAGGAGGAGAGTGAGGACAGGATGTCCTGAGTTTTAGAGATGAAGTGAGAGGCCAGTGCAGTGCAGAGGGCCTGGGAGGGGACAGGAGAGGTAGAGACTGCAGCAGGGTTGGCAAGCTCCTTGCAGATTTTAAAAAGTTCGGCCGAATTGTTAGATGCCGCAGAGATGCGGGCTTGGATAAGGGCTCTCTTCTTGGTGAGAACGGAGAGACGGTATTGCCTTTGGAGCAGGCGGCAGGCCAGTTTGTCAGAGGATGAACATTAAGCACGCCATTTCCTCTCTCTCACCCTGCACTTGCGTTTTAGGGTGATCAGATCCGAGTCATACCAGGAGTTACATTTGGCTTTGGGCTTCAGGCGGATTCTCATGACAGGGGCAAGGATATCAAGAGTATCAGATATAGCAGAGTGGAGCGTGTAGAGGGCTGTGTCAGGGTGGGAGTCAGCCGAAGGGGGTCGGGGGGGTCGAGAAGGTGGCAGCGAAAGCCTCAACTGACACGCGCTTCATGGGTCGGATGACCGAGAAGGTGGGTGGCAGTGATGAGGGTGGCTTTGCCTGTGGGGTAGGGAGGGTGAGGTGGGAGGATAGGAGAAAGTGATCACTCCAGGAGAGAGGAGTGGAGAGATGAACGGAGAGGGGAAGGTCAGAAGAGATCAGAGCATCAAGAGTGTGCCCTGCAGAATGAGTAGGCCCAGACGGGAGAATAGAGAGTGAGAGAGAGTTGCAGAGGTCACGAAAGAGTCCAGAAGGGGGACAGGAGGCATCCAGGTGGATGTTGAAGTCACCAAGAAAGAGGAGTTGAGTGGTTGAGGACAGGAGTGAGGAGGAGAGGTCAGCCCACTCAGAGAGGAAGGAGGAAATTTGACCAGGTGGCCGATAGACAGTAGCCACGGTAAGGGAATGGCTAGGAGAGAGAGAGAGTCGGCAGACAAGACATTCAAAAGAGGAGTAGGTCTGCGTAGGAGTGACAGTGGCAGGAATCCACTCAGGGAAGATAAGGGCCACACCCCCCCGAACGGTTGGGCCTGGGCACGGAGAGGATCTTGTAACTGTCAGGTAGGAGTGTGTCAAAGCTGGTGACAGAGCTGGCCGTGAACCATGTCTCAGTGAGACCAAGGACGTTAAGGTCCAGTTCCTCAAGAAGGCGACAGATATCAGAGGAATGTTTGGTGGCAGAGCGAGAGTTAAGAGTGGCAATGTGGAGAAGGTTGCCATCCTTGAAGGACTTCCAGGGAGGGGTACAGATCAGAGGTATGCCCTGCGGAGGTGAAGAAGAAGGAGGTGAAGAAGGTGCAAGAGAGGGGGCAGGGAGGGAGGGTAGAGGCAAGGTAGCCGAGGACAGAGGAGGGGGGACAGCAGGAGAGGAAAGAAAGTTGATGAGGCGTGGGAAGCGTCTATCAAAGAGGTGAAGATTGGCCTGAGGGCCTTGGACCAAGACGGTCCCATTAGCGTAGATATTAATGATGGCCTTAGAGGAGTGGAAGGAGGCCAAGAGGACATCCCAACGGGTGCCACCATTAATGGGAGAAGAGGAGAAAGGAGAGAGCACAGAGACCGCAGTGCAGGGGATACAGAGACGGGACTGTCTCTGTATCCCTACAGCCCCCCCTCCCCAGCACTTGTCTGCACTTACCTTGCACTTGCCACCGGCTGGCCCTATTATTCTACTTACCTTGTACTGCACTTCCCCCCCACCCCTTGCACTTTTCCCTCCCCCCTACCCGTGCACTTGTGCGATATAAATGACACCTGGCCTAGTAGGATCGTTGTCTGTCTTCCCCTTGTTACCCCTCCCTGCCTCGTCGCGCCTTGAAACACTTGTGTATAGGCACGTTACAAATGCCATATCATATCATATCATATCATATCATATCAAATGCATACTTCTACGTCCCGTCCCCTTTCCTCCTTACTTATGGGACATTCCTCCGTCCTGTGCGATGGGACCGGAGCGATTTGTAAAAGCATCCAAAAATGTCTCAACATTTTTAGTCCTTCCTCTCCCATCAGTCTTTTTCTCCGCTCGTTCGGGACTGGACGCACTTGCATCCACGGAAGATTTTCTTCTTTTGTCCTCCTCTCTGGCTCTCGCTAGCGATCGTGGTCTAGTCTGTCTATGTCGTTCAAACTAGAATTTCCAAATTGTTCATTGTGTCACCGGCGCTTCGCGAGGGCAGATCCCCATCCTCTTTGTTTAGAGTGTTTGGGTCCGGACCACCGCTGGGACTCCTGTTTTTATTGTGATTCCCTTTTGGTCTGGGCACTTCAACGTCGGTTGGAGCGGTGGGAGAAATTGTTTCGACGTACTCCTCCTTCGCATTTTCAATATTTTATCGAAGAGAAGAAGACACGCCCAGTAAATTCTTTACTTTTCAGAGCACCCCGGCCAGGGGACACCTTTCCGGGTTCTTCCCGGGCCGGGAGGAGCGTCGACCGCTTTATCACCGGGGCTTGCCTCGAGGTGCCCTCGGGGCCTAATAATTGTACCGGATTTTTCTCCAAGGGTCTCCGTAAGGGGCCTGTGGATACCGGAGTACACTCCAAGGCCTCTCCTGTGGGGGCTGCATGTAGACCCAGTTCTACTGAGTCGTGGGGTACCGGAGCTCGCTCTGAGGCCTCTTTATCGGCTTCCCTCAAAAGTACCGGGGTATGCCCCAAGGCCTTGGTTGGGCTTGGTGTTAACGAACGGATGTTCAAGGCCTGTGCTAGTAAGGTTGTCTTCTAGCCACATATTGGCCGCCTCCGGGTTTTCGAGAAATATCGCTCGCCCATTATAAACAACTCTCAGGCGCGCGGGGTACAACAGCCTGTATTTAATGTCCAGTTGGCGAAGCTTCGCCTTGATCGGGACGAATGAGTTCCTTTCCCTCTGCACTTTCTGGGTGTAGTCGGGGTAAATAGTAATTGTTGAGTCCCCCCTTTCAATGGGATCTGCTTCCCTGGAGTGCCGTAGGATGGTTTCTCTATCTTGAAAATTCAATATTTTGGCTATTATTGGCCGTGGATGCGAGCCGGGGGGAGGACGTCTCTGGAGGGATCTATGTGCCCTTTCGACCGCAAAGCCTTGGGTTAGTTTTCCGGCCCCGATCTCTTGTAGCAGAAGGGTTTCGACATAGGATGTGGTGTTTAGGCCCTCTGTTCCCTCCAGGATCCTAATGTTCCCCCGTCTGGCCCGTCCTTCGGCTTCCTCCGCCCTTTCCTCCAGGAAGGCGACCCTCCTCTTTAGATCGGAGACTTCGGACTTCAGGGTTGTGGTGGCCCCGGACAGCTCCGTCGTGGAATTCTCGACGGTCGTTACCCTCTCCGTCAAGTTGCGGGCATCTTGGCGGATGAGTTGTATGTCTATTTTGAACTCATCAATCTTGGAGTCAATGTGGGTTCTCAGTGAGGCAATGGCATCCAATATCTGAGAGCGATTGTCGTTGACCTCCCCTTCGTTCGGATGAGTGTTTTCGGAGAGGCTAGGTCTGGGCTGGGTGGAGGTCTTCGCCTTGGTCGAGACAAAGGAGTCCATGGTGGCGGCCCTGCTCTTGTTCTTGGTGGCCATCTTGAAGCCGCTGGACGCAGGGGCAAGTGCGTGCCCCGGGGCAGCCGAGTCGGGGAGCCAAGTGCAGGCGGTCCAAGGGTGCGGTGGTGGTCAGGGGCCCACCAAAGGGTATTATGTAGGCTCACGCACCTTGAGTTTCAGGGCCCCCGAGTGCTTCGGCTGGAATCAGGTCGTTCGGGTGATGGCCGTGGGGCGGGGTGCTGCTTCTCAGAGGTGGCGAGTTTCTCTTTATGTGATGCCATCCACGTGGTTCTAGTTGTAGTCCGCATTGCATAAATTGGGCCAGCCCAGGGGTAACGGAGTCAGGGGCCTGGGGGCCTGTGCCGATTCCGAACCAGTGTCAGACAGGGGTCCCCCCCCCGGCCATGTAGCCGATCCCCAAAGCGCTCCGTCAGGGGACGCTGGTTCAGGGGCTGCGTGAAGCTGTGCCAGGCGCCATCTTGGATCAATGCGCGGCGGAGGGGAGGGTGGGATCCGGAGCCCACTCTTCCTCACGGGGGCTCTGAAAATTCCAGCACTCGAGTAATTCTTAATGGGGAGCACTTCCCCCGCCGATGCGTGCTTTTCCGCTGGCTGCAACCACTCTTGTACCGGAGAAAAAGGATCAGGAAGCGGCGTCTCGGCCGGAGCCCGGCAGATCAGCTTCTGCTCTCCATCGGCTCCAAGCCACGCCCCCAGCCCCGCTCTATTAGAGCTTTTCATGACCGGGTACTGGACATGATGTGCCTATTGGATGTTCCGCTGCCCGAGGCACCCGCTCCGCAGGAGGGTGTAATTTCGGGGGCATTCACCCTGTCTCCTTCGGAGCGTACTGGCCTGTTCTTGCAGAAGGACGTTTTGGCCAAGGTCCGTAGGGTCTGGGAAAAAGCCACACTCTGGACTTTTTGTCAATAAGAAAATTGAAGCGCGATACATGCGCATTCTTCAGAAGAGGTGGCCCTGTCGTCTTGTCCGCCCCCCACCTCCACAGTGGTGGCTGCGGCCACTTTGCAGTCCAGGCCTGCAGCATCCTCTTCTACGACGGCTACTCAGGTTCTGGGGAAGGAGGACAAGCTAACTCGGCCTTGCAGCTCTGGCAGGCTAATCGGAATTGGTGTTAGCGGGCTGAATATGAAGACGTGGAAAGGTCTATCAGAGTTTGAGGAGTTCATTCCAGTCGAGAAGCTGGAAGATTTTAAGGCGGGATTGTCCGATGCTAGGGTCTTGGCCCAGGATCTGCTTGAGGCCGCGGCTCATCACATTGACACGTCGGCTTGGGGCCTTATGCTGGGAGTTGACACCTCTCGACAGGCGTGGTTGCATGCCACCAAGTTCTCAAAGGAGGTGCAGGACAAGGTGTTGGACCTGCCGTTTGAGGGTAAGGAGCTTTTGCATTCCACAATGGATGTGGAGCTCACCAAAATGAAGGACAGCACCCAGACAGCTAAGTCCTTGTCCGTCCTGGTTAAAAATACTTTTAGGACCCAGAGACTGTTGTCACAAAGACAGCCTTCCTCTGGTTTCAGGGGGTTTCTGGACCGGAAATCCCACAGAGTGGATACTCCTTTGGGTAACAACCACCGGAGGCAGCAACAGACTTGGTTATTCTCCTGCTCCTCAGCCTCCTTCTCAGGTTCAGGTGGTAACACCACTGAAAAGCCTGCCAAATGAGGGTTCTCCGCACTCGCATGGGACCCCGGTGGGAGGACGCATTGCGTCTCATTGGGAGGCGTGGCAGACCATCACCGAGGACAGGTGGGTCTTGTCAGATGCTCGGGCGGGCTTCCGCCTACCCTTACCTCCTACCCCACCCTTCAACCCTCCTTTCCAGCAGTCATGATCACCCTCCCTAAAAGCCGAGGTGCAGAAACTGCTGGACCTCGGAGCTGTGGAATCCGTTCCCCTTGGGGAGCGAGGGGAGGGCTTTTACTCCCGGCTGTTTACGGTGCCCAAACCCAACCAGGCTGGCCTACACACCCTCCTAGACCTTTCCCAGTTCAATCTTTTCCTAACCCAAGAGAAATTCAAGATGATCACGCCCGGCCAGATATGGTCGTCCTTGCAGATGGGCGATTGGCTTAGCATGGTGGACCTTCAGGATGCGAACATGCATATGGAATCCACACAGGCGATACCTCTGCTTCTCTGTGGGAGAGGAGCACTTCCAGTTTCGGGTGCTTCCTTTTGGCCTCAGCTCGGCACTGCGTGTCTTCACGAAAATGATGTCGGTGATCGCGGCCTATGTTCGTCTGCAGGGTATCCATGTGTATCCGTATTTGGACGACTGGCTTTTCCGCAGCCCTTGCCCGTTGAAAGCCGCCTGCAATCTTCAATCTCTCCTCCAGCTCCTGTTCCACCTTGGGCCATCACTGAACTGGCAGAAACCTTCCATGACGGTCTCTCAGGACTTGAATTTCCTGGGTTTTTGCTGGAACACGATTGACTGCAGAGTGTACCTGACCGGGGACAGAATGGCGGATCTGTTGGCCAAATGTCAGATGTTTGCGCAGTCGGAGAGCATGTCAGCCTGGTGGTTCCAGAGGCTGCTGGGCCTCATGGCCTCGTGCGTTGTGGCACTTCCTCTTGCTCGTCTCAAAATGAGGCAGACTCGGATGGCTCTTCAGACTTCTTGGCTTCAGGCTGTGGATCCGGACTCCAAGTTGATAACGATTCCGGCTTCCATGAGAGCAGACCTGGACTGGTGGTCGTTTCTCAGCGACCTGTCGGTGGGGGCAGGTTTTAAGGACCCAGCCCTGATGGTAATGGTCAAGACGGACTGCTCCCTTCTGGGGTGGGGTGCGACGTTAGATCTTCTTCAGGTCTCGGATCTTTGGTCGCCTCAGGACAAGCTACTCCACACAAATCATCTGGAGCTTCTGGTGATCTTTCTAGCGCTCAAGTTGTTAAGCGCTGATCATTGTCAACAAGGTGGTCCGTATTCGCACAAAAAATGTTGTGTCGATGTATTACATCAACAAGCTTGGGGGCACCAAGTCTCCCCCTCTCGTGGACCTGTCCATCCAGATTTAGGAATGGATGGTTCGTCATGGGGTCTGGCTACTTGCAGCTGAATGTCACGGCGGATGCCCTCAGTCGGCGGACGATGGTCAGCTACGAGTGGGAGCGAAAGGCAGAGGTCCTCTCAGGGATTTTCCTGTGCTGGGGCACTCCGGAAGTGGACCTCTTTGCTACGGTGACAAACAAGAAGCTTCCTCTGTATGCCTCCAGAAATGGACTAGGAGCCTCCTCTCTGGGGGATGCTCTTGAGATTCCATGGCACAACATGAGGGCTTATGCATTCCCGCCTCTGCCTCTAGTACATCGGACGATTTGCAAATTGAAGAACTCGGTGAACTGTTCTCTTCTACTTATGGCCCCGTGGTGGCAGCCAGGTTTTCATTCTCAGAACGTCAATACCTGTCAGTGAATCCACCGATCAGGTTACTGGTGACCCCCGATCTTCTTCACCGGGGGGTACAACAACTGCGGCACCCCTCCCCACAATCACTCAGCTTGGCGGCATGGTGCCTGAGTTCAGGTCTTTAGAACATCTTGGCCTGTCTGCGGATAACATGGGCATTATTTAGGCAGCCAGAAAACCCTTGACTATGTCCCAATACAGAAGCAAATGGCTCAGGTTCTGTCATTGGTGTTTAAACAAGCAGCTGGACCCAAGGGGGGCTACAATTGACATGGTACTGTCCTTTGTATCCCACTTAGCAGAGTCGGGTGTTCACGTTCTGTCATGTAGAACTTATCTTTCGGCGGTTTCCGCCTACCTATCTATGGACCTATGCTCTTACTCTCTGTCTAATCCAGTGGTTAAGAGACATTTTGCAGGCTTGACGCGGCTTTATCCTCCGATTCGTAGTCCGCACCCGTCGTGGGATCTAAATGTGGTCCTGACGGCGTTGTGCCATAAACCTTTTGAACCAATGGCCACGGTGGACCTCAAGCACCTGTCGTGGAAGGTGTCCTTTTTGGTTGCCGTTACTTCAGCAAGGCGCGTGAGTGAGCTCCAAGCCTTGTCGGTGGAGCATCCCTTCTTGGTTTTTCACAAGGATAAGGTGGTCCTACGGACAAACCCTGCTTTCCTGCCGAAGGTGGTCTCTGATTTCCATCTGAACCAGTCAATCTCCCTGCAGGTCTTTTTTACGAACCCCGCTTCAGAGGCGGAAAGGGTTCTGCATTGCCTGGACGTTAGAAGGGCTCTTAAGGTCTATTTGGACAGAACATCCAAATTTAGGATGTTCTAAACTGTTCGTGACCTTTGGTAATCCACAAGGTAAGCAGGCCTCTAAGGCGACCATCTCCAGATGGATCGCTACCTGCATTACGGAGTCTTACACCGTCCAAGGGCTGAAGCCTCCTAAAGGTATTCATGCACACCTGGTGCGGGGCAAGGCAGCCGCTGTTGCCTTTCAAAAATATGTCCCCTGGGAGACCATCGCAAAGGCGGCTACTTGGGCCTCCCCATCGGCTTTTTGTAAGCATTATTGTCTAGACATGAGCTCAATATCCGATGCTCAGTTTGGTCAGGCTGTGCTGAAGAACCTGTTTCAGTAAGGGGTTTCCATCCACCCATAATTCCTGTAAGGAGTGCTTGGGAATCACCCATACGTATAGAGGAAAGGGGACGGGACATAGGAGTATAACCAGGTTACTCACCGTAGTGACCACCTTACTCCTAGTCCATAGTCCCCTTTCCTCCATACGCCCGCCCGTCGTCCCCTCAAATAAGGTTCCTCTGTTATTGCTAAAAGGTCTCTGACCTGGCAATAGAAAAGGACTGATGGGCGATGCGCGGGGCAGAGCCGAGATGGGTGGGGTTACGGCCTTGTGCAGGGCCCCGCGTAGAAAGAGTGAAAGAGCTAAACATTGTTAGAAATGTGTGTATGCTTTTACAAGGCGCTCCGGTCCCAACCCACAGGACGGAGGAATGTCCCATAAGTATGGAGGAAAGGGGACTATGGACTGGAGTAAGGTGGTCACTTCGGTGAGTAACCTGGTTATTCTAGACCACGATTCCGGCTTTTAAATTAATGTTTATTAAACGCCCTAAAAGGTTTGTTTGCAACAAATTACAAGCTGTATATTGTTGTGTTTCTCCAACCTATTTGATTCTGCATTTACTCTGTATTACAATTACTGGAAGACTTTTAGGATCCGAAAAAACAATAGCCCAAGGATCTCAAATTTATTGCGCGAGGAGATGATTCAAAGAATGATACTTGAGCATTTGCCGCCACATGTGCCCATCATGCTGCCTCAGGAATTCCACCTAGGAAGATACCAGGGGTAGCACCTTAAACCTTGCATCTTGTTTTACTTACAACACATGGTCACCTTGTTGCCTCCTCCTAGAAGCTATTCTCTCAAGGATTTGCCTCCTGCACACCAACATCTCCCGTTGCCTGCCAATGTGTCTCTAGCCTAGGTACTCCAACCAATTTGATGACAGTCTGCCTTGAGATAGTGATGCGCCTGTACTGCCAACAGTTGCCTGGGATTCCTCTACAGTCTGTTCCCCTGTTTGTTCCCAGGCAGGCTATGTGACCAACTCATCTGTCACTTAACAAACTTCCTCCTCCACCAGGATACAGGTACATCCAGACTCTCCAATGGCGGTGTATGGGCACAGCATGCCATGGCATTGGCTGACATGAAGGCCTCATTTGAGGTTGACTGCGGCGCAGATGAGAAGGATGAGGTTGTTGCAGTGGCCGATCCAGTGAGGCTACCGCTAAGCAGTTCTGTTGACAATTGTGGCAAGAGGTGGCCCATTTGACCGTGATTCTGTACAAGCATCTCATGAGTCGCACATAAGTCGCTTGAGCAGCATCACAGAGAGATGCCGGCTGCCTCAAACCACCCATCAGCAGTGGCATCAAAAATGGCCTCATCGGCCCGGAATGCAGGTTCTGTCTGGATGGCGGCATCAGTGAAGGTGGGCATTGCTGCAGCAGATGGCCCTGGGACAGAAGGATGTGCTGGCCCCTCCATGGTGGATGTTTCAGCCTCCTGTCTCAGGGCCAGGTGTTTAGCCTGCACATCCCCCTTAGTAATCCCACCCGACACCGTGGGCAGGCCTGCAATGGTCTCCTCCTTCTTCACCTCCTCCATCAACAATGACACCTCCAATGAAGTCTACATGTCTTGGGGCTTCTGTTTGGTTACGTCACCACCACCCTGTCCCTCTGCTGCTAAGGTGTCCACCACGATGATGCGAACCAGGGGCACCTTCTCAGCAGCAGTGCAATCAGATTTTGATGCTCCACTAGGCACATCGCCCTCCGAGGAGGTTTATGTAATTGGGCATGCCTGGGGTCTGCGGTGGTGTCTGGAGCCCTTGGCCCTGGCATGCTGCTCCACAGCACAGGATGCCCCGTCGTCTTCCTCTGCCACAACTGTGCAAAAGGGAAGATGCAATGTATGAATCAATCATTAGTGCCAATGCACGTGTATGCCCCTCAATTGTATCAGTAGTATGGAGTCATAATAAGTCAACAAGCAACTGCCTCACACATACAGGCCCATGCTTGGAAATCTGATTCAACACAGGCACAGAAGGGAAAGCAAAATGACAAGTTACAATGATGAGACATGCACATGTGAACATATCACATTGGCGTGTGGCCACATACATATGACAACTTACTTCACATCCCAATAGCATTGAAGTAGTGAGCCAAGTGTATCCTGCAGGCAAGGCCCTTGAAAGAGCACCTGGCCACATGTGTACAGAGCATCATAGTCACATCTCCCTCCACCCACATCTTGCTAGATGCATCCCTGACAGTCTCACATGAAAGAATGCAACATGTACATGCACCCTTTGCTGAGCATCAAGCAGAAATGCTGTTGGCCCCAATACGAAAACATTGTATGATGACATACCATGTATGCCCCATCGTTCAGTGCAGTCATGATGTTGAATCAGATTGTCAAATGCACTAAATGTCCATGGGCAGACATCTAAACACAGTGCAAGTTCCACCTGCTGAGTGGATATGAAGCAATAATCATTCCCTAACAACCTACAGTGGGGGTGGCCATGAATGCACCTTTAATGGCCTTAAAATCTCAATCTGGATTGTGTCTCTGTCTGAGGCCTTGTTTTCAGCATCTCACATTGCATGCTAATAAGTACTCTATATCACATAAAGCTGCCACAGCTCACTCCTACACCTGTCTGCTTCATAAAGGTGTGCATTAACATACTTCCTGTGTAATCCAGTAACAAATTATGCAACACACATGCCTTGAAAATAACTAATTTGCTCAATTCATGTGTGCGCATCCTGGACATTCTTAACAAGTGGAACATTCACCATGTGAGAATTTACCAACAGCTTTGATACATGCCTGCAGGTCAAAGACCTGGACATGAAGCATTTGTTTTACCCTCTCCAGGATCCAGAGGTGAAGCTGTGTCACTCAATGGCAACCTGCAGAGTGCCCCACCACGGAAGCACCTGCACCATGGGGCGCCTTCGCCTTCATCTGCTTCAGGATCCTCAAGTCATCCCAGCACTTTTTGGCATTGGACACCGTATCGACTGCCACTCCTCCAAATTTATGGCAGCAGTGATGTCCTCCCAGATTTTCTGACAAACACACGTTCCAAGCTGCTTCTCTGGATTGAAGAGGGAATTATAATGGGCCAGGACCTTTTCACCCAGAATGCCAACTTCAGCAGCAGAGAAGTTGACAGCCCTCAGCCTCACCACCTTCGGTGTGCTGGTTGATGTAGCAGACATGGTGCACATGAGGCTTCTGGGGTAGACCTGGGCCCTGACTTTACCTGTACTTTGGAGCTGTCATGGTAATATGTAGGTTTGGAAGTCTGTAAATGGCAGATGAGGTGGACACATAGGCTGCCAGGAGACCCACAGAGGAACAGGCTATGGAGGAATACCAGGCTCTCCAAGGCAGTACACATGGTCAGAAGCCAGTGCCACACTACCAGGCAGCGTGAGATGTTGATGTTTGGAGTCAAAATATGGCAAGAGGATGCAAAAAATGGCACAAAGCAGGAGGAACAGCAAGTCACAGGTGTCTCCACTAGATCCAGGAGGCAGCATTGACAAACTCAGAAGAATGGCGCTATTTGCGTAAGTCCTGTGCTGCACAGAGCATGTGCATGCACGCACGTAAATGCTTAACACTGTAAATAGCATGCTTATGCATGCCTCAAAACTGCATGTCCTTTTTCTGGTGTGCATGGATGCAGCTATAGTTGGGGATATCAAGGGGTATTCCTGACGTGCGCGGATGCAGCGATATTTGGGGGTACCTTACCATAAACATGGCTTACATACTGCTTTGAAGAATTTATTCGCTTCACCATCGTATTGTGCCATGAGTGAGAGAAGTCCATGGAGAGGATGAAGGCAGAAAAAGGGCCACCTGCCCAAATAGTGCTATGAGAGGCCAGCTTTCAGAACAGGCACTGGCAGCACCCCACAAACAGCCACACATTAGGGAGAAGGGGCCACAAAAGAAGAAACACTTCACAGATGATTTGCAAATCTTCACGGATTATGTCGACGAACACCATGTCCACCTGTAACTTGTGGCTGGCAGTACCCTTCCTGTGACCCAGCGGTGGAGGATGTGGCAGGATGTCACAGATCAGTTAAATTCCTGTAGGGTGGAGTGCTACACTGCAGAAGAGGTTCACAAGAGGATGTTTGTCCTCACTAGGCAGTCCAAGGAGAAGCTTGTCAGCAATGTGACCTCTGCCCAGGCTACTCAAGGTGGATCACTAAATGTTGAGGAGCTAACTCCATTTTAAGTGGTCACCAGTTGCCTCATCATGAGTGAGCAGGTGGTTGGTGTGTGAGGCATTGACACCTATGCTGACAGATCAGTTGAGTGTCATGTGTGTATGATATATATGCTTTCCTCGCCACATGATTTGCTATCAAATGTTTCAGTACAGTTTGTGGGGGTCCTTCTCTCCTATCCACCATGATCACCACACTTGTGCATCCATGGTAATTTCCATTACATATTTTCCATCATAGAAGGTGGATGCTTGATCTATGTGTCCGGTTGGCATTGATCTTACAGAACACATTACTGTATACACAATTCTTAATTCAGACCAATATAGCTATATGTGTGATGGTTTACAAGACAATTGTCATTGGACACACTCAAAGTGTCATGCTTGTGGATATTGGATTGTGAACACAAATTTTGACTCACGTGGAATCACACTTAGCAGTGGATAATGTCAGAGCAATCTATTCACTGGCCCTGGTGGGCAGTGATACTGGATGAGCTACAATGCCAGTGACAAGTTGCATTAGGGGTGTTCTTGACAGGAGTTGTATTTGATAAATAATTTGCATTCCACATTTGGATTTTCAGTTTTTCAGTGGTCATGCAAGTGCACACTGTTCATGGTCTATTATAGTTACCTCACACATGGAGAAAATGCATGTGAGCGTGGGTAACTACTATTCTGGCTTGGCCTATATGGCCAATATGGCAAAGGGGCTGTTGGGGATGTTGGCAACACAAAATCCTCTATGCATGTTTTGTTTTGTCAGCAGGAGGAAACATGACACTTCGACATGTTGCATGTATTAATGGAAGAAGAAGAGAATAGGCTCAGCAATGAGGTACAAATCTGTATACTCTTACATCTTCCACTCTCATACTTGTCGTTTGTCAGTATGTATGCGCACCTACTACTCCAATCCATGGCTTGATGCAGGTGGTGTTGTGTCCCTTTAAGGACAAGGAGCCACTGTGAAGGGCTCGTGCTGATGTCACATGTCAGTGACCATGTGACCAGATCAGTAAAAGGGATGAGCGGTTTCCCGCTCATCAGTCCTGACCAAGTGACTCATGCCTGCTCTGTCGTTCTTTGCAACACAATGCCAGCGCTGTATAGCAGGCAGGGCCTTCCAACAGGACAGTGCCCCTGTTGGGCAACGCTGTCCATGATATTCCCCACATCTAGCAGAGCCTCCTGCTGTGTAATTCTGTGGCTTGTTTCAAAGTATTTTCCTGGGCTCCTGTTTGGTCTGTGAATGAGACCTACTCAGGAAAAATGGACTAGGCCATCTAGGGCCTGATTTGCAAAAGCCATTTTACAATGGGTAAATCCAATTGAAAATAGCTAGTCGTTTTAAATGTGTACTCATTTTACATTTGCTTTGTTACAGGAAGATTAACAAGAAGAAACTTGGATCTTCAACGCAAAAACTATTTTACGGTTGTGTTTCCATAGATTGTCTCTTTAATGTAGTTTTACTCGGTAGTGTCCTGGAGAGGACACGGTTAATGGAGCCAGGAAGCTCCGTCAACCAATTGGACGCGGGCCAATTTGCACATGCTCACTAGAGAGGCCGCTCAGCGGGCAGTTCGCAACAAAGTGAAATAAAGATGGTTATCCCTCACAACAGCTCCTGTGTTTCTTTCCACTTTGTGGCATGTGGGCATACACGCTGCTTACCCTGCCATCTAGTCTTTCCCTCATGAGAAACCCCTGAGAAGTGGACAATATTGACGAGGATGGGATGTGAACCCCCAATAAGGATTACCATTTCCCAAGCGGTGTTCTTTCAAGCTAAGGGAGTCACAAGAGCACAGCAGCGCACCACTGCCTGAGAGCAATGAAATCCACTTGCTACCGATATGTCAGAAGATGAGCTAGCAGAGGAAGATGTGCAAAGCACTGCAGCATTTTTCCAGCCAGGACCATTTGACATGGCCAATCAGCAAGCCCTAGGGCCACGCTGGGAAAGGTGCATAAGAAGGTTTGAGAACTACCTACACTCCCATGATGAAATTTGCTCCTGACAAATTTGCCAGAAGGCTGCTAGTGAACCTGGTGGGAGATGAGCTGGGAGACCAATTCTCACGTTGACCCCAGATGACATCAAAACATACACAGGCCTCAAGGAAGAGCTAAGCGCACACTGCGACACCCAACACAATATCGACCATGAGAGGCACATCTTCAACATGGCATGCCAGATGGCGGGCGAGTCCATGGATGCCTTCGCGACCTGCCTTCGCAAGTTGGTGGCACACTGTGAATTCCACAAATTCACGAACGAGGAGGCCATTACGTTAAGAATAATATGAGGATGCCTCTCCTCTGCATTCAGGAAGAAGCTGCTCCGGGAGTCACTCCCTCTTGCCACTACACTGAAAATGGGCAGGACAGAGTCCAGAGCAGATACCCAAGCCTCTCAAATTGAAACTGCTAAGACCCCTGGAAGAGAACAAATATGCCAAGTTGTGGCAGCAACCTAAACACATCAAATGAGCGTACAGCTGCCCAAGGGACCTGCATCATCCGGAATATGTTACTGATGCGGCCTCCCCTTTCCTGACGTGGAAGGCATTAGATGTCCTGCATTTGAGCAATCCTGCACCAAGTGTGGCAGTGAAAACCACCTGGCGGTTGTGTGCATCTCCCCTTCATGATGATCACCAGGATATGCTCCCCCATTCTGCAAACCGGAATCAGGTGCCACCCTAAACATCATGTGTGTGTCAGAGTACCACAAGATGGTGTCTCCCCCACATCCACAGGCATCTGTTCTGAAAGTCTTCCAGTGGGCAGTGAGAGGACCCGTGCAAAACCACAGAACATTCTCCAAAACTTTACAATATGAACAAAAGTGTGCACAGGCCGAGTTTCACGTACTACAAGGAGAAGTCCCTGGAGACAACATACTGGGCTGCCACTTGGCCCTTGAAATGAGCATTGCCACAGTAACTTTCACTTTGCAACCCAGGATCTCAGTCATGCAAATGTTCCAGAGTCTATTCAAGGAAATGGGGTGTCTCAAAAGAGTCCCTGTGACACTCCACATCAACAAATCTATACCACTGGTAGCCCAACACCAGAGAAGGATACCAGTTCATCTGCAGCCACTTGTAGAGAAGGATATATACAAACTTCTGGCTGAAGACATAATAGAACCAGCAGTTGGCCCCCCTCCTTGGGTATCCCCCATCGTGGCAGTGCCGAAAAGAGGGTCGCTGGACAAGATACGCATATGCGTTGATATGCGGCCAAACCAACAAGGCCATTGGATGCGAAAGATACCCTGGGATGCATCTGGTTGATATGATCAGCCTACTCAATGGAGCAAGTGTTTTCTCATAACCCGATCTGAAAAGAGGTTATCACCGGATCCAATTAGACAAGCACTCTAGATATATCGCCACTTTCGCCACATCATTTGGACTATTTTGTTATAAGACACTTAGCCTTGACATCTGCTCAGCAGCAGAAATATTCCAGGAGAGTGTGAGAAGGGTAATCCACCATGTGAATAACTGTTTCTACTACAGCAATGACATTCTAGTGTTCGGGGCGTCCATGGCACAACATGATCAAGCTCTCCAACAAGTATGCATGGGATTAGTAGAGTCTGGTCTGACTCTGAATAGCGAGAAATGCATATTTCATAAGTCTCGCCTGAAGTTTTACGGTCACATCTTCTTACATGAGGGCATGAGTCCTGACACAAGCAAGGTTGCTGCCATCTCAAAAATCTCAGCTCCCAAAGACGTCAGCAAAGTCAGATCATTCCTAGGGATGGCCAGCTACTGTGGCCGGTATCTCTGTGATTTTGCTACCACCAGCTCTCCCCTCTGAGTGCTCACCAAGCACGGCAGAGTGTTTCAATGGTCGCAAGAATGCAAAGAAACATTCACGCAGATAAAATCTAACATTGTCTCAGCAGAACACATGGCGTATTTTGATCCGAACATGTGCACAGAAGTAACGGTGGATGCAAGCCCTGTCGGCCTAGGAGCAATTCTAGCGCAGCATCAACCAGGGCAAGAATCCCCCAGGACTGTGATAGCGTTTGCCATCAAGAGCCTGTGTGAGGTGGAACCAAGGTATTCACAGCCCGAGAAGGAAGGGCTTGCCATTGTATGGGCCTGAAAACACTTTCAGATGTTCCTTCTAGGGAAGCCATTTACAATTGTAACAGGAAATCAGGCCCTAGTAACCATTAATGGGAGTTCCATCTGCAAAATACCCCCCAAAATAGAATGATGGGGCCTGAGCCTACAGTACTTTAACTTTACCATTGTTCACAAGCCTGGGAAGGAATATAACCCCGCAGACTTCATATTGCGAAACCCCTTGCCGGACCTGTCCTCCAATGAATCCATTGCAGAGGAGTATGTCAATTTTCTCACCCATCAGGGCCTCCCAAGGGCAATCACGCCAGCGATTATTTTGGAACTCACTAGGCAGGATATCCTGCTAATGAGAGTGCCAAAGCTCATCAAATTCAGAAGGTGGAGAGACACTGATCTCACAAACAACCGAGGGGAAGGGTGCTAAACAGCTGAGCTGTGAGCGTTTAAGAACACATAACAGTCATTCACCTGTTGCAAGAAATTTTCATGATCACAGACACCAGTTTGCAAATATACGCTTCCAGATTCTGGAAGTGATCAGGACCAAAGATCTACACATGAATGTGACAAAAAAATTGGAACAACGAGAAACTTTTTGGATTGACAGACTCAACACTGTTACCCCATCAGATCCTAATGAAGAACTTGATTTATTTTGTTTTCTGTAATCTGTAAGCATTGCTCAAATAACTGGTAAACATGAACACTGTATGAAAAAGGTTGCTTATACACTAATACTGAATGTAAGAAGATTTATTTTCATGCACAACCACAGTACCGGATCAGTAACAGCCATGAGAGAACAATACATGACATGTATTGCTTTAGTTGATCCATGGATCTCTGAATGGACTATTGTATAACTGGTATTGTAGATACAAGAAGATTGTTGAATATTTTTACTTCATATTCTTCTCTTTGTTTTTTTCCTTCTTTTAACTTTGACCTGGTTAGTTATTGATTGTGGAACAACACAAGGAATATAAGTGTCTTTTTAACACACATGCGCTTACGAGAGTTATACGTTTCAAACATCATCAAGATTTTTTAGCTTGATCATACTCCTTTTTCCTACACAGATTGGATGAGATACAATCTTAGCTGTAACAACACAAAACATATTTGTGTTATTCAACTAATATGCATCAACAAGGCAGTCATAAGTTTAACTACCATTGGAAGCTCTAACTATGAATAACTTAACTTACAATAAAAGATTGCGGCAATTTTAAGTCACGGTTTTTTAACAATAATTACCATAGGTTCTCCTTATGGACATTTGTTTATACATCTGCGAGTAGTTAATCAGTTCTGAGCTTTTTACACATAGAGATACAAAGATAACCAATAGAACTACATGCTCATGCTGAGTGGGTTTTGCATGTAATGATTAGACAGTTTGAATTGGTAAATTACGTTCCGTTAGATCTTTTCACTACAATTCCCAACAGCCAATACTGTCATACCCCGACGTCATTACGCAGATACATGATGACGTGGTAGTAGATAACTATTTCAAGGATCCCGGCGTCCTGTTGTCATGGGTAACATCCATTGTCGTAGACACAGAGATGCCACGGACCCTCACTGCTAACAATGCACAACCCCAACACAAAGAAAGTGTCTCTGATTTAAGTGTGCGAGCATTGAACATGTAATTAAACTTAACTTTGCATCACTAACTCGAGTGTCCTTGCTAACAGAGGACTTGAGACAGGAATAAATTGATTACGTTCATCGCACCGACCGCGTCGGTCCTGCTGTGCATGCCTTGAACGCTCAGAAAAGGTAATCATCTATTATGAGAACATCAGGAACAGAATAAAAGGATACTTAGAATTAATAGCCTAAGGGATTTCACATGAGGGTATGGTGTTGAGCATGGTATTTCCTATTTGATTGTTTGCAGAAATCAGTTGAAGATTTAGATAAACACGAGTCCACAATCAAAACTGTCATAATTGCAAACTTTAATGCAACAACTTGTTGGAACTGGAATAAGTGTCTGGGTTACACACATGGAGGTTCTTCCTTGAGGGTTTCAGCAAGTAGCTAACCGAGTCTACAAGAAAGTTAAATTTGCACTTTACAACAGCGCTTATGCACATTTGACAGGTATGTTTAGTTTTGTTACTTAAAGAAAAGGTTTATTTATTTTGAATGAAGTAACATGTAATTGAACTTTTTGCAAATAAGTGTGATGTTAACTCCATTTCTGTTAATGTGTTTTTAGAGCCCTGCACTGAGGAAGGACATCTGGTCCGCAATGCATGGGCATGGGCCTCTGCTGAAAATGTTTGAATAAAGAAAATCTCATACAAAATTGAAGTTTGAATCAAGATGGATTATATTATTCAGTCAATCCGATCAGGTTGACTCTTTAAGAAGTATTACATTTTTCAACCATTTGAGGATTATTTTTCAAATAGTATTTACTACCGATCAGGCGTCTCCAAGCTCAGTGGAATTTCCACTGTGCAACCCCTGCCTGCAAGCGTTTAAGAATATACAAGAGGAATAAGCAGTATCCTCAGAAGGACTTGTCATCTGAGGGTTGTGGATAGTAATCCCCACTGACAGTATACAGTCTTTATAACAAACATTTCATATAGAATGAATATATAATGAAAATTATATAATGAAAATGTATGTGGGGTGGGGTAAAGGGTTAAATCGTGTTTGGAAACACTTGGGGCACGTTTTTAGGGGTGGGGAACAGGGGTTTGGTGGGAGACCCGGCCCAAAAAAAAGAATTTATGTTTTGTCATTATATAATTTTCTTTTAATGTGCATTAATTATAAAATGATTTGTTACAAAGACATGTAACCCCCACTGACCTGCGACAACAAGTTACGAATCTAGCTCACGATGGTCATCAAGGGGTGGTGTCCACAAAGAGACAAGTAAGGGACACCATGTGGTTCCAGGAATAGACTAGATGGTAGAGCGCAGAGTCAACGAATGCCACCTGTGCCAGAGCACCTCCAGACCCAACAATCCGGAATGCTTACACATGTCTGAAATGCCAGAGTGCCCGAGGACCCACCTCACAACTGACTTCTTTAGCCCTTTCGGCAACAACAAATACTGGCTTGTTATCATGGACGAACATTCTCGTTTCTCATTGATGCTCATGCTCTCGTCCACCGCAGTGCTGGACAGCATATTCTCAGCATGGGGAATCCCAAAGGTCCTAAAGTCGGACAATTGCACACCCTTCAGCAGCCTGGAGTTCGCAAGGTTCATCCACCACAGAAAAGTTACTCCACTATGGCCCCAGGCCAATGGCATGGTGGAGAAATTCATGAGCAGCCTAAAGAGGGTTCTCCAACAAACCTAGTTGTGGCAAATGTCTGTCAACCAGGCAGTGTGCAACATGCTTAGGGACTACAGAAACTCACTGCATGACCAGAAAATGTCCCTCGTACTTACTGTTCGGCAGACAGACAGGGACCAGACTCCCTCATATAGTGAATAGTTTGAGTGAGGACACAGAATGGATTAGAGACTCTGATGCCCGCAGGAATCAGGGCATGAAGGATTACGCCGATAACAGGAGGCGAGTCAAGAGCTCCGACCTGCAAGTGGGAGAGGAGGTACATGTATGTAGAAGATAAGACAAGAAAGCAGAATCAAAGTTTGACCCTGAACATTTGACAATCTCCCATGTGAACAGGACAATGGTGACTGCTTGCTCTCCCAGAAGAGTGGTCAGGCAAAATGTCTCTCACTTCAAGCTGTACAGAGAAGAAGACAAGGAAGAAAGGGAAGTAAACTATGCTGCTGTGACAACTTGTGAGCCCACGAATAAAAGAGATGGAGGCAGAGCAAGAGAAGCGAGTGGCCCGGCCGACTCAATGCATCAGGAGACCAACACGCCTAAACGAGGAGAGGTAAAGAGGCAGAACCGTGAGAGACGTTGTTCTTTGGTCCGAAAGAAGAGATGTAGTGTCATGGACACGGTTAACGGAGCCAGGAAGCTTTGTCAACCAATGGTATGTGGATCAGTTTGTGCATGAGCACTAGAGAGCACGCGCATTATGCAGTACACAGCAGAGTGAAATAAAGAAATGTTCCCTCACAACTGCTCCTGTGTTTCTTGCCACTGCGTGTCATGTGGGCATACACGCTGCTTACCCTGTCATCCAGTGTTTCCCTCATCTGAAGCCCCTGAGAAGCGGACACACTCAATGCTGATGTTTGAGGTACTTTGGGTAAATGGAGGAATAGAATAACAAGCAACCTCCTATTTGTGATATGTTATCAGAGTGTTGTTGTTATTGCTGTGGGGTTTGCTTATTTGTACAATACTTGTTTTACTAGCCCTAGCTTACACTGTCAGTTCCAACTGCTGCTCAGTGTTCACACCTGTGTATGTTCTGTGTTATTATTTGTGAAACAAACATCTTGGGTTTGCAATCTAATGTACATACTTTCTTAGTCTTACCTTTAATTGACATGATCTTTCGAAGTTTAACTTTATCGTGTGCCATTTTATTCAGTGATTTAGACTAATGATGTGGGTTTTAGTTTTAATCATTAGTGTCTGTTCTCTACAGGGAAGAACATTGTTTGGTCCAACGAGTATAATTATATTATTGTCATACCTGTCCAAAACGTGTCAGACTGCGTGTGACCCATTTGTATGTAATGTACCAATTGTGCTCTGCTCACTCCATCATGGGAACTACTTCTGGTATTTGTATTCCCTGTTTCAATTTTATTTTCCAATGAAATCTTTGTCACAAGTGATTGATTGCTTACATCACCTTTCTGTACCTATGTCTATTTCTTTATGGTCAGTATTACAAAGGCACATTCTACAAATACAAGTCCTTAAGTAAATGGAATACTCTAAATTTCGAATACCGCAGGTTGCTTTTCGCAACAGTATAGTCATTCTACATTCATCCATATTGGTCTTCAAGAATTTAATGTCATTAAAAATTCTCATTTTATTGTTTAATTGCTTTCCAGTGCCTCTCAATTATTGTTTTTATTTTGTTGAATAGAAGACCGTATGTGTTCCCAAATACGAATCCCTCGCTTAACATGGCCTCTGTTGTCTGAGGTATCTCTTACAGTGCAGCTGAGTGAAGTAACTCTAAGTGTGTCCGTTGCCCTTCTGTTGCTCCGCTGTCATTCCATATATTGATTTCGTGCATCTAGTGTGCAGCCTTCCACTGACTACGGGAACAAAACCTCTCAAAAAAATTGTTTTTAAGATTTTTAATCTGGCACTTTAAGTATTTTTTCATCTCAAAGTTTCTTGCATCTGTGCAATTTACCAGTTTGATCTGTAGGACTACTCGTAGTTCAGCAGTTACCTCTCTTGTTGTTTCCATTATGATTGCTAGTCAATCTCACCACATATCTTATGTAAGTGACGTTGATTCATATGGAATGCTTTGTTGGTTGACTGGTGACAATCATTATTTGTCAAGGTGTCTTCCCTGAAGCTATTCAAGTATTTTGATGTGGCAATCCTCTATTCTCCAAGTCCTAATTGTCCTTGCCACATTACTTATTTTGAGGCCATGCCTCCATGACAGGAACCTTCCTTAACCAATTAAATGGTTCACCGCTACCTTTATCTGGTATACCACCCCTCCACACTTATATTCCCCAGTTAACCATTGACCAGGAATGATCATGGGGCCTACTATCACCCACTGGGATGGATAGTTGGGTTGCAAGTACTGTTATGAGAAAGAGAAGGACTAGGAGGAATATGGATTACCAGTAAGTAGTCTGAGCATTACCGCCACGTCTCTCTTTCTCATCACAGGACTTATTTTTGAGTAATACCAAAGATGGCGTGTTAGGACCCAACACACACCGCACAAAACCAATGCATGCTGTTCACACCCTACACCATCACCATATTTATTAGCAGACAACTGACACCCACTTCCCTTAGTACATGCAAGTACGCAGAACACCAATGCAAAAGAACAAGTCACCTTACTGGCCAAATTAACCTCATAATGCCTTACAAATGCATTTGAGTCGGCTCCAGAAGCTAAACCTTCTAAACCTCCCAGACTCTGAAAACGACCATCCAGATCCATCGACTAATGGAAACTGCTGAGGCCTTGTGGCCAGCTGCCAGGGCTCCGAACATATCAAACAAGTAGTTCTTTTTCAGAAAACATGTCATATTTTTAATATGCTTGTGCTTCCCTACGGACATCCTGAGCATGCCACTCTCCTCCCGAATACAGGAAGGATTCTGATGGAATGCCAGAAGTATAATATCCTGAGAATTATGGAATTCATGCGCCACTTTTGGGTGAAAACCAGGATCACATTGAAGGACCAAAGCCTGTAGGTGAACACAGAGGAAAGTCTTCTTACATAAAAGAGTGCCAATCAAACCCAATCTGTGGGCAGATGTAATAGCAACCTAATGATCTGTGTTCAGAGTAAACAATTTCACATAAACGACTCCACTTGTCTGATACAAGGTCTCTGGAGAAACTTCAAAATGAGGTGAACATCCCAAGGAGGCTCTCCTGCGCTGTCCACTGATCCATAAAGGGAGAAACTATTCATTATACGCTCCACCAGATTCTCTTATTTAAAGATTCCTCCTGACCTCCATTAGAGGGCTCTCTACATGCATTGACACCTATCCATTGTGCTTTCAAAGTGGAGATGGCAAACGCTTCCTCAAATTCATCTGCCAGCTATTGCAGCACATACTGAATGCCACAGGGCAGCACCTGCACACCATTCTGCACACACCATGACATACAATGGTAGTAACACCCATTATAGCACTTCAAAGTCACCAGCCTGCTGCACTGTTGACATGAGTGAGCCAATTCAATAGTAAAGCATACATGTTGCCACCCTATCCTCTCAACTTCCAAACTGACGTTCTCATCTGAAATGTTCCCCGCTAACCCTTGATAACATGAGTGGTGATGGATGGGTGGCTTGGCAAGATCCACACTGGAGCCACCACAGAAGGGGAAACCAAGATCTGTCAGACTAATTGTGCATCACCAAAATCAGCTCCAAACTGCTGTCCCCAACCTTGCTCTGCGCCACCAGAATCAAAGGGACGGAGTAGATGTACTTAGGAGACTCGTTGGCCAGTTCAGCATCACTGCCAATCCACAAACCACATTTGCTTGGGAACCTGGATCAGAACAAAGGAAGTAGTGCTTTCTTCAGAATGGCAAAGATAACCAGGACAGAAAACCCAAACTGCACCCCAATCTTTCTAAATACTTCTAGCCAAAGTGACATCTTCCATGAGGAGGGAAACACACAGATGACTTAATCTGCAGTGTCACTCTCTACACTCCTTGTGTACACTGCCTTCATGGATTCAAGGTGTGTCACATGAGAGGGTAGCCGCCTAACTAAATTTCACCATACTCTAACTTATGTATGTGGTGAGCATTTATGAAGAAAAAAGGTGGTCTATGCAGAAGTAAACCTATGATTCATCCTAGTGATGTAATCTAACATCCCCTGGGGGTTGAAAACAGGACAATGTACTTTGTATTGTATAGGCAAGTTCTATTACAAACAACCAGTTATAAACGGTGCGATTTATTTTTGATGCACTCAGTATATTAACAAAACAGCAAAAACAGAAATGCAGTGTTCTGATATGAAAACAAAATAATTTTTCAAGGTAATATTAGAGCATCAGTCTCCAACAAAAAAGAAGAATTAGTTATGACATCATCATTTGCATGGTAAGGTTCTTTTACCAGCAACAACAGGGTAACACTTGTTTTAGTTACAAATACAGTTTGACAAATTATTCAGCAAATTATTTTCCCAATTGGGAAGCTCTGTAGCACCAAATTTGAGCAGGACAGAGTGGTGAGTGTTAGTAAGGTTGTGTACATTTACATATAGGGGGGCAACAGTTTGCCTCACAGTATTAATGATGAAACCTCTATGGTTGTACACTATTGTGCAGATCTATAAGTGACCAATCCTCAGTCGGTCATGGATTCAAGGTGCAAACCTGCCAATTCCCCAAACTTGTGTTAAGTGCCCCAACATTTGAAACCGAGTGCCCCGTTGCTCATTCACATAAGGTTACACTGTTGCATTGACTTGTGGGACCAGCACCAGGTGCTAACAGTTTAAAATACTGCAAAGTCCCTGGCAAACACCACTGCTTCCTCTCCTGCTGATTCCATTCTTCAAGATGAATGGGAACCTCTAGAGTTGCTCCCCATCCTGTGCCTCTGCCTTTGGTGGTAAGAATGATCAGCATTGAATGCACAAGTGAAAAACTCTTCCTCAGAATTCCCAAAACCAGCCACCAGAAAAACTGTACCTCAGCCCCAGAGTCACTGGCAACAGAGCCTCTAGGTCCAGTGAGGATGGGCAACAATGCTGGTGAAGGGAAGCCACGAGAGGCCTTAGGAGCACCACACAACATGCCGTATGCCTCTATTCCTGTGGTCGCATCTTGGATGATGACACCTCCACCCAGACCAATATTTCCAACTGCCTTTCCATCAGGAGTAAGACCCTTCCTTGGTCTGTCTGGAAATGTTCCACAATTAATATCAATTCCTGAGGGGGTAAGAGATTATACTTTCCCTTGTTGATTAAAAATGAAAACGAGGAGAGTCAATTGAGAGTATATCAAATTAATAACCCCCTACAGAAGGTCATTCAAAGACACCTTCACCAGCCAATTGTGCAGATAAGAAAGACCTGAATCCCCTCCAGAAAAAGAGGAGACACCACAGGAGACAAGACTTTCTTTAGCACTCTTTGGGCTGTCTGCGATCCAAATGGGAGAACCCAGAACTGGATGAGGTGCCGTCCTACTATGAACTGGAAGCATTACTGATTAGTACACATCCTGAAGGTCTGTGTAGGGGAGGAAATCCCTTTTCTGCACCAGAGGACTCTGCAGCGTTTCGATCTTGAACTTCGTTCAAATTCCGAAAGTACTATTTTCTATACTCACTTATCAGCGACAAAAAGCATCCTCCCATGTTTCTTCTGCTTCAGCCCCAAGAAGCAGTCAGATCAGAGGATCCAGACTCCTCATCAGAAGCCAACTCCACATGTTTTTGCCTACAGAAATGTGTCCTGCCAACAAAGCTCAGCGCTGAGGCCATAGAGTCCCATCCACAGTAAAACTGCCAGCAGCATGACTCCACCAACCATTCACCAAAGCAGTCCCTCCACAAACTATTAGTGCTGGAGTGCCTCTTAAAATGATAACGTTCTGACAAACTTGAAGCCTCTAGGCAAGC